>NW_027185694.1:12262597-12284212 GCF_028583685.1 Petaurus breviceps papuanus | reverse complement strand
ATAGATAGATAGATAGATAGATAGATAGATAGATAGATAGATAGATAGATAGATAGATAGATGGCACAGGGTAAGTTGAATTTGAAGGAATGATATCTAAAAAAATAAAATTAAGGAGTGAGAGAGGAATATATTGGGAGAAGGAGAAAGGGAGAGATAGAATGGAATAAATTATCTCACATAAAAGAGGCAAGTAAAGGTTTCACAATGTAGGCGGAGAGAGTGGGGAGGTGAGAGGGAATGAGTGAACCTTACTCTCATTGTATTTGGTTTAAAGAGGGAATAACATACACACCCAATTGGCTATCTTACCATACAGGAAGGTAAGGGGGGAGGGATAAGGGGTGGGGATGATAGAAGGCAGGGCAGATGGGGGGAGGGGGTAGTCAGAGGCAAACACTTTTGAAAAGGGACAGGGTCAAAGGAGAAAATAGAATAAGTGGAGGGTGGCATAGGAGGGAGGGAAATATACTTAGTCTCTCACTGCATGACCATCATAGAAGTGTTTTGCTTAACCACACATGAATAACCTATATTGAATTGCTTGCTTTCTCAAAGAGGGTGGTGTAATGGGAATGTAAATTTTTAAGATCTTCCCTGCCCCTAGGCTAAAGTGCACCTGGAGCCTGGGGTGGGAGGCTTGTTTTTCATTAGATACTTCTTGATTGGCCAGTGAGTCAATAAGGTTGTTACATTCTCTGAGCCAGGAGAAGGCTATATAAGCCCTGATGTGTAGCTTTGTTTTGGGGCTCACTTTGAGAAGTGTTCTGTGATTTGATCAGATGAAACTCTGGTAAGCCGTTGTCCAGAGCCCCCGGCTTTGAAACCCAGATGTTGATTTGGTATGGATGTAATGGTTAGACAGTTTGGAAACTGTCTATTTGATCTGTTTCTCTGTCTTGATAATTCTGTCTGTATATTCTGCAGTTCAGGGTGCTGACCTTTTTCCCCTGAACTAGGTGAATGATACATATCTGACTGATTAAAGTAAGTTTGTTAACCCATTTCGAGTTGCTTTCTTTTATCAAAGCAGATCCCAGAACCTGTGTGAGCAGTCACCCTGGGGACTCTTGGGGTTCTTGCTGCTACAGGTGGGTGGGGAGGGAAGAAGGGAGAGAATTTGAAATTCAAATTTTTTTGTTTGTTTTTGTTTTTGCTTTTTGGAGGGCAGTTGGGGTTAAGTGACTTACTCAAGGTCACACAGCTAGTAGGTGTTAAGTGTTTGAGGCCAGGTTTGAACTCAGGTCATCCTGACTCCAGGGCTGGTGCTCTGTTCACTGTGCCACCTAGCTGCACCTTGGAACTCAAAAAGTTTTAGAAGCAAATGTTAAAAATTGTTTTTACATGCAACTGGGAAATAAGATATGGAGGCAATGGGGTATAGAAATATGTCTTGCCCTACAAGAAAGTAAGGGGGAAGGGAAGAAGGGAGGGGTGATAAAATAGAAGGCAGACTGAGGGAAGGGCTAATCAGAATACATGCCATCTTGGGGTGGGTGGAGGGGAGAGATAAGATGAAAATTTAGAACTCAAAATCTTGTGGAAATGAGTGTTGAAAACTAAAAATAAATAAATTAATAAAAAAAAAGAAAAAAAAGGATTACTCTAGGTAATTTCTCTTTTTTTCTTTTTCTTTCTTTCTTTTTTTAAAGCAATTGGGATTAAGTAATTTGCCCAAGGTTACATGGCCAGTTTTTTTGTGTGGGTGTTAAATATCTGAGACCGGAACTGATGCTAGGTTCTCCTAACTCTGGGGTCAGCGCTCTTACAAACTGCGCCACCTACCTGCCCCTCTAGGTAATTTCTAAGTTCCTTTCCAGCTCTAAATTTAAAACCCTGTCTTCCTAGAATTCATTGCAAGAACTGGAAATGATTAGTCTGAAAAAGAGAAAACTTAATGTGATCTTGATTAGTTCTCTTCAAATATTTGAAAGGCTATAATTGGCAGCTAGTTTTCTCAGTATAAATTAATAAATTGATACTTTGATTTACAAATAAATATATTTTGAGTGTGGTCAATATAAATCAGTTTTGAAGACTTTATGAGACCATGGGTAAGATGATAATCTATAACATCTTATTGTTTAATCAGTCAACAGTAGACACAGTTATACTTTTCAGTCATTTGTGTGGCTTCAGATATATTCTGTAGAGAATCCCATGTGAAAGACTGCCCATTTCTTTCTCAGATGGTCAACAAGACTGGGCATAATGGCATATACTCTAATCCAAGCTATCAGGAAGGCTGAGGCTTTAACTTGGGAGTTCTAAGGTATGGTGGCCTATGCCAGTCAGTGCCTCCACTAAATTTGGTATTAATATGGTAAGCTCCCAAGATGAGGGGGCCACTTGGATGCCTAAGGGAGGATGAACTGGCCCAGGTCAGAAATGGAGCAGATCAAAGTTCCCATGCTGATCAGAATAGAATTGGGCCAGTGAGGACCCTCTGTACTCCCAACCTGGTAAAACCACATCTTAAAAACTAAATAAAATGTTTAAAAAAGAGTTCTTCAGTGGATGCATATTTGATCCTCATAAAGATTTTATAGAGAAAAAAGTAATAGTGATCAGTAGTGGCCAATATCTACCCAGTTTCCATTTTTTTTTTACTTTTTTAGTAAAATTTCTTATTGAATCTTTTGAAATTTTCCTGTCTTTGAGACATTTTGGATCCCTCAGTGCCTCTTAAAATTATGTAGACTCTCACTGTATTTGCATCCATATTTATCTGGTCACACTGCTGTATATTGGGAAGAGGACTGGCTCTGGATCCAGTGGGACTGTTCAGATGATACCTGTGATGTTTAGTAGTTGGGTGACCTGGGCCAAGTCATTTAACTAATCTAAGCTTCAGTTCCACCATCTATAAAATAAGAAAGTTTGACTAGATTGCCTTTGAGGTTGCTTCCAATTCTGTATCTGATACCTCCAGACCAACATGTCTTCCCAATGCCATTTTCTTAAGCATCACAGCCATGTTCTCAAAGAGTATATAATAGGGAGTTGGATGAAGGGAAAGATAGCATGCTAATAAAATTAGTGGATGACACAAAGACAGCCTGTCTCAACTTGGGAGCAGTCCACTTTAGGTGGAAAGGACTCTAACCTTGCTAAATGTAAGTATTTGCTTCATTCCCAGCTTCAGGGGTGGGGAACCTGCAGGCTTGAGACCTCTAGGTCCTCAAGTGTGTCCCTTTGACTGAATCCACACTTCACAGAACAAGTCCCCTTAATAAAAGGATTTGTTCTTTAAAAAAAAAAAAATGAACTCTGTCAAAAGGCCTCACCCAAGGACCTAGAAGGTCACATGTGGCCTCTAGGTCACAAGTTCCCCACCCCTAGACTTTCTTATTGATTTATCAGTGGGGACAAATGTCTTCCTGTTTTTGTTTCCTTGCTCACATAGCCTCTCAGAAGTCAAAACTAAAACTCCTTCAAAAGTGATGCCTGACCTGAGGTGGCTAGGTAGTGCAGTGAATAGAGCACCAGCCCTGGAGTCAAATCTGGCCTCAGACACTTAAAACCATATCTTAAAAAATAAGTAAAATGTTTAAAAGAGAGTTCTCCAGTGGATGCATATTTGATATTTATTAACTGTGTGACTTTGGGCAAGTCACTTAACCCCAATTGCCCTCCAAAAAGCAAAAAAATAAAATAAAATAAAAGTGATGCCTGCCTATGCTTCTCTATCCTCATGACTTTATCCTTCTTGTCTAATTATGGTGTTCTTGGTATATTCTGAATTCTTCCCAGGGCTGTACTGGTAAACGTTTAAAAATTAGGCTTTCAGGAAATAGGCACAGAGACATTTAAATTTAAGCTGCATTATTAACACCTTTTTAAGTCTGGACAATTCACAAAACAATAAATCAAGTTCTGATTTGTAGAAATGCTCATGTTAAAAATTTTACCGTAGTGAGTAGGTTAGAGCTGGCTCAGCATATCCCTGGTCCTTTTCTTTTGGTACTGGTCTATTTACCTGATCCCTTTACCTTCTTTAGAAATCAGAAGCTTCATTTCAAAGACTAAGGCACCTGTGCTTCTCAAGCTGGTCTTCTCATGACAGATCTTGATTTTTTATCCCAAATTGCCTCTTAAGTCTTTTTTTTCCCTTTGCCTCGATATATTTTGTTTCGATATCACTTTCATTTCCAAATATATCCCTTCCCCTTCACTACCTTGTAACAAATGGAGAAGGAAGTGGGACTGAGATACTCAGAAAAAAACAAACACATCATTTGAGTCTGACAATATGCGCAATATTTCACACCCAACACTTCTTAAAAGAATCACAATGAACATTGGAATTTAGAGGTTTGTTTTTGTTGTTGTTTATCTTGTTAGCTAATGCTAAGATACGATATTACAAAAGGTGATGCCACCTCAAAGTCTCACTGATGAAGAAAAATTCAGTCTCAGTAAGGAACAATAATAGAAAATGAGGAGGGGGCTGACTGTGTGTGTTTATTCTAACACAAACAGAAGACTAGTAAAAAGTCAAATGCAGAAAGATCAGTAGGTAATCCCTTGTTTTGCTTCACTACACCTGTTTGCAACACTTTTTTCCCCCTCTCTTTTCTTTCTTAGTAGAAGAAGAGGGAGGTGAGAGGGAGAGATAGGGTATTTTCGTTGTTTGAAAAGAAATTTAGTTAAAAAAACTAAAGATCAATAATTCTAAGAGAGCTCAGTTTCCCTTTTTGACAGTAAGGAGACAAGTATCTATTTTCATCTTTTCCCTGAGGCCAAGCTCCCAGACTGCTTTTGAGAAGGACAAATCTCTTTTGGGCAATTTGAAATGTTTTTGGGCAAGGAAACTAACAAAAATAAAGCAAAGAGGAGTTCAATACTTACCCATCCCGCACTGAAACATTTTCCCCTGGTTATCTAGGAAGGCACTCCTTCTAGAAAGAGAAGAATGTCGTTTAATACTATATAAGGGCAAAGGAAAGGAGAGAGGCCTTTTAAAACAGTCAGGTGGAGAAAACCGAATTAAAGGAAAATTCTCTCGGACAGACTCTTGCCCTAGTCTTGGTTCCACGGACCTCCAGGGGGATCTTTGGATAGATTTCAAGGTGTACCTAGATGGGGAAAAAATTACATTTTAATTTTTAGTAATCTCTGATATTTAGTATTTCCTTCAATTACTTAAAAATATTATTTAAATGATTTCACATATATAATCTCTATCAGATTGTTTACCCTGGGGGATGGGTTTGGAGGGGAAGGAGAGAGGGAAGTGGGAATAAAATTTGGAACTCAAAACTTTTTTAAAAATGTTAAAATTGTTTTAGCATGTAATTGTGGGAAAATAAAATATATTAAAAAAGATTATTCTGAGAAGGTATCCATAGGCTTTAGGAGACTGCAAAAGAATCCAGGACAGGGGCGGCTTGGTGGCTCAGTGAGTAAAGTGCCGGTCCCCCAGTCAGGAGGACCTAAGTTCGGTCCCCACCCACACAAAAAAACTAGCCGTGTAACCTTGGGCAAGTTACTTAACCCCAATTGCCCTCCAAAAGGCAAAAAAAAAAAAAAAACAAAAAAAAACAAAAAACAATCCAGGACACACAAAAAAGGTTAAAAATCCTTGAGCTACAGGATAAGTACTTGGATGGCCTTGTTCAGTGTAGATCCCATTTTGCTGAACTCCTTAGAAAAGGAAATTAATAATTAAAGGAGAGAAGTTTCCCTCCTCTGCAGAAGTGTGCTGGTAAATTTTTAATAACTGACTTGCCAAAAAAAAAAGGATGCATGTTGTAGTTTTAAATTTGTCTGGGTTATTAGCATTTTGTCCATCACTTTCTTGTGTCTAGACAGTCAACCAAACAATAAATCAAACGCTGATTTGTAGCATTTGTTTGATATCTGAGATACAAATGCTGCAATCCAGTTCAAGATAGTTCCATCATACCCCAGTTCTGCTAGGTTGATAAGTTAGTATTGGCAACCTCTGTAAAAGGTGATTTTCAGTAATATGAAAATGAGGAGAGATGCATTAGGCCTTCATAGCTCCTTCTGTGTATAATTTTTTCTATTCCCTCGTGTTTCCTTTCCCTCAGCCCTCAGATCTCTAAGTTTGCTTAATAATTCTGTAAGAGCAGGAAGATTAACATAGAATCCAGAGAGGAGAATTGAGTCAGAGACCCAATAACAAGTAATATCATTGGGGATTTCATTTCCATCACACTTTTGGAGACAATCATTCGGGAGAACAGGACCTGTTAAAACTGGCAAAAATATAGGAGAACATTGAGATTTGAGGCAACGAATGGGAGCTCCCAAAGAGAGTCTATATGAGATTAGCAGCCAAATACAATTGAGATGCCTGTTAGGCTTTCGAGGATTAGAGACAGCTATAAAAGATAACTATAGCTTTTAGGGACTCATACATCCTAGAGAGGTGGGTGTCTTTCTGGGCAGAGAATAAGTAGCCTGGGGCCACTAGGATTCACCCTGAAGCCTATTCTTCTTAGAATATTCTTATTCCTCTTCTTTTCTTTTAAGGTGATGCCCAGGACAGCCATGTGTACATGTTGGCCTCTTTCCTTCCTTCGCATTTTCCATCTTTCTTTTAGTGTTGTCTTTCCCCATTGGAGTGTAAGCTCCTTGAGGGCAGAAACTATCTTTCTACTTGTATCTGTATTCCCAGTGCTTAGCATAGTGTCTGGCACATAGTAAACATTTAATAAATGCTTATTGACTTGACTGCCAGCCCTGAGATTCTAACCCCTAAATCACTATGGTAACATTCTCCATCCAACTAAACTAAATGTCTTAATTGCTTCTTATTATATTTTTACATCATGAATTACAAAATTGATTTGACAGCACACTTCATACTGCTCGCCATGAGAAATGGTTGCTCTGTGTGTCAAAATTGCTGGTTCTGAGAAGCTGACTTGGCCTTCTTGTGGTCTCCCCCTCCTGCCCCTCCCCATTAATAAATAAATTTCAAGTAGTGATTGTTCCATTCTTCATATTTGGATAAGCAGGGTGCCCTAGCATAGTACTTGACATTGTAGGTGCTTAATAAATGTTTGTAGACAGATTGATGATTGGAAAGGTGGATAAATTAATTAGTGAAGTATCAAACTGATTCCTTTATGCAAATGATCTTTTTGAAATCAGTGTTAAATTTGTGTGTGCTTTTTGTAATAGCAAAGTACTAGATACAAAGTAGGTGGCCATTGCTTGCAGAATTGTTAAACAAATTGTTTTTTTTATGAATGGGAGGAACGTTACTGTGCTGGAACAAAAATGGTGAATGCAAAGAAACATGAGAAAACATATAAACTGACATCAGGTTAAATAAGCCGAGTCAGTAATAAAACATATACAATGCCTGTATCAATTTAAATGGAAAGAGCAAAAGTGACAAAACAATTGAAAATGATTGCTGGGAAACTATAATGACCAAGCTCAGCAGCAAAGAAAAGAGATGTGAAAAAAGAGTTCTCCCTTATTTCTAGACAGGTATGTGTGTGTGGCTGTGGGGGGATGGGGGTGGGGGGCTATCAGTGTGGACACTGGAAATTGTCACACTTTTAAAACATGATGGTTATTTTGCTGAACTGACTCCCCCAACCCCCTTAGTCTTTATTATAAAAGATGCCTCTCTGGGAGTGGTAAGAGAAGGGATTCATTGGTAAATTATGTGATGTTAAAAATGGTTATGTTTTTTCTTCTGTATTTTCTAAATATTCTTTTAAAGTCTGAAAGAATTCCCCACATAGCCACATTTGCTGTCTTTCTTGCCCTTGAATCTGGACTTGTGTTTTCCATGCACATTTTTTTCCAGATTATCTCACATGCAGACCCTCCAAAAATGCATTTGTTTAGCAAAATAGGTTGATCCTATCCATTCCTGTCTAATTGCAAGGAAACTGGCAATGTTAGGGGTGGAGTTGGTGCGTCATAGAGACTATGTGCAAAGAGGAAAAAAACCTCCCAATTTTCACAATTTTAATGAGAATTAAGCAGAGAATCAACCTGTCATTGTTTAGGGGTAGAAGGAGAATGAGGATGGGAAGTCTGCCACAATCTTTGGCTTTGCTGGGCTTCCAGATTGTATCTATTTTTGTATCACTGCAAGTTAAGATGAGATTATAAAGATAATCAAATCTCTTTCTTAGGGTCTTAAATGACTCAAGAAGGAATATTCCTACCCACCTCCCTCTCTTTTTACTTTCATAGCACATAAATACTGGACCTGTGATTTCACTGATATGGGAAACTTTCAGAAGAGAAAAATCTATCTACTAATGAAGGTTGGCGATTTCTCTCCAGTTTAAAGTTTAGGAAGTTGCTTAGACTCAGATCCCTGAGAGGAGAAGGCACTTGACCCCTACCCACCCTAAAAATAAATTGCCTTCTTCAGCAATCCTAAGCAGCCCTCAAGTGTGGAGTGATGATGGGAGTTGTGACACCGCCAAGTACTGAGAGGTAGCATCTTCCATGATAATTTTCAACTCCCTTTTGCTCTGAAGCCTACTTAAGTACTCCAGATTCTAGTTGTATACCAATCCTAAAAGCCTTCCCCCTCTGAATTCTGATTGTATTCGTTATCCCCTTCCCAACCCTTGATCTTTATGATCTTGGATACTTTCAATTATGACACATAATTTTCCCTTCTTAAATGCCCAATGCTTAGCATAGTGTCTGGCACATAGTAGGTTTTTAAATTAATGTTTAATGACTATTGACTATTATTGATCAAATGTGGCAAATACATTTTCTGATTTTAGCATTAACTGGCTCATTTTCTGCAAAGTTGTTTTGGCAGTGGACTACAATCCTCTCCAAGTATATTTTTATTTTTATTATCAGTTCCAAATTCTCTCCCTCCCTCCAATACCTCTCCCACCCTCCAATACCTCTCCCACCCAGTGAAAAGGCAAACAAGACAGTACCCATTATACATGTGAAGTAATGCAAAACACATTTCCATATTAGCCGTGTAAAAAAAAAAAAGCAAGAAAAATGAAGTGAAAAAAAAACTCAGTCTGTACTCAAGAGTTCATCAGTTTCTGCAGTCTTTTTTCCAGTTTTCTCAGCAGTTTTTGTTGAATAGTGAGTTCTTGCTCCCAAAACATAGATTTTGTTGTTGTTGTTTATCAAGTAATAAATTACTGGGGTCATTTGCTTCTGTATATTGTGTACATAATCTATTTCACTGGTCAACCACTCTATTTCTTAGCCAGTAACACATTGTTTTGATGATTATCACTTTGTAGTATAGCTTGAGATCTGGTAATACTTGGCTACCTTCCTTCATATTTTTCCCCATTGATTTCCTTTATATTTTTGACCTTTTCCTTCCAAATGAATTTTTTTTCTAGCTCTATAAAATAATTCTTTGGTAGTTTGATTGATATGGCAGTAAATAAGTAAATTTATTTAGGTAGTACTGTCATTTTTTATTATATGGGTTCAATCTACATATAAGCAATTAATATTTCTCCAATTGTTTAAATCTGTATTTGTGTGAAAAGTATTTTTTAATTGTGCTCTTATAGTTCCTTTGCTGTCTAGAGTTATTTTAAGTGAAATTCCTCTTTCTGTCTCTTCCTGCTCCATTTGGTTGGTAACATAAAGAAATACTGATGTGGATTTATTTTAGATCCTGCAACTTCACTAAAGTTGTTAATTGTTTCATCTAGTTTTCTTTTTTTTTTTTTTAACCGATTCACGTTTTCTAAGTCCACCATTATATCTTCCGCAGAGAATCATAGTTTTGTTTTCTCATTGCCTATTCTAATTCTTTCACTTTCTTTTCTTATTTCTATAGTCAATATTTCTAGTGCAATGATGAATAATGATGTTGATAATAGGTATCCTTGCTTCATCTCTAATCTTGTTGGAAAAGCTTCTGTATTATCCCCATTACAGATAATGCTTGCTCTTGGTTTTACATAGATTCTATTTATCATCTTAAGAAATATTTCATTGATTTCTATGATGTCTAGTGTTTTTATAGGAAGAGTGTTATATTTTCTCAAAAGATTTTTCTGTACCTCTTAATATAATCATGATTTTTGCTGTTTTTGCTATTGATATGGTCAGTTATGCTTAAAGTTTTCCTAATATTGAACCAACTCTGTACTTGGTATAAATCCCACCTGTCATAGTGTATGACCTTGGTGATATATTGCTGGAGTCTCCTTGCCAATATTTCATTAAAAAATTTGCATCAATATTCATTAGAGAAACTGGTTTTTAATTTTCTTTCTCTGTTGTTACTCTCCCTGGTTTAGGTATCAAACTCATATTTGTGTCATAGAAAGAATTTGGTAGAACTCCTTCTTGCCTATTTTTTAGTATTATTTAGGTTTGTATTAGTTTTAAATATGTGCTTCTAAGGCATTTTATTGAATATAATTTTTATTTCATTGTGGTTTGAAAGGGGTACACTTAATGTTTCTGCTTTTCTGCATTTGTTTGTGAGGTTTTTATACCTGAATATATGGTCAGTTTTTGTGAAGGTGCCATATACAGCTGAGAAAAAGGCATATTCCTTTTACTTTTCCCCCAGAGATAAAGCATATCTAACTTTTCTAAAATTCTATTCATCTTCTTACCTTCTCCTTATTTATTTTATTGGTTAGATTAATTTAACTCTAAGTGCAAATTGAGGTCCCTTACTCATATAGCTTTACTATCTATGTCTTCCTATAATTCTTTTAACTTTTCCTTTAAGAATTTGGATGCTATGCCATTTGGTGCACACATGTTTAGCATTGATATTACTTCATTTTCTATGATAACTTTTTAGCAATTTGTTATAGTTTGCCTGATTATCTCTTTTAATTAGATCTGTTTTTGCTTTTGGATCACTAAGAGGTCCAGTGGATAGGGTGCTGGGCCTGGAGTCAGGAAAACCTAAGTTCAAATTCAGTCTCAGGCATTTAGTAGCTGTGTGATCCTGGGAAAGTTGCTTAATTCTGCCTCAGTTTCTTCATCTGTAAAATGAGCTGGAGAAGGAAATGACAAATCACTCAAGTGGTTTTCCAGGAAAACCCTAAATGGGGTCCTGAATTGTTGAACATGACTGAAACAACTGAACAACAACAAATTTGTGTTTTGCTTTTGCTCTGTTTAAGACTATGAATGCTAAACCCTGCTTTTTTTACTTCTCACTTTGAATCAGTTCAAATTCTTCCCTGCACACCTTTTTATGTGAGATAATTTTCTCCATCTTTTTCTCCCACCCCATTCTTCCACTGCACCCTCTTTTCCAGCATTCCGTTTTTCTTTTCAAAAATCCCAACATAACAGACTCATACCCATGCCTTTTGCCTAAGTAGACTCCTTCTAACTGCCCTAATGATAATAATGTTCTGAGAGTTACATGTATCATCTTCCCATTTGGGAATATGAATACTGTAGCCTTATTAAGTTCCTCATAATTTTTTTTTGGAGGGGGGAAGACAGGGTAATTGGGGTTAAGTGACTTGCCCAAGGTCACACAGCTAGTAAATGTTAAGTGTCTGAGGCCTTATTTGAACTCAGGTCCTCCTGACTCCAGGGCAATGATCTATTCATTGCACCATCTAACTGCCCCCATGATTTCTTACTTATGTTTATCTTTTTATGCATCTCTCAAATCTTGTATTTCAATGTAAAATTTTCTATTCACCTCTTATGTCTTCATCAGGAATGCCTGGAATTCCTCTGTTTCATTAAATATCTATTTTTCCCTATTTAGGATTGTACTCAACTTTTCTGGGTCATTTATTCTTGGTCGTAACTCTAGCTCCTTTGCTTTCTGGAATGTCACATTCCAAGCCTCTGTTTCTGTATAATGATAACTGCTAAATCATCTTGTGTGATCCTTATGTTGGCTCCATAGTATTTTAATTATTTCTGGATACTTGCAGTATTTTCTCCTTGAGTTGGGAACTCTAGAATTTGGCTATAATATTCCTAGAATTTTCATTTTGAGATTTCTTTTAGGAGGTGATTGGTGAATTCTTTCAATATCAATTTTGTTCTATGATTCTAAGACATATGTTCAATTTTCCTTTATTATTTCTTGAAATATGATGTCTCCCTCTCTCTTGGCTTTCAGATTGCCCAGTAGTTCTTAAATAATTTCTCCTCAATCTATTCATTAGGTCAGTTGTTATTTCATATGAGATATTTCACATATTTCTATTTTTTCATTCTTTTGACTTTGTTTTATTATGTCTTGATGTCTCATGGAGTTATGAGTTTCCACTTCCCAATTCTAATTTATAAGGAATTAGCTTCTCCAAAATTTTATGCCTTCCCCCACGTCTCCCAATTTGGGCAATTCTACTTTTTAAGGAGTTGTCTTCTTTAGTGAGGTTTTATATCTCTTTTTCTACTTGGCCAATTCTGGTTTTTAAAGAATTATTTTCTTTAGAATTTTTGTGCCTCTTTTACTGAGCTGTTAATTCTCATTGCATAATTTTCTTGCATTTCTTTCATTACTTTTCCAAAAATTTCCCTGCACTGTTCTTATTTGATTTTTCCAATCTTTTTGCTGGTTGTTTTTTAAGCAATCGGGGTTAAGTAATTTGCTCAAGGTTACACGGCCAGTTATTTCTGGGTGTGGTGCTGAGTATCTGAGCCCGGATTTGATCCAGGTCATCCTGACACCAGAGCTGGTGCTCTTACTCGCTGAGCCACCTGGCCGCCCCTAAGCAATTGGGGTTAAGTAACTTGCTCAAGGTTACACGGCCAGGTGTTTCTGGGTGGGTGCTAAGTGTCTGAGCCTGGGATTCGATCTCCAGCTCTTCTCAACACTGGAGCCAGTGCTCTTACTCACTGTGCTACCTGGCCACCCCTTTTTTGCTGTTTTCTAATCTGTTTATTTAACTCTTCTAGGAATTCTTGTTAGGCTTGTGTTCAATCTGCATTTTAGTTGAGAATTTTCCTGTAGATGTTTTCATATGATTGTTTTCTTCTGATTTTGTATCTTGAGTTTCCTTGCCATCATAGTAGCTTTTTATGGTCAGGTTCTTTTTTGTCATTGTTTTTGCTACTCTTGCGACTTCTTTCTTTTTTAATTATTATTATTATTATTTTATTTTTTAAGCAATTGGGGTTAAGTAACTTGTTCAAGGTTACACAGCTAGTTATTTCTGGGTGTGGTGCTAAGTATCTGAGCCCGGATTTGATCCCCAGGTCATCCCGACACTGGAGCCGGTACTCTTACTCGCTGAGCCACGTTGCTGCCCCAAATACTTAAATAGGGATTTTTTTTTTTTGCCTTTTGGAGGGCAATTGGGATTAAGAAACTTGCCCAAGGTTACACTGCTAGTTTTTTTTTGTGTGTGTGTGTGTGTGTGTTAAGTGTCTGAGGCCAGAACCGAACTCAGGTCCCTCCGACTCCAGGGCCAGTGCTTTACTCACTGCGCCGCCCCTTCTTGCAGCTTATTTCTTATCTTTAGACTTTTATTAGAGTTGGGATCTGTATGCCTCTGTGTAGTTGGAGGGTTCACCATCTCAAGCTTCAGGCTTTTTCACCCTGCTTTTTTCACAGCTAATCTTAGAGGACTATAAATTTTCAGTTCTTTCAAGATAGTGTGGTAAGGGGAGAGGTCTGGTCACACTGTCTTGTGATCTGTGCTCTGACATTGCTCAGATAAGGTCCTTGCTCTCTTATGACCACCACTACTGTCCTCCCTTGAACTGTGACCTGTACCCAGGTAGGGCCTTTTCTCCCTTGCAACTGCAAATATTCCTCTTTGCCCTGGAAATATGATCTGGAATTTTATAGTGGAAAGTAAAGTTGCCAAATGATGCCTGGTCCTGTGGCTGGTGGTAGTACAGGGGTCTCTCTAATCTCTTTCTGACCAGATATTCAGTCCCTTGTATTGCCCTGATAATTTCTTGCTTATGCTGCTTTAGAATTTGATTTGACAAGTGATTTTAAAGTTGTTTAGAGGGGAATGTTGGGAGAGTTCAGCTAGAATGCTCTCTTTACTCTGCCATTTTGACTCTGCCTGATCAAATGCATTAAAAACTGAAATACAATTTCCTCCCTACCATCCTATCAATTTCCTTCTCCCAAACACACACCTTAAAAAAATTTAGGTAGAATGCAAAATCTTTGGCAATAATGATTGTTTCAGCTATTCATGTCCCTAGTGTCTAGCACCATGCCTGATACATAGTAGACCTTTAATAAATTTTCGGTAATTGATTGATTGAGAAGGTATATTTTAGAAGGAAAAGGAAATAAGAGAACTATTATACAAATGTCACATATTAGAGAATGGGGTGATTCCTATTCTATGATGGATTTTTCTTTTTTATGGGAAATTAAGAAAATATTTGCAATTCCCAATAGCTGGAAGTGTGGAAATTTCAAGGTGAATGAATAGGTGAAATTTGGGGCAAATAACCTAGTGGAGATGAGGAGGAAGGAAATAAGGGGTTTGACTGAATAGGTACTTTGAACAAATTGTTTACTCTTTTGCCATGACCAGCTGTCCAGAGTCAAAGGGAATAAGTTTGTTGGGTAATTTCAGGTCAGTGAATTTCATCCATGTAGACACCTAAATTGTATTGTTCAGCCTGAATTATTGCTCATTTTAAAACAAATTGAGGACAATAAAATCAAGTTGTTTGGCTAGTAGAAGTTTGGATTTCCATTTGGTTCTCCAAATGGAAAATTATATGAAATGACCTTGTAAATCATCAGTTAATTATTTGCATTGTTAATCAAATTTATCAGTTATTGCAAATTCTTTATTTCACTTTGTTCTCCATATCCTAGACCTGTGTTTCAATCTTCCTTAATTCATAAAAGAGATAAAAATATGCACTTCTCAGTTCCATAATAAGGATGTTCTGCAGATCAATTAGATAACATAGGGCAAGTACTTTGATCTCCTTGAAAGAAAGGTTCTTGAGAAATTTAACATTTAATTATTGTTTCTAAGCTTTCAATAAGGAAAGGCAATATGGTATGATGCCAAATACCAATCAGTCACAGAACAAATCAGTCAGCCTCTTGGTAAGTGCATGTATCAGCTCAGAATTAGGAATGAATGAGAGAATAAGATTTCTAATAAGGCTCTCTCAAAATTTGACACTAGCTTTCAGGGATTCAATTTAAATACTTCTAAAAATGAACATTCATAGGACTTTCCCAGGAAAATGAGTGATGCTAAAATATCTTAGACAAGAAACAACTCTGTTAATAAATGACACAATTTAAATATCTGTAGTTAGTAGTAAATGTTTGCTTCCTTATTTTTCCTTTTTCTCATACACCAAAGTGTCTAGATGTGGGAGGTGTCTGATTTCTGAAGAAAAACATCACATTTATCTGATGTAAATGCTGCATGGCACAAATGTGGAAATAGTACTAAAGAAAACAAAAATGGCAAGACAGCTGGACCACACTAAGTATATACAGAGGAAGTCTTAAGACAATACAATTTTGTGGACTTTATGGAATCAATTCTCAAGATATATGAAAGAGTGAGAGAATCCATAATGATGGGAGAAAACCCCCACAGATAAATTTCTACCAAAAAGAGCTAGGGTGGAGATAATTAGGAGTATATTAGTAACTGTCTACCCATATGACTATTTCCCCATCAACACAAAATTTGTATGAGAATAAATAACATATGATTTAGTGAAAATATGAAAAGAAAACAGGTAGGCTCCCATGAATTACATTCTACAGCAGACTAGGTCAGATCAAATCTTTCCTTCTTAAGGAGACCTTTTCTGGTCTCCCCACTTGCTAGTGCTATCTTCTCTGGGATTCACTTCTATTTATTCTGCCTATCTTGTATGTGCCTACTTATTTGTTATAACTACTTACATGTTATAACTCCATTAGAGTGTGGGCTCCTTGAGGACAGGGTCTGCTTTTGCCTTTTTTGTGTGTCAGTAGCACGTGACACAGTGACAGACACAGAGTACATTCAAAATAAATGATTGTTAACATATTTACAGTCACACAATTGATTAAAAGGTATAGGAAATATAGGATCTCACTGTACTTTTTGTTTGTTGATAGTAAAAAACATGTTTAGCACAGTGAAGATAAGACATCTTCCAATAAAAAGTGTTTTCTATGTATAGCATATTATATATGTGTGTGTGTGTTTATCATTCATATACATATATATCCATTTATATTATACACATATATTTATCCATATACACATATGTATATATGTTAAAATTATGGAAGATTATTTGACAGAAAATAAATGAGACAACTTGATAGAAAATAAGTGAGAGAACTTTGAAAATCCTCTAATTAGTAAAATCAACAAGTAAGGCTTGAAATAGAGAGATGGATATTTGCCCAAGGTCTTCATAGATTTCCTGTATATGATGATATCCTGCAGTTGATCTTATATGCATTTAACAATATTCTAATTGCATAAAGACATGGAAGATTATAGAATCTTTCAAATGAGATCCATAATCATTTAAAAGAGATTAGCCTAACAATCCCTACAGAAATAAGGTCACAAAATCATAAGAGCCTAAGTCTAGCACTAGAAGGGACCTTGTAGACCAATTGGTCCAAACCCCTCATTTTACAGATGAATCTGAGGCAAGGGAAGCTAGATTACTTGCCCAGGATCACATGGTAAGCAAGTGGATAAAGAGTAACTATCATCATAACATCAATATTCATTTGCATGGACAGTACATAGAGCTGGTCCATCACTGCATGTATCTCTGACTAACAATAGAGATGGTCAATGTACTGGACGCAAATTGAATAAGGGGAAGTGATTGGGCTGGTTTGCATGTGACAAATTGCACAGCATTTTAAATTACCTCAGGTTTCTTCTTGAAATAAAAAAAAAAACAACTATTGTTGTTGTTTTAAATACCAATAGTCTTCTCTCTGTATCTGTGAATCATGGCATGCCTTAATTTCCCGAGAATCAAAGTTGTGATTCACCTAGAGGGCAATGGTAAGCTATAGGATGAACATAAATAAGATACAGAATACTACCAATGATAAATGTGGTGTAAGAGATGACTGAAAATATAAAATTAAAGAGATGTGAGGTTGGAAAAGGAATCTGAGCTGACGTGTCATTATAGAGAGTCATAACAGAATGATCCATGTGGTGCATGTTCATCATACCAAGAGACCTTGAAGTGGATCCTCTGTAACGATAAATAGAAAGACCAGACCAAGAATCATAACAGATGGCAAGCCATTGGAATTACAACCCACATTGATGAGGTAATACACTCACTGACATTGAAGCATAAATATTTCATGAACTAAAATGTATTACGAATAAATAAGTCAAATCAATTTATTGAAACATAACATATACCCAACACTGTGGGAATATAATGATGATGATGATAATTGTTATTATTATAATGTTTTAACCTTATTCTTCAATCAGTTGGAACTTATTACTTTAATATTTCTTTACTTGAAAGGACCTGTGATCTCATTAATATAAATACTTCTTTCAACAGAGCAGATTGTCAACCTTAAATGTCTTCTCATTCTATACTATTCTTGTTTTCTAAATTGTCTAAAGGAGAGTCTACCCAAGTGACTGGAGTTGGGGGGGGGTGGATGCAAAAAAGTGATTCCTTTAGATCAAGGGAACTTGGCTTTTTGTTGTTGTTTCAAGGACCTTTCTGGCAACTGGGTGAAGCCTATGGACCCCTTTTATGAACATTGTTTTTAAATGCATAAAATAAAATGTATAAAGTTACAAAGGAAACCAATTATATTGAAATAGTTATCTTATCTATTTCTCTCTCTGAGTCTGCTTGTCTACCTATTGGCATTCATCTATCTGCCTACCTACCTATCAGTTCATGATGGGTTCCAGGTTAAGAACGCCTGCTGTAAATCTTTGACAATACTAGTGTGCCAGTGAAGCATCTATACTATGTTATCCTTCATTCTAGCTATGACATTCTTCTTTTCTTCCTGCCATGCCAAGATTTGCTGGAGGAAGGGACATTAGACATCATCTAGTCCAATACTCTCATTTTATAGATAGAGAAACTGCGGCCTATGGAAATTAAGTGGCTTTTCCAATGGTTACATCTTTTGATGACCTTTTGCCCATCTTATGGCAAAGAATTTTTCATTGGTAAAATACTGAAGCATGTTGTTGTTCATCATTTGTTAATCCATTACACACTGGGTATACTTTCCTGGAATTGGGTATGTGTACTTTATCTTCCCAATATGTTTTAAAGTTTTATTCTGGTGCCTTATTGTAGTTTGAGGAATTTTAGTGTGATCTTGAATTTTTGAAGGTCATACCAGTGGAATAGCAACTGGAAAAGCATTGTGCATGAGTTTAGCAGTGGATTGTGTGTGTCTGTCACTTGAAAACAAATGTAGCTAAGACAAAAATGGCTAACCACCAGCAAGTTGGGCTACCAAGTGAAGAACTCTTAGATTGTGGTAACATACAAAATTCAGATAAAGTGTTATATATGCCTGGATTAGGGGATCCAGAAATCGTGCCCCCCTCTCAAACATCCTTAATTTCTTCCTCATTACTGACTCTTCCAGTTTGATTACAAATATGCACACATATGCTCAACCCCCCCAAAAAAATTACTTCCCTGAACCCACCTGTTCATTTAACTATAATCCTAACTCTCCTCTCCCTCACAGATAAACTTCTTTTTTTAAAAAATTTAAATGCTTTATTAACTGCTGATTTACATCATTCGTTTCTGCCAGATTTTGAGTTACAAATTTTCTCCCCGTTTTTCCCCCACCCATCCCCCCAAAACAGCAGTCCCACAGGATATCCCCACCTCCAATATGCTCTCTCCAATATTTTCTCCCATACCCGTTTCAACTTTTCCAGTGGATCTCTATGCCTCAGTGCCTGTATATCTTTTTTCTTAATTACATGTAAGATGGTATTAATAATAGTATGTATATACACACACACACACACACACACACACATATATTTGAATTTTTGATTTTAAAACTTTCAATTCCAGATTCATTCCCTTCCCCCCCCCTGGCACCCACCCCCACTGGGGGGACAAGCACTTCAGTATAGGTTGTACGTGTGTGGCTAATGCAAAACAATAACATAGTAGATGTATTGTAAAAGACTGACTATATTTCCCTCCCTCCTATCCCACCTCACACTTGTTCTATTCTCTACTTTGATCCTGTAAACTTCTTAAAATGTTGTCCACATCCAATGTTTTCACTTTCCTTCAACCCACTTAACCCTTTCTTTCCCCTCAACCAATCTATTGAAATTGATCTTTAGGGTCACCATTGGCCTCCTAATTTCCAAGTTCAATGACCTTTCCTCCTTCCTCATTCCCCTTGACTTCTCTGTAGCTTTGACCCTGTAGATTAAACTTTCCTACTAGATAATTTCTCCCCCTTTGTCTTCATAAACACCCCACTCTTCTGTTTCTCTTCTTGCTTCTGTAATTATAACTCCTCTGTTTCCAGTGACTCTTCATCCTTTTTCATTAAATGTAATTCTCTCCCAGTAGTAGGCCTCCAGCCTTCTTCTCTTCTCTCAGCATTTTCTTCCTTGTTTATTTCATTCACTTACATAACTTCAACTGCTCCCTTGGGGCAAATGATTCCCTGATCTTTATCTGCATTCTTCTCTGTGTTCTGACCCCCAGAGCCATATGCCCACTTATCAGTAAAAAACATCTACCTCAATGACCCCCTCTCACAGCAACTCAAGTCCTGCAAAGTGAGCTAGCTTAGATAAAGTAGTTGAAGTGTGCTATGGAAGGGACATATATGAAAGTGATATTGTTCCATTAATAAAGTTCCTTGAGTGTAATTCAATAAGCTATGGCTAATTTTGTACCAAGTTTTTATCTTCCCTCTTCCCCCCTGCAAAAATGTCATAAATCATTTTAATAAGTTTTGCTTAAATCAAGGCACATTCTCTCTAGGGTATTCTATATAGTAACCTTGTCAAAAATGAAAATAAGTGGGGCAGCTAGGTGCTGCAGTGAATAGAGTACTGGTCCTGGAGTCAGGAAGACCTGAACTCAAATCTGACCTCAGAAATTAAACACTTAACTAGCTGTGTGACCTTGAGCAAGTTACTTAACTCCAATTGACCTGCCTTCCCCCTCCGAAAAGCAAAAAAAAAAAGTTTATCAGATCACAGTTTTAGAGCCAGAAGGTCACGTAGAGGCACTGTAAGGGTTATGGGATTTAAAGATCTCCCATGCCCCACGGACGTGCTGACATAGCAGAGCAAGAGAAAAAAAAGCCGAGCTAACGGTCCTGCGGTTGGCAGTTGGTGGCAGTTGCCTTTTTTTTTTTTTTTTTGAGTTAGGACTCCGGCTGAGCACTGCCAGGGGCCAGAGCTGCTGGGAGCGCTCTTCCAGGACGCTGGGTGGTTGCTGTGAGTGGGGAGAGGAGGACCTTTGCCCGAGGTAGCCTGTTCTGTTTTAAAGGCTTGAAAATGTGGGTGCTTTCTACTTTATCTACCTGTGCCAATGTCATAACTACTCTGATGGCTTTCACTTTCTGGTTTTGGGACTCAGTCTTTTGGTATCTTAATAAATTTTCTAGTTTATTTCCCCAAATGGCAAACCTGACATATTTTGTGATGGATAATTATATCAGCATATTTGTAATCTCTATAGGCATTGTGAATATGGCATTGCTGATACAGGCACTCTATTACAATCTCCTAATTTTACAAATATGGAAATGGAGGCCCAAGGAAATTGTCACTTACCCAAGGTCACAGAGTTAGTAAGTAGAAGAGCCAGGAGTCAAACCTAGTTAATCTACTTTCAAATCTAGTGGCATGACTTTCAGACCCAATATATTAGTTCCTTGTGATCATTTAACTGATTGTTAAAAATCTATCCAAAACTTTTTATTTTTGGTCTTTACAGCAAGAAATCTAAGTAGTTCCAGGAATCCACCATTTCTCCTTTTTTTTTAAATTAGGGACAAGGGGATTTGCCCATCTTTAGTGCTCTTGCCCCTTCCAAATTCTTCATAATTTTCCAAAGATGATCAGATTTGATGCCAGGATCACATATGTCAGTTGTTTCAAACCATTCTTGGATTGCCATTAAGCTTGAGCATGCTTCAAGTGTTTCAGTTCCACTGCTAGCTCCTCCCCCTCTGTTTTCTTTTAATTGCTTTTGTTTTACTTTTCCTCCCTATTTTAAGAGTATTATCCCTCAGTAGGGAAGCTGGAAGCAAAAACTTATAATTGAATTTTTTTCTCCTGTATGTGTTAATATTGTGCCACTTTCTCTTAGCAGTGCACCTTTTCTATCCCTTTTCCTATCCCTGTTCAACTATTTGCTCTGAACACAACTTGAAAATTTTTTTTTTATATTTTCCTCTGATTTTTTCACAAGCCTCAGCTCATTCTGGGTCCTAACTTCTAGGATATTTCTTACAGTTTTTTTACACTCATCTTTATTCATCCTTATTATATACCACTCCTCCCATCTTTCATGTACACTTTACCTACCTGAGCTTATTAAAGAGTGCTCACTTGAGAAATGTTCCTTTGACATGTTCGTTTTTGAGATACAGACACAAAAAAATGAGACTTGTTCAATAACACTGAGATCCATGTTACAGGTGAGGAATGAAAACTTCAGTCAATCACCTGTTTGATTTAGTCACATGATGTC
>NW_027185694.1:12259622-12262587 GCF_028583685.1 Petaurus breviceps papuanus | reverse complement strand
GCCTATATTTCTGTGGACAATCATCTGACCCTCAGATCCCTCATGGAGTGTCACAAGACTTGTAGTATATTAGGTCAGGAAGGGATAAATCATTAGGGGCTCCTTTGAGATGAGGAAACAGATACATAGTTTTGCCCAAGTCACAGGGCCAGTTACAGAGCTGGTACTCAGCTCAGATAGTGACTGTTTGAGGAGCTTATATATTCTATTGATTAGAGATGTTCATTCACTCTACAAACAGGCAGGTAGCTAGCTAGCTGGGTGACTCTGTTGTCCGTCAAGTTAATAAATATTTATTAAGCACCTGCTGTGTACCAAGCACTGCCCTAAGTGCAGGGGAAACAAGGAAGAACAAAAACAATCAATCTAAGGGGGTGGGGTGGACAACATAAAAACAACGATTTACTAACAAGATATACAGGATAAATTGAGCATAATCAATAGAAGGAAGGCACTAGCATTAAGGGGGATAGGAACCTTTCACAAAGACCTGAACTCAAATCCTGCCTCAAAGAACTTACTGTGTGACCTTGGGCAAGTCAATTAATATCCATCTCTCAACTTTGCTTTCCTCTTTAGTAAAATGGGAATAAATAATAGTACCTACTTCTCAGAGTTACTGTGAGGATCAAATGAGATAACATGTATAAAGGATTTGTCAACTTTATGTCACTTTATAAATGGTATCATTTTATTATTAATATTGTTATCATTATTATTTTTAAGCATTTCTTTTACAATGTCTGTTGTGAATTGACAAAATCATAAACTCTTAGGGTGGGAAAGGAGATGATCTAGTTCTTTCCTCTCCTAAAACAAAAATCCCTTCTATGGTGTCTTTGAAATGTGTTCATCTAGCCGCAATTTGGAGAGCTTTGGGGAAGGGGAGCTCACTACTTAAAGAATAAATATAAACCACATATCCAGCATCCTTCTCATCCCTGGAGTTGTGTCAGCATCAAAATCCTGCTATATCTGTTACCCAGCAAGAAACATCCAGATTCTTTGAAATTCTCAGGTTTTCTTCCCAGGAGTTTCCCAGATGGTAGGACGTAGAGGTATCAGGTAATGCCTGATGTCTCTCTCCTCTGTTTCTCTTCTTGTTTCCAGTCCAAACCCGGCAGACAGATAAGAGATCCACGTCAATTTTAAAGTCATTAAATGAAGATTTCACAGCTTATCTCTGCCGCCCATTCAGTGCCTATCCTCATTGTCAGGAAGACCTTTCTCACTTAGAACTAAAGTCCCTCCTCCTGTAACATGAGCCCATCTTCTCTGGTTATGTCTCACTGGGGAGGGAACACAGTTTTAGTCACTGGCTGCTTCTTTCTCTGGCAAGGAAGAACAGAGTTACCAGTTGTGTGGGTTTTACTTCCACACTTTTCTTGAATAATTCAGCAGAGGAAGCCCTTTCAATTTAGGTCGTTAGCGTTGGTGCCCTTAATAAGAGAGCAACCACCCCCTCCCCCATTTATGTTTTTTATTTATTTGGTCTACTTATTATACTGGTGTAACCAGGTAAAGCCCAGGATTTAGAAATGCAAAGAGATACAGAAAGGATATGGAGGGTTTGAGATTATCTGGGGATACAATGAAGAACTGGCTGTACTTTGCATCACAAAGCAAAATTCTGACAGGGCAATTTGATTATGTCTCTTGCAGTATGTAATGCGAAACTGGACCTTGGCAGAAAGAATCTAAACCTGACGCTCCCCCAGGGCTCACTCTTTCTGTGATAATGGTTTTCTATTGGGAAATCACTGGTGGGGAGAAAGGGCCAACTTTTTCTCCTTCCTTCTTTTCTACCCATATGTATTAATTCATAGCAAGGCCCAAATCAACCACTTTTTAAAAATCCAAACAATATTGTTTCCCCCAAGCACTCTATATCCTGTCCTCCATCAGGCAAATTTGGGATAAAAGGTTACTAATGTTTTGGCAGCATTTTCCTCAGACTTTTCCTTGTATTTCTGCCAGAGAGCTTGCAAGGCACAGATTTAATTAAAATGGCAATGTTCGCTGCTACTTGAGTGTAATTAGAACCATTCATTAAAGCTTTGGCTGACAGTTTGGCAACCTGAACATTTTTCAGAGTGTGGACAGCACTCCATGGAAACAGTTCAGGGGAAGAGGATGAGGCAGAGCGCCTTTCTTGAACCCTTTAAATGGCACAGAGTCCGTATTCAGAAAGGTTTTCATGTGGCCAAGTGTTTGACCAAAGTTACAGAAAACTCCTTTAATTAGACCACAGAAACAGACAGCACTGCATCCCATTGAAGCTAAACCTCGGCACTGGCGTGTTTTCCTCCCATTACAGGGAATCTTTAAATGTCTACATCTTTAAGGTGAATTTAGGGACACTCCCATCACAAGATGATATATCTCCTAGTGAGAACTAAGGAGGGCAAGTGTGCTCATCTTTTAAAGTCTTATAGAAAAGTCTATCTTTGATGGGGGAGTGAGTGTCCTCTCGTAAGACAGGGTGCTGTGGTGTAAAGAACACTGTACTTGGAATCAGAGGCTCTTTGTCTAAGTGGGCTTTGACACTTAGCAGCTGAGTGACCCTGGGCACGTCTGTCACTCTATCCCTCTGAGTCTCAGTTTTCTTAATCTGTAAAAGGAGGACAAGAATATTTGCACCACCTAATTCTGGATTGTTTTGAGAAAAAAAATGTTTCATAAACTAAAATACTATCTGTTGCTGCTATTTCCATTTCCTTAGCTTTTTTTAAGCAATTGGGGTTAAGTAACTTGCTCAAGGTTACATGGCCAGTTATTTTGTGTGGGTGCCAAGTATCTGAGGCCAGAACCGATCCCGGGTCTCCTGACGCCGGGACCGGCGCTCTTACTCACTGCACCACCTGGCCTCCCCAATTTCCTTAGCTTTTGTAATGGTGATAACAAAAGCTAGTAGAAGAAAGGAAGGAAGGAAGGAAGGAAGGAAGGAAGGAAGGAAGGAAGGAAG
>NW_027185694.1:12250229-12259612 GCF_028583685.1 Petaurus breviceps papuanus | reverse complement strand
AAGGAAGGAAGGAAGGAAGGAAGGAAGGAAGGAAGGAAGGAAGGAAGGAAGGAAGGAAGGAAGGAAGGAAGGAAGGAAGGAAGGAAGGAAGGAAGGAGGAAAGGATAAAAAGGAAAAAACAAGCATTTATTAAGTGTCAGGTACTGTTCTAAGTGCTTTACAAATATTATCTCATTTTGCAATTTATTACATTTTACAATTTATTACTAAATCATTACAAAAATATTTTACAAATATTATCTCACCCGCAATCATGGGAGATAGGTGTTATCATGATCACCATTATACAGTAGGGGAAACTAAGACAAACAAGGGTCAAGTGCCTTGCCCAAGGTCACGCAACTAGTAACATGTCTGGTTGGATTTTAACTCAGAACTACTTGACCCCAAGCCCAGTGCTCAATCCATGGTGCCTCTTGGCTACCTTGAATTAGTAAATGTAATAAGAATGTTTAGAGATTTCACAGTTCCACCAAGGATATTAATTAGTGCTCTTGTCTTTCCATAACCTGGCCAAAATTGAATGTTCTCATTTTTTGTCATCTGTTAATTTGCTTGATATGAGGCAAAACCTCAGAGTTGTGTTGATGTGCATTTTTCTTATTATTAGTAATGTTGGACCATTCTTTTATACGGTTATTAATGGCTTACAATTCTTCTTTTGAAAACTTCATTTCCTCAGATCACTGAGGACTATGAATTGAAAAGGCATCTTAGAAAGCATCTAGTCCAACCCCTTCCCTCCTACTTTTTTTTATAGTGAAGAAACTGAGTCCTAGAAAGATGATGTGATTTGCCCACAGTAACACAAGTGGTAAGCAGCAAAGTGAGGAGTAGAAACCAAGTTCCCTATCTCTAAATCTAGTGATTTTGTTACTCTCATAAGCTTTCTCCCACATCCTCCTAGTTCAGAGAGAGAAACTTTCCAGGAACTTGACAATGTCTAAAAACTGACATAGGGACCAGACTAGGGCAGGCTTTAGGGCTTCTACTGGGCCTGATGTGGCAAAGAATTTAACTCCTGCCTACTCCTTCTATGAGCAGTTCTCCAAGCTGCAAGATATTTGAATGACATTTGATATTTATCTAGCTCTTCTCATTAGAAAAACCTTTTCAAGTTTAGCAAGATGACATTTCTTTGGGAGACAAGTAGTTGTGACAAAAGCTAATATCTGTTCTGTTACACTTAATTTCTTTTTTTCCTTTTAAATCAGACCTATGATTTCATCGATATAGGAAGCTCCCAGGGAAAAGCTCTCTCTACCTATGCAGATTCATACCTTCGACTGCCTGGTTTGTTAGAGGGCTATACAGAATCCTAGGGAAACAATTCTAGTAATTACAAGAGCCTGTGGTCAACCATAGTAGCTTAGGAAGACTCCTAGAGTGCTGCTTTGACAGAGTCTATCATAGTTCCCACAGATGTAAGTCTCACTACCATCAAGTTTGAATCTACATCCACCCATATGCCAAAGTTGGGGGAAAACACAGACTTGATTTTGGTTCTTTTCAGAGGTTCCTAATATAAGTTTTGATTAATATTCCTCATTACCTTGTAGATTTTTTTGAAGGTGAGACATCACAAACTTCTCCTCAATCAAACTCTGATTAGAACAATGATGTTTGATGTTTGAAAGAGGTGACTGGAGGGAGAGCAGTGATAGAACATATGACTGAATGGAAAAGCTGATAAGGATTTTTTGATTCAAGCTAGCCTTGTCCCTTAAAAGGGGTCTGCAACCCCAGAGTAGTCTATGGGATCTGATCAGTGCTTATTTAATAACCTCCTCCTTTGGATTCTTAGCTAAACTAATGGACTATGGGGCAAAAATAGACACTAAAATGGAAAATGGGATGTCTTCCAGATGCAAAGGAAACATTCATTCCACACCTTAGGAGGAGTTTGAGGCTTGACTAGCTCAATGGCCTAGGAAAAGACCAATAAAACAATCAATATGCTCCAGAGCACTTGTTCAGTCTTTTTATTTTTGTTTTTTCCAGCCCTATTGGACTCTTTAGAGCCCCATTTGGGGGTTTTCTTGGCAGAGATACTGGAGTGGTTTGCCATTTCCTTCTCCAGCGCATTTTACATATGAGGAAACTGAGGCAAAAAAAGTTAAATAGCTTCCCTAGGATAACACAGCTAGTAAGTTTCTGAGGTCAGATTTGAACTCAGCATGATAAAGCCTTCCTGATTCTAGGCTCAGACTCTATCCACTGCTCCGCCTGGCTGTCCCAGGACACAAACTACTCCAAAACCTTTGTCCCAGACCACTTCTCTCCATAAGACCTAAGAGAAGTCTGGAAAATGTAATTGGATTGAGAACCATAAGTAAAGGTGGCATCTTTCACTGAGGGAAGCCACCTCTGAACTAGGAAGGATTGTCAAAAAGGTGAGTGAAAGCCTCTCCCATTTTATGCCTGAAAGTGACAAATCTCAGATTTGGGAGCCAATGAGGAGAAGCTTCTCTAAGTCCTAGGCTAAGGGTCTGTATCCTTACTAAAAAGAGCACTTTGGCAATCTATGTGACACCCAGCCAAGCCAGAGGCTAGAAGGGCAAAAACAGCCTTTAAACAGTTGAACCCAAAGATTCCAGGAGATCAACCCAACCAACAGAGAAACCATATACTGAAGAGCCTGCAGCCTTACTGAGGAACCTGCCTGGTACATCTCAAAGACAGCTGAACCCACTAAGGAGCCAGTTTCATTACGAATGTGCCTGATCCAGCCTAGGAGGTGACCAATGCATCCAGCTGAGATGCTGTGCAGAGTAAGGAACCAGTCCAGCAAAGCAGCAGAGTGAATTGTCCATCACCAGGGCTATGTCCTGCTGCAAACTCCATGAGGATCTCCAGAGAAAGGACATGGAGGAGTTGTAAGTTGCCTTGGCCATATGTGTTCCCTACATATGGGCTTCGTTTCCATTGTTTTTTAAGTTCATGGCCACTCTTCCCCCCACGGGTTCTGTGTGACTTTGTGGGAGAGAGTGCCCCCAGGTTTTGGAGGAGATGCTTTATAACTTCTTGCTATGCTATTAGAATCTATGTTTTTGCTAAAGAATAAATTGAGTTGACTGGTTGATTGACTAGGGGAGCTCAGTATTACAAGGATGTCCTCTCATAGGGTTACTCCTAGAATACTGAGAGTAGTGTCAGCTGTAGCACCAATATGAGTGCAGGGAGTAAGCCAGAAGGGATGCTTCATTTGTAATTAAGAAGGTATGATTTTGCATTTAAATTCCAGGGACCATTGGAATAAGCTATGATAAGTCCTTAGTAAGGAATAAAACTATTTTTGCACACCTCTTTTTTTCATATGTCCTGACTAAACTGTAAGAAAGTCAGAGATAATTTGTAGGACTTTTGTCTTCTCTGACTCTGGTTATTTCTAGACCCCTTATGGTATCTTCTTCTCTTAAAATGAGGCCCACAACCCATCTGCTTTTCATTCACCTTTTCGCTTCCTGCAAGTGATGCAATCACATCTTGATTTCTCTCCTCTCTCCTCCCCCCCCCCCAGTTTCTTTTTATCATCATATTGAGGATTTGACATGAGTAGGTACATGACCTCATGTCAAGGAAACACAGGAGAGCCATGGATTTATGATCTTATTACATCCTTTTTATAGATTTCGCATGTATCTACCTTCAGATTTATTAGTAAACCATTTCATTCTCTATTTAGAGAAGTTATGTTTGAAGGTTAACATATTTGTATTGAGCTAGAAATTCCCTTGAAGGTCAATGTACCTTTTAGTCCTCATTAAAGACCTCTCTCTTAAGATTTGAGGAAAGCTTTGACTCAAAGGCATAGAAAATACAGGCCCCACTGTATTTATCATATGTTGATTATAAAAAATAATTGGTTTGTATTTTAGTGAAACCCACTGAATTCAAAATGTTTTCATGGTTTATAGGCTTTCATGGATTTCATTGAAACATGCAGACACGGCAGCTGAGGAGCACAGTGGATAGATCACCAGTCCCGGAATCAGGAGAACCTGAGTTCAAATCCAGCCTCAGATACTTACTAGTTTTGTGACCCTGGGTACCCTGATTGCCTTCAAAAAAAAAGTATGCTGACGTAGAAATGAGCAGTTTCTAGATGACCTTGAGAATCAGCAATTATTCTAGCCCCCTTATCCATAACATATCTTCCAATATGTCCTAAACCCTTAGGAAAAACCAGTCAGCACCAGAAGTTTGCTGTTTGCTTCTGGGTTCTACTGTTAAAGTAGAGGGACCTGTCCCCTTGTGGAGTGGAGAATGCAGATTAAATAGGCTTTACAAGGAAAACGGCATGTTTGAAGCAGACTTGGCCCAAGTTCAATGCAGTCCAGATGGTGTTTTAACCTGTGGAGTGTTTTTTTTTTTCAACCTGGGATGATCCTGGGCATATTTTGAGGCATGTGTGGTATGTGTAAGTTCACGGAACCTATAAAATCTTTTGTGCTGGACCTACTTCAAGAACAATCAGCCTCCAGATTGCTGGGCAGGCTACAAGAACTTTCAGAAGAACATGAGATGGAGCATGATAAGTGATCAGAAATGGATGGTTCTGTGACCTTATCCCTAGATGTCCCCTATAATACATGATAGGTTGTGAAGGCTAGGGTAAAGAACATTATTTACCTATAGAGAGAGCAGGTTCAGATGAAGATTGATAACAGAAATGCAGAGAAATACAACAAGACTCTGGAGGGGAAACCCTTCCCATCATTATGAAGTCCAAGGACAGGGATATCCTAAACATATAATTTGTTCTAAAATCTGCCCTCAGTCAGTTTCACTGGGCTCTACAAACATTTCTTTCATTGCCAGGTTAAACAATTGCACAAAGCCCATTCTGGAGCAGTTGAAAATCTCCTTTAAAAATCTGAAGAATTGGAGCGGCCAGGTAGCACAGCGAGTAAGAGCACTGGCCCTAGAGTCGGGATGACCTGGGGATCGAATCCGGGCTCAAATACTTAGCACCACACCCAGAAATAACTGGCTGTGTAACACTGAGCAAGTTACTTAACTGCAAAAATCTGAAAAAATAAAAAATCTGAAGAATTGACTGTGAGAGGGAAGGAATAATATTCTCACGGAAAACATTGGTTTTAACTTACCAGGTCTGATTGAATACAGATTGAACTTTTCTAAGGGTGCTTGCTCTCCTATCTTTCAACCCCTTGGGATTCTGCATGTTGGTTCCCACTTTTGTTGATCATGGCTAAGAGTTTGGACAAGCCATTCCATACTACAATTGTTGCCCACTACCCAAGAGTTATCTAGAATAGTAAGGCTTTTGGTCAACCAGTTTGGGGCCACCCCTTTTGAAGGAAAGAAACCAATAGCAACTAAATGAGGAAAGTCCTGTCATGACCTCCAATGAGTGGCTTTCCCCATATTTTTCAGGGATTCCATTCAACCACTGAGGAATGATTCAATAGTCAGATTTGCCTCCCAGAACACTCCAGTGAGTAGTCTGCCAACATTATTCCTTTGCTTGGAGGGTTGCTGATTCATCAGCACGAATGCCACATCAGGATTCTAGTATCAGTTCTGTCTTCTAATTCAGTGAATCTGCTACAAAATATGTATATGATCCAAGATCTAGTAGGACCAGAGACAAACAATTGGATATGACTATTGGCCCAAAGAGTCCCACCCTACATATCAAGTTCTGACATTCACAATTACTGCCTTATGTTTCTGGCTATCCTTATGAATGTCATGTAGCTGGTAACTATTTACAAATCCACTACAATATTAGCAAATGTCCTATTAATTTGTAACTACTGAATAGTATGTAATAATTAATGAATTGTTTGTCCTTTGTGCCCATTAATCTCTTTCAAAGTGTTTTTCTTGCCATCCAAACAAATTCCAAATCAAACATAAATGGGACAAATTAACAACAGCAAAAGTCAAGCTATCAAAAGTGTCTATCAATTTGCCTAGTCTATACTTGGGTTTAGAGTTAGAGTCTTGATATACTTTATAACTTTCCAAGGACTCTTGTGAAATAGGAAGAGTCTAGCATTCTTTTCCAAATCTATATCAGGGTGCCAGCATCTGTGAAATTATGCTGGAAAATCATTAGAAATTTCAATTCCCTGGTAGCGTGTGGGTCTTATGTGGGGGGTGTATTAGGGGACAAAGAGGAGAAAGAAAGGAGGGGAAATGAGAGAGAAAGAAAGCAAGAGACAGGTGAATGAGAGGGGAAAGAGAGGAGAGAGAGAGAAGAAGAAGAAAGGGGAAAGAGGAGAATTAAAGAGAAGAGATAGGAGAAAGAGAAAAAGTGAAAGAGATCACATGTTGTATACATCTTATATGTACAAGGTGTTTGCATGTTGTTTCCTCCATTAGAATATAAGCTCCTTGAGGGCAGTGAATGTTTTTTGTTTTTCTTTTTATGTCCAACACTTAGCACAATGTCTGGAACCTAGTAAACACTTAATAAACACTTGCTTGCTGACAGACCAACATTTATAAAAACAAAGAAATGTGCATGTCACACACACACACACGTTAAAATGCCCATGAGTTGATCCTTTTAAAGTCATGCAAAGTTTTATAGGATATTTTTTCCTTCATCATATTTCTGAGATTTGACAGCAGAGGGTGAAAGTTAGGAGGAAAGAGAATAATAATAAGATCCAACATTTGTATAAGCCCTTTAAGGTGTGTGAAGCACTTTATCTCATTTAACCCTCACAACAACCCTGTGAGACAGCTGCTATTCCTCATTTTATAGTTGGGGAAATTGAGACCAAGATTAAGCAATTTAGCCAGGATTACACAATAAGTGGTAGAGGCAGGATTTATTTTGTTTTATTTTTTGGAGTGGGGAAGGCAAGGCAGTTGGGGTTAAGTGACTTGCCCAAGGTCACACAGCTAGTAAGTGTGTCAAATGTCTGAGTCCGAATTTCAACTCAGGTCCTCCTGACTCCAGGGTCAGTGTTCTATTCACTGTGCCATCCAGTTGCCCTAAGAGGCAGGATTTTGAATTCACATTTCCCTGATTCTACATCCAGCATGTTGTGCACTAGCCATGTACCTTCCTCTAGGTGAAGGTGGTTTTTGTTTCAGAATTTTTCTTTTGCGCTCCCAATTGCTTTGTCAAGTTCTCTGTATTAACTTTTGGTTAGTCTGTCACTGATATAGTTAACCCCTTCAAGAAGCAACCACTTGCTTTTCTTTTCCTGGGTAATCATTACCAGGATAATGCTTTGTTTAATGTCTGCAATATCAAATCAATCAGCCAAGGAGAATTTATCAAGAACATACTACCTCCCAGACATGGTGCTATCCAGGGGTGGGGATGCAAAGACAGAAATGAGGAAGTCCTTTCTTTTAAGCACCTTGCAGTTTCTCTTTTTCCAGTGATTATCTAGGGTTTTGTGGCATCTGTCCATGTTTTTAGCAACATTGTTTCTCCCTGCAGTCCTGGTTTCATCATCCATGGACACTGGACTACAAATAATAACGTCCATGCTTCCTAATTTTCTGGAGGAAGAAAACTATGTGCATCTACCAAGTTAGACACCACAGGAAGTAGCTATAACATGAAAAGCAGCAGAGATGCCCAATAAGTCACAAACCCAAGGAAGGAGGTAGCTTTAAACCCCCAACTTTCCCATCACTATAGGCAAAAGCAAACTGTATGGGTAACAAGCAAAGGCAAGGGGTTTAGAGTTTACTCAGCTGACTCAGTTCAGCCACTCCTGAATACATCTAGCCCTCTCATCATTAAACCTGCACCTCTCTCTCCATTTTGTCTGTAAGGTTATAATTACAACCCTGTCAGACGCCCTGCTGAATACAAGGTATGTCGGATCTGTGGCATTCCCCTGTTCTACCCGTTTAATAACTGTCAGAAAAGGAAATGAGGTTAGTCTGGCATGACTTGTTTTAATGAAGCCATACTGGCTCATAGAGCTACTTCTTCCCTTTCTAAGTGCTCACAAACCATCTGTTTAATAATCTGTTAGAGAATTTTATTGGGGACCGACACCAACTTTACTGTCCTAAAGTCTGTTAGAGGACTTCATTCTCTTCCCCTTTTTGAAAATCAGGACATCTGCACATTTCTAATTCTGCGGTGCCTCTCCCATTCTCTTATTTTCCTTTAAGACCAACAATAGTGGTTTAACAATCATGACTGCAGTTTCTATCGTTACCTTGAGATAGAGTTTGTCAAAGCTAGGTTACTTGAACTCATTAAGGAGAGTTAACACTCAATCTTTTTACTAATCTTAGGTTGGAATTCCAAACCATTTTTGTTCCATCTTTTTCCACCCGAATGTCATGTTCCTTGGCAGTCAAAAGCAAAAAGGAAGTAAAGTAGTTACATTTCTTAGCCTTTAGATAGATAGATAAATCACATTTAATAATAACAATAAAATAGCTTGCATTTATATAGCGCTTTTAGAATTGCAAGGCACTGTACATATTTTAATTGATTTGATCCTTATAACAGCTCTGCCAGGCAGGTGCTATTATTTCCCCATTTTACAGATGAGGAAACTGAGGCACAGAGACTAAGTGACTTGCCCAGGGTCACACAGCTAGGGAGTTTATGAGGCAGGATGAAAACTCAGGTTTTTCTAACTTCAGGTTTTGTATTCTATACACTACAACTTAGATAAAAAGGTAGATGGATGGATGGATGGATAGATAGATAGATAGATAGGTAGATAGATAGAGCATTTATTAAGTGATTGGCCCATGATAGAAACAAAGCTTCTGTGCCCATCAGATGTAGAGGCCTTATGAGGGCATTGATAAATAGGGAAACACAGCCTCCAAAAACATAACCAGGATTCAAAGATTTGTGATTTTATTAGTGTGGATACCCAGTCCTAGCACTCTTCTCATTTAATACTTTATTTTTTTTTCCATCAGTTACATTACATCACTACCACTCTTTAACATAATGTTATCCAACAGCTGCTGCAACTGAAAAATGAATTGCCTGGTAGCTAACCTTCTGATGTTCTCTGACTTTGTTGGCCTGGTCCTTCTTCCATCAGGAGTGTACTTGGTCACTGGGCCTAGATGCAAGGCCCTCAGCTTAGTGAACCCTGACAGGTCTAGTGTTCTGCTGGAATAGCCTTCAAAAACCCAGAGTCCTCTCCATTCATAATGGGGCATTAGTCATAGGACTTTGGTAGGAAGTTAACCAGACAAATGAATACAAATGACAAAATGTAGATTTTTGGCTCGGTTGGTTAGTCAGTCAGCAAGCATTTATTAAGCACCTACTAGGTTCCAGGCACTGTGCTAAGTGCTAGAGATACGAAGAAAGGTAAAAATGTCATCCCTGCCCTCAGTGAACGAAAGTTCTGAGGAGACACCGTGACATTAGTTGTACATACAGGTCGTACTCAGTGTAA
>NW_027185694.1:12211442-12250219 GCF_028583685.1 Petaurus breviceps papuanus | reverse complement strand
TGACATTAGTTGTACATACAGGTCGTACTCAGTGTAAATAGAAGGTAGTCTCAGAGGGAAGGAAAGGCCTTTTTGAGGTTGGGACCCATCTCATATTCCCTACGTGACCACATACAATGTTCTGTATGTGGCCTTGAATATTCAATAAATTAATGAAATGTGTCCATGAATTTCCTCCCCTTTCCCCATTTCTCCATTCTACAGTCATCTTCTGACTTTTCCCCCTCATGCTCTAATCAGAGGTTCTTAACTGGGGGCCTGTGAACTTTTAAAGAAAAAAATTATAACTGTATTTCATTTATAAGCATTCTTTTCTAATCCTATATATTTTATTTTGTATGCTTGAAAACATTATAATGAAGGTATGCATAAGTTTCACCAGCCTGCCAAAGGAATTACATGACACACCAAAAGACTAAGAGCCCCTTTCCCAAGTTCCACTGCCTCTTCATCTAGAGGAAATGCTTGAGGTCCATCCTGAAAAAGCAGCTTCTTATTTCACCTTTGCACCTAAGTGGGTGTACCAGTACACAGAGAGGATGTGAAAAGGTCCTCAGCAGGGACGTTGCCAGCTGTCACCCAGTGGTGTGCTGCCAAATGTTTAATAACCAGTGCTGTGGTGAGTATGGGTGGAGAATGTACAGTGACACACTTTTAAGTTTAATCTCCATTATCAATATTTTCTCCATCAGTTTCATAAGTCTGGAAATCAACAAAACAATGTCAGTCCCTGATTTGTAGCATTTGCTGATTTCCAACATGTAAATGCTCACACTGACAATTTAACAATCAGCTCTTGAGAGCTGTGTAACAGCAAGCACCCCAGCATACCCAGGGTGACTGCCAACGCAGGTTCTTAGATCTGCTTTTCTAAAGGAAAGCAACTCAAAATGGGTTAACAATCTTGCTTTAATCAAACATATGTCATTTACCTAGTTCAGGGGAAAAAGGTCAGCTCCCCGAACTTCAGAGAATACAATCAAGTTACAAACAGGAGTTACAGGCAGACAGAGAAACATATCAGCAGACAGGCTTCCAGCTGTCTGACCATTACATCCATACCTAGTCAGTTATCAGAGAGGGAAGCACCAACATCTGAGTTTTCAAAGCTGAGGACTCACTGCTTCCCAGAATCTCATCTGGTCAAATCACATAACTCTTCTCAAAGTGAGCCCCAAAACAAAATCTCACATCAGGGTATACATAGCTGCCTCTTGGCTCAGAGAATGTCACAACCCTCTGTAAGGGTTATGGGATTTAAAGATCTCCCATGCCCCATGGACGTGCTGACATAGCAGAGCAAGAGAAAGTGAAAAGCCGAGCTAACGGTCCTGCGGTTGGCAGTTGGTGGCAGTTGCCTTTTTTTTTTTTTTTTTTGAGTTGGGACTCCTGCTGAGGACTGCCAGGGGCCGGAGCTGCTGGGAGCTCTCTTCCAGGACGCTGGGTGGTTGCTGTGAGTGGGGAGAGGAGGACCTTTGCCTGAGGTAGCCTGTTCTGTTTTAAAGGCTTGAGAATGTGGGTGCTTTCTACTTTATCTACCTGTGCCAATGTCATAACTACTCTGATGGCTTTCACTTTCTGGTTTTGGGACTCAGTCTTTTGGTATCTTAATAAATTTTCTAGTTTATTTCCCCAAATGGCAAACCTGACATATTTTGTGATGGATAATTATATCAGCATATTTGTAATCTCTATAGGCATTGTGAATATGGCATTGCTGATACACCCTCTTGACCCACTGCCCAGTCACAAAGTATCAAGGTATAGGTGTTCCTGAAAAACAAGCCTCCTGCCACAAGCTCCAGGTGACCATATTCAGCCTATTAGGGGGCAGAGTATATTTTCAAATCAAGGAAGGTTCTCAGAGTCACATAAGCCTATCAAAGGGCTTAGGGGCAGGGAAGATCTTAAATTCCCATTCCCATAACAAGCTGGTACAAGCTGATTCTAGTATACCCCTTCTCCCACCAATCTAGCAGATGTTGGCATTTGCTCAGGCAAAAATCATAAGGGGGAATAACAGTAGCTCACTTTCAATGTTTACCAGGCACATTATATCCATCATCTCGTTTGAACCTCATAGCATCATACAACATAGATACTATGGGCATTATTTCAATTTTACAGATAAGAGAACTGAGACTCAGAAAAGTTAAATAGGTAAATAAACATTTTAAAGCACTCTCTGCCAAACACCCTCTTAAGGGCTACAGTCATGGCCACATAGTTAAAAAGATTCAGAGATGGGATTTGAAGGCAAGCCTTCTTGACTTCAAATCTAGCACTCTTTGAATATGCCACTGGCCATCACAGGTAGGTGGAAAGTTACAAGGTTTTGACTGGCACCCCCAATCAATCGCCCTTTGATTAGATTTGTAACACAAATGGTGAGACATTTTTGCATAGATGTCTGCTGACCTGAAGCAGGATGGATAATCTTGTGCAGTGCTGAGCTGGCCCTTACTAGGGGCCTTCAAGAGGATCCTGAATCTGAGGGGATGTGTGCCTGGGTAAGAGTCGGACTCAACGGACTTCTGAATTTTTTTACAGCCCTGAGGTTCTGTGATTCATAACTCCTGGAACACAAAACCCTGGAATATAAATTTATGGCGGAACCTGGAGGCTTTAACTCAGTTACATGAACCAGAGGTTCTCTTTACTAGGATCTCACCTTGGCTTTCCTATTTTTGTTGTGTCTTAGAACAATTTGCCATAGCTCTCTGTGTTAGATTTGGGGGAGGGGTTCACAGATGATCTGGTCCTCTCGTACACACACGAACACCTGCAGAAACTGACTGATCTTGCTTTGGGAGGGCCAGAGCTCTAAGAATCTTCTTACTTTTCCGGTTTGCATGAAAATGTATTCATGATTTTTCAGTCTACTAGTGAAGGGTGAGAGAGTAATAAATATGAATCACAGCAGAATGTGTAAGTGCCATATTAAAAGTATAAAGGAAGGGCTATGTGAAAACTTTAATTATATAGGAAGATCAAAGGCAGCTAGGTGGTATAATGGATAAAGCATTAGACTGGGGAAACATGGATTTGAAGCCCAACTTAAATATTTACCAGTTAGGTGACCCTGGGAAAGTCATTTGACTTTTCTGGGCCTTAGTTTCCTCAACTGTAAAGTGAGGGCATTGGACCTGATGAGCTCTAAGGTCCCTTGAAACTCTAAATCTAGTATTATGTGGTCTAATGATCTTCTACTACGTGGAAGGGTCAGAGGTGGCTAGGGTGCTGGATTGTTGAGTCAGATGCTGCTTCAGACACTGCTGTGGAATTCTGAACAAGTCACTTAACCTCATTAAGCCTCAGTTTTCCCATTTATAAAATAGGGATAGTCATCATCTCTGCCTCCCAGTCTTGCTGTGAAGATCAAATGAAATAGAATAAATGTAAAGAATTTTGTATACCTTAAAGTGCTACTACATAAATGTTTGCTTTGTTATTGTTATTATTGTTATCTTTATTATGGTCAGATTTACTGAGTTCTGGTGGGAAAAGACCTTTGTGTCAGTCACCCACTATCACTTATAGATGCAGAGGCATGCTGCTAAATGTTTAGTAACAGGCTCTCTGAAGAGGAGATGGACATTGGAAGCATGTTAAGTTTAATCTGATTTTTTTTACATTTATTTAATCATTTTTTAAAACTAGACAATCAACAAAACAAAACAAAATAAAGCTCTCCTTTGTAGCATTTGTAGAATGCTTACTGAAATGCTCCCACATTAGCTCTCCCAGCAAGAGCTGGCTCCAGCACAGCCCTGGATAGATGAGGCTTCTCCACTGTTTGGAAGTTGGGTTGTTTTCAGTTAGAATATTCACTTTGGAACTGTTTTCTATGGGACCCAAGGGTGCATCCTCCTCAGCTTCACTAGATGATCCAAGTCCCTCAGCCTCCCTGAGGCCTCAGTCTATAGGAGAGGGAATTACTACTAAACTTTTAGAGAGTACGTAAGTAGCATTTTATCCAGTCTCTTTTACTGACATATCTCATAAATATCGTCTACTTCAACACACAAAGCCTCACGACATCACTGATGCAGGTGCTCCCTCCATCAACATGGATTAATAAATGACTTAATGAGTTGCTGTGGCCAAAAGACATTCATCACCTGCTGTCTAAGCCTCTGAGGATGAGACTCTGAATTTGGCGAGGCTGGTCCTGGAATAAAAGAAACATAGTCCTTTGCTGTCCCTGAACCTGAGGCTATTCCAACTTGAAAGGACTTGCCACCTGTATATTGTTTGGACATAGTTCACTCTCCTCCATGCCACCCTGAGGCAGCTCAATAGGGGTTTAGTCTATAGATGCCAATATACATTGTATAATATAGTGCTAGTAGTCAGGGGGAAAATTGAACTTAATGGGGGAAAAACAACTTCACTTACACATGTTCGGTAAAGGAGGCCAGGGCAAAGAAAATGTTTTCATGATTTTATATTCTCTCCTAATATTCAACATATGAGTTCTGGGAAATGGTCCAGAGCTTGCTATCTTTAAATAATATGTTAAGATGTAAGAAATTAGAATGAACCCAGATTTAGAACAGTAATTGGAAAGAAAAATATGTTTGAATAATCCATTGGGAATCTAGGTAAGGTCTGAATCCATTACTCAATATGAAATATATACATATATACACACATATATGTATATATACATACACATCTAGTTTATATATAATATAAATGTATTATATTATTATAATATATAATTTATACTATAAATATACATATATATATATATATATATAGTAACTCACTTTTAAATATTAGTTCAACATTTATGGAGTACTTTATATCCATGGTTTCATCTGAACCTGACAAAATCTTATGATATAGATACTATGGGTATTATTCCAATTGTACAGATAAGGAAAATGAACTATATACACACATATGCATATTTGCATGTATACATACACACACACGTGTGTGTGACAGAAAGACAGGGGCATATAAAACTCCCAGGTCAGGAAATGACCTTTACCAGTGCATGAGGGTCCTTCTTAGCAACTTATGGCCTGAGAGAATTGCCTAGAGCTCTAAGAGGCTAAGGGACTTAGACTCTAAACTCCTAAAGACCAAGGACTGTCTTTTGCCTTTTTTGTGTTCTTTGCACTTAGCATGGTATGTGGCACATTCTAGAGGTCCAATAAACATTTATACATTTACTGACTGACCAATAGAGTTTCACGAAGCACTAAGCATTGGAGGTAAGACTTAAACCCAGGTATTCCTGGATTCAAAGCCATTATTCTAACTCACTATCCCATGCTCCCTCCGTAAAAAAACAATCTGATAAAAATATGTATCTTCACTTGGTGGGTTGGTGCTAGAATTTGCTTTCATGACCGCCTAGATATGTTATCAACACATTTAAGATGCTGGCATTCTGTTGCTATAGCTGTCAATCACTCTACTTACCCTTCAGGTTTGCGTGAACCCAAGGGGTGGGTCATAGACTCAGGATCACTGTCTATTTAAAACCTTCAGTGCCTCAAACTAAACAGTACTCCAACTGGGGCTTCTCAATTGCCAAGAAAAGCAGAATAACCAACTGTTTGGTTTCACACATGATAATCATATTAAAGCAGCCCAGGAGAGCATTTGTCTTTTATTGTAACAGGGCTGTATCGGTGCTTCATTACTTACCAGCCTCTAGGATCATGGGATTTGGAGCTGGAAGGAACCTTGGATCTCATCTATGAAGCGTAGGGAACCTGTGGCCTCAAGGCCACATGTGGCACAGTTTGGATTCAATCAAAGGGTCATCCTTGAAGACCAAGAAGGCCACATGTAGCTTCGAGGCCACAAGTACCCCACCCCTGAATTCTAGTCAAACTTGTTTAATCCTAAAAAGAAAGAAAAATCTGTGATTCCATCATTTTGGGTACTCTGTCCACTGAGACATTCTTTGCAGACTATGTTCCCAAACTTATCATGGTCCCCAAAATATCTGTCTAATGATAGATAACCTTTTGATAATGAGTATCTCTGAAATTAAATACTTGGTGTATACAATAAAAAGTGAGGACTCTGGGAAAGGTCCTGATGTTGGAAAAGATTGAAAGCAAAAGGAGAAAGGGGTGGCAGAGGATGAGATGAATAGATAGTGACATGGAAGCAATGAACATGACCTTGGACATGCCAAGGGAGATAGTGGAGGACAGAAGGGCCTGGAGTGCTGCAGTCCACAGGGTCACAAAGAGTTGGACACAACTGAATGACTGAACAGCAGCATCCAAACCTCCAAACGTAGTCAGTCTGCTTCTCAGGTAACAGAAACAAAGGCCCTCATTTGGTGGCCTGTACCAAAGTCCTTCCAGCATAGCATAAGCCCTCACAGCTTGCTCTGTATAACAACCCCAAGTCAAATTCAGAAGTCGACTTGATAGGTAGGGCAAATCCTAAGTAGAAACTTCCTTAAGTCTGAATCCACTCTCTCCAGGGACTGAGATAGTAAGGGGGTAGAGTCTGGCACCAGTTGTTATGGGAAAATGCTTCCTAACATCTGCTTTTTGCTATATCTCTATGATGACAATCAGTCGTTCAGTAAACACTTATTAAGTTCCTACTGTGTCCTAAGGTACTGTTAAATGACGGGGATAAAAAAACCAAAACCAAATAAACAAAAGAAAGTCTTTGCTCTCAAGGAGCTCAGTCTAAGTCCCTTAAACCTATATACTACACTTCTCACACCTAGCTTTGTAAAAGCTTAATGCTGTTAATTGGTTAAATAAAACTTGGGAGACCATGCCAGAATGGGATCTTGAGGCTGTAACATTAAAGACTTCACCCTCACAGGTGTGAGCTAGAGCCAGCTAGCGTCAGATTGTAAGAACCAATTGTTAAATTTTCATTGTGAGCACTTACACCTTGGAAATCAACAAATGCTACAAATCAGGATTTGATTTATTGTTTTGTTAATTGTCTAAACTTAATAAAACGATGGAGAAAATATCAATAACATAAACTTAACTTAAAAGCATGTCCTGCATACATTTTGTTTCCCCAGAGAGATGGTTGTTAGGCATTTACCAGGGTATCTTTGACCTCCAAAATCCTGGGGGTTACTCATGGAATCCTGAGGGGAATCCAACTCATATATGAGAATAGGAGTTAGGAAAAGGATCTTCAGAGTTTATGAATACAACATATAAAAATGGTTAATCATGTGTTGAAAAACTTATTTCTTTGGTTGGGATGAAGAGGGCTTGAGAGCTCATTTCTATCAGGACATTTTTAAAGTAAATATATCACCTTTCGTTGCTTCTCCTTAAATATGATCTGGAAAACTCCTCTGAGTTTAGTAAAATTAAGACTGATGAAGCTATGATGTTGGAGCAAGTTACCTTTCCTCTATCGGATTCAGATTTTTGTAAAATCAAGGAATTGAGGTGGGTGACATATCTTTTCTACCTCAGTGATGGCTGTGTTGGTTTGTATCTCTTGAGCCTAACACAGTACCTTGTACCCATAAGGGACAATGTAATGGATGTTTGTCAGATTGAATAGACAGGAAGAGTAACATCAAAGTTCAGTTTAATTGGGGCGGCCAGGTAGCACAGCAAGTAAGAGCACCGGCCCCAGTGTCGGGATGACCTGGGATCGAATCCGGGCTCAGACACTCAGCACCTACCCAGAAACACCTGGCCGTGTAACCTTGAGCAAGTTACTTAACCCCGATTGCTTAAAAATAAAAGTTCAGTTTAATTCAATTCAACTAATATTTGTTAAATGCCTATATCTTAAAGTTGAGGAAACCGAGGTTGAAAGGGGTTAAGTGACTATCCCAGTGTCATAAAACTAGTTAGTGTCAAGAATTTCCCATTGTTCTAGTACTCTATCCATTATACTTACCTCCCATTTCCTTTAGTGACCTCTCAGTAGCCCTTGGAGATTTTGAGGGAAGGGATCTTCATGTGGCAACTCAAAATCGGAGGAGAAAGAACCACACATATTAAAAGGACAGCTTGTCAAGCCCCAACATTACCTATAATGGTGCGAATTTATTGGCCAATTTAGAGAATTAATTCTCCCTCTGTATTAAGGAATTTAGATCAGCCAATGTTGGTGGAGATCTTGCAAATGATACCCTCTTTTTTTTCTCAGCATGATTTCTGCATTCCCATCTCTGTTGGAAGAGGACATGGTGGATTAATGGGTAGTAATCCACTTAAGCTAATGTGGAAGTCAAGTCGAATATGAGCTTCATTTTTTTGTTACTGTGTCCCCAGTGCCTAGTTCACAGTGCTTGTCATATAGTATATGTTAAAGAAATCCTTGTTGAATGTATTGGAATTCCTTGTGCATATATTTCCTGTTGTCAATAAAGAAGGAACAAGAAGAGATTCTAATTTACACAATGCAGGATAATGAAATATCTCAGGATCTTTCCATATAAGAAACAATTGAAGGAACCAAGCATGGTTAGCTTTGAGACAAAAATGGAATATGGTAGCTGTCTTCAAGGACCATCATAAGAAGGATTGGTCAAATTTGTTCTGCTTGGTCTCAAAGGGCAGAACTAGGAACAATAGATAAAAGTTGCAGACTGTCAGATTTTAATCTGTTTTTATAAAGAAAATTTCCTAACAATTAAACCTCTCCAAAAGTGCAATGAATATCCCAGGAAGCCGTGAAGCCTCCCAAACTAGAGGTCTTTGAGCAATGATTCAGTGGCTGCTTTGGGGGAGTATTGTAGAAATTCTTGGTCAGGTATGTGTTGGAATAGATAGCTTCTGACATCTCTTCCATCCCTGAGATTCTAATATTCTGCCCATTCTGTGAATGTCATGCAAGACTGATGTGAATAAGATGCTGTTAATTTCTGGAACTGAAATCTTCCCCTCTATAAAGGCAGGTCAGCTGCAAAGAGTAAAGAATGCCCTCCTCCTTTCTATTTTCTAATATTGGCTAACTAAGTAGAAACATCACTATAGTAGTATAAACAGAGTACATCGGGAAGATCACCTCCCTGGTCCTGTATGCTACAGCTTTCATTCCAGATTAAGATCATATTAGCTTCTTTTTGACCGCTATATCCTGCTATTGACTTATATCCAGCCTGTAGTCCATAAAAATCTTCAGATCACTTTCAGAAAAAATTGCTTTCTTAGCCATTCCTCCACCTACTCTTATCATTGAGATTTACTGAAACTAACAGTATTTTGAGATTTATCCTTGTTATATTTCATCTTATTAGAATTGCCCCCATGTTCTATTCGACACAATCTTCTGGGACCCTAGTATCCCATTTGAAATGCTATCTATAGGGGTGGCTAGGTGGCGCAGTAAATAGAGCACCAGTCCTGGAGTCCAGAGGACCTGAGTTCAAATCTGGTCTCAAACACTTACAAAAACTAGCCGTGTGACCTTGGGCAAGTCACTTAACCCCAATTGCCCTCCCACAAAAAGGCAAAAAAAAAAGAGAAATGCTACCTATACCTCTTGCTTTTGAGTCATTTGCAAACTTAATCAATATACCACCTACATCTTTATCCAAGTCATTGATAAAAATGTGAACTAACAGAGAGCCGAGCCTTCAGGTGGAGACCTCCTTCCAAGTTGTTCTTGAATCCCTATCACTGACAACTTCTGGAGTCCCTCCATCTAATCCCATCCACATCCACCTAAGCATGCTGTCGTCCAAGCCCATCCTGGCATCTTGTTGACATAGATGAGATCAGTAATTCTGCAAATACTTTGCTAAGGTCCAGGTAAACTGAATCATGCTGTTCTATCATGACTTAGTCTTCATGAAGTCATCCTGTTTCTTTCTAGTCAGTGTTCCCTTTTCTAGGTGTTCATTCACTAGCCACTCCCTTCATGCTTTTGAAGACATGTCCAATGCCATATAACAATAATAGCATTGGTTAGCATGCATGTAGCGCTCATGATGCGTGAAGCATTGTGTTGAGTGCTTCACAATCTTTACCTCATATGATCCTCACAACAACCCTGGAAGGTTAATGCCATTATTATTCCCACTTTACAGATGAGGAAACTGAGGCAAACAGGAGTGAAGTGACTTGCCCTGGGACATGCAGTGTCTGGAGCTGTATTTGAACTCAAGTCTTCCTGACTCCAAGTCAGACATTCTATCTACTGTATCGCCTGGCCACCTCACGTACACAGGTATGTATGTATGCATGCATGTGTATATATGTATGTATATACATGTATGTGTAATATATTACCAAAGAGGCTGGGATGTGTATATAAGCATATGTGTGTATGTGTATGTATGTATGTGTATATATATATATGTATATATATATATATATATTTGTGTGTGTGTACATTTTTATATGGGGGGGGCTTCTACCTGGAGGGAGGGAGGACATGGTGGGTTAATGGGAGGTAATATGCAAAAAAGAGCATCATTAAGCATTTTTAAATGTACAGAAGAAAACAAAAATAGTCCAAAGGGACATTAACAAATAAAGGCTTGGTCACCTAATCAGCTTATTACTAAATGCCAGGATTGTGCTGGGGATATAAAGACAACAGTGAAGTGGTCCCTTCCCTTAAGGAATTTGCAATCTAGCCAAGAAAGACAGCAAAATAGAGAAAAGGAAGTGTTGGGGAGGTCACTAGCAGGTGAGGTGAATCTGGGAGTTAGAAGGTGGTGGTAAAGCTGATCTGTGAAGGATATGAAAGATCCTAAGAGGAGGAAATAAGGGAGAACATTCCAGGTATAGGGGGTGGCTGGTACTAAGGCTTGGAGAAAAGTACCCATCCTGAGGGGACCATTCATTCCCTTGGCAGAAAGGGGGTGAGAACACCTCTGATATTAAAAGTCATCTTCCTAAGCCACCTTTTAAAAGAGCAAGGTGGTATTATTTGCCCTGCATTCTCAAAGATAACCAATGTCATCAAGAGGGTGATGCCTTGATTTGCAAGTGAATTGGATTTGAGTGAGGCAGAGCTGTGCAAAATCATCAACCTTGCTGTCTCCCCCAGAGTCATCAGAATTCAGTGATAAGACATACATTAGGACACCTGGCAGTGGCCCCCCCCCAAAAAAGTAAGGTGAGTGCCCCAAGGAGAGAGGGGTGGCCAGGATGCCAAAATAATGATGTGGAGTCTACACCAACAACCAGAAATTATTCTCATAGTGGCTTCCAAGAGCTGGGGAAGGGGGTGGAGCCAAGATGATGGAGTAGCAGAAGAAACTTGATGTTAATTCCTTCTCCAGTCACTTCCAATACATGTAAAAAGAAATTACTCTAAACAAACTTTAGAGCTACAGAACCCACAAAGTTACAGAGAGAAACAACTCTCCTGCTGAAGGCAGCCTGGCATGCCAACAGGAAGGATCTTTCCCATTGAGCTGGGAGCTGAGCACAGTCTTGGCCGTAGGGTGGCCCCAACCAGTAGAGGCCAAAGCAGACTTCAGGAAAGTTAATCACCAGCAGCTGTGGAGGTTTCCAGACTTCTCACCCCATAAATACCAAAGGCAAAGTAAATAATCAGTGTGGAACTCTGTTGGAAAAGGGGGATGGAAGTGCATTGTCTGGCCCCTGCCCCCAGGATGAGAAGCAGCAGAGGCATGGTGGTTGCCTTAGGAGCTCCTGGCCTGCAGATTGTTGGGGGACCAAGCAATTATTCAGAGGGTACTCACTTTTGCTTTAACCTGCTTGGATCTGGATCATGGTCTTGCGTGGTGGTCCTGGGGTGTGTGGCCAGTGAGCCAGAACTTGTGGGGGCTGTAGAGAGGGCACCTTCCTAATAGCTCCAGCAGCTGCAAAAACCCCAGTGATTTAGGACAAAGCTCTCTCCACTCTGGAAGCAGAGCTCTACTGTAGTAAAGAGCTCAAAAGTCAAGTAATTGGTTGGCAATATGAGCAAACAGTGGAAGCACAGACAGACCACAGAATCCTTTTGGGGGACAAAAAGGATCGAAGCATGGACTGGGAGGAAGACAATGAAGTCAGAACTCCTGAATCAAAAGCCTCTAAGAAAAAATATGTATTGGTTACAAGGCATGGAGGAGCTCAAGAAGGATTTTGAAAATCAAGTAAGAGAAGTGGGAAAAAAATTGGGACGAGAAATGAGAATGATGCAAGAAAATCATGAAAAGCAAGTCAACATCCTGCTAAAGGAGACCCAAAAATACGGTGAAGAAACTAACACCTTAAAAAATAGACTAATTCAAATGGCAAAAGAAACCCAAAAAGCCAATGAGGAGAAGAATGCCTTAAAAAGCCAAATTGGCCAGATGGAAAAGGAATTTCAAAAACTCACTGAAGAGAATAACTCCTTCAAAATTAGACTGGAGCAATTGCAAGCTAATGACTTCATGAGGAATCAAGATACTATAAAACAGATCCAAAAAAATGAAAAAATAGAAGGCAATGTGAAATATCTCATTGGAAAAACCACTGACCTGGAAAATAGATCCAGGAGAGATAATTTTAAAATTATTGAACGACCTGAAAGCCAAGATAAAAAAAAGAGCCTAGACACCATCTTTCAAGAAATTATCAAGGGTGGAGTAGAAGCAGGACCTCCCTGCTATTCTGGCTTCCACCTTCCCCAATCCATGTAAAAAGTGACTCTGAACAAACGTTGTAGCTGTAGAACCCACAAAATAACACAGAGAAGCTAACATCCTGCTGAAGACAGCCTGGCAGGCCAGCAGGAATTGGCCAGTACAGAGCTCTGGGATCCCAGCCCAGCCCCACCCAGAGGCTTTAGCACCAGGATGGCCTCACCAGCCTCCAGCCAGAGGGACTCCAGATCATCAGCAGCTGTGGCTGTTTCCAGATTTATCAATACACAGATTCGAAGGACAAAGAGAGAGGTCAGTGCAGTCTGGACTTTGGGACCAGTAAATGGGAGGGCGTGGCTTTTGCCCTCCAGGGCTGGAAGCCATTGAGGCACCAGCACAGCCAGCGCCACGTGGCAGCTTCAGCTCCTGGCCTGCAGAGTGTAGGGGGACCAAACACCAGTCTGAGGGGTAATCACTCTTGCTTTAACCTGCTTGGATCCGGATTGCAGTCTAGGATGGAGATCCTAGGGTGTATGTCCAGCTTGCCAGAGCATGTGGAGACCTCAGAGAAGGCACCTATCTAATACCTCTGGCAACTGAGGAAACACCAACGTTTGGGACCAAAGCTCCCCTGTCTGGTGGCATTGTCCTACTGTGGCAAAAAGCCCAGGGGTAAAGTGACTGAGGGGTGACATGATCAGGCAAAGGAAACAAAGCAGACAGAAGATTCCTACATTAGACTCCTATTTTGGGGACAAAAAGGAGCAAAGCATGGAACAGGAGGAAGACAGTAAAGTCAGAACTCCTGCACCAAAAGCTTCAAAGGAAAACACGAGCTGGTTACAGGCCATAGAAGACCTTAAGAAGCAGATAAGAGAAGTGGAGGAAAAATTGGGAAGAGAAATGAGAACAATGCAAGAAAATTATGAAATGAGAGTCAACAGCCTGACTGAGGAAAATACTTTAAAAACAGACTGACTCAAATGGCAAAAGAGGCTCAAAAAGGCAATGAGGAGAAGAATGCCTTAAAAAGTTGAATTTGCTAGATGGAAAAAGAATCTAAAAAGCTCAATGAGGAGATTCATGGCTTCAGAATTAGACTGGAGCAAATGGAAGCTAATGACTTTATGAGAAATCAAGACGCTATTAAACAGATCCAAACAAATGAAAGAATAGAAGGCAAGGTGAAATATCTCATGGGAAAAACCACTGACCTGGAAAATAGATCCAGGAGAGATAATTTAAAAATTATTGGACTACCTGAAAGCTATGATCAAAGTAAGAACCTAGAAATCATCCTCCAGGAAGTTCTCAAAGAAAACTGCCCTGATGTTTTAGAAGCAGAGGGCAAAATAGAGGTTGAAAGAATCCACTGATCACCTCCTGAAAAAGATCCCCAAAAGAAAACTCCTAGGAATATTATAGCCAGGTTCCACAATTCCCAGATTAAGGACAGAATATTACAAGCAGCCAGGAAGAAACAATTTGAATATTGTGGAAACACAGTCAGGATAACCCAGGATCTGGCAGCTTCTACACTGAGGGATCAAAGGGCTTGGAATCTGATATTCCGGAGGTCAAAGGAGTTGGGATTAAAACCAAGAGTCACCTACCCAGTAAAACTGAGTATCATGTTTCAGGGGAAAATATGGTCATTCAGTGGAATAGAGGACTTTCAAGCATTCTTGATGAAAAAACCAGAGTTGAACAGAAAATTTGACATTCAGATACAAGAAGCAAGAGAAGCATGAGAAGGTAAACAGGGAAAAGAAATCATAAGGAACTTAGCAAAGTTGAACCATTAACATTCCTACATGTAAAAACAATAATTATAACTTATGAATCTTTTCTCAGTAGCTGAAGGGAATATATATATATATATATGTGTCTGTATATATATATATATATGTCTATATATGAGGGTATATGCACATATGAATACATATGTGAATGTGTGTATATATGGTTACAGGTATACATAGATAGAGGGCACAGGACCAATTTAACAGGAAGGGATGATACTTAAAAGGTGAAATTAAGAGGTGAGAGAGGTATATAATAAGAGGAGATGGGGAGAGACAGAATGGGGTAAACTATCTCATACAGAAGAGGCAAAGGAAAATGGTTACAATGGAGGGGAAGAATAGGAAGGCAAAAGGGAATGCGTCAACCTTACTCCCATTGAATTTGTCTGGAGGAGGGAATGAAATACACACTAAATAGGGTATCTCACCCTACAGGGGAGTAGGGGGGAAGGGGATGAGAGGGGGGATGATGGAAAGGAGGGCAGGCTGGGGGGGGAAGGGAAGTTGAAGCACCCAGTTTTGAAAAGGGACGGGATCAAGGTAGGTAATAGAACAAGTGGGAGGTGGGATAGGAGGGAGGGAAATATAGTCAGTCTTTCAAAATATATCTACTATGTTATTGTTTTGCATTATCCAAACATGTACAACCTATACTGAACTGCTTATCTTCCCAGTAAGGGTGGGTGACAAGGGAGGAAGGGAATGAATCCGGAATTCAAAGTTTTAAAATCAAATATTGTAATATGTATGTGTGTATATATATATGTATACATATATACACTATTATTAATACTATTTCACATGTAATTGGGAAATAAGATATACAGGCACTGGGGCATAGAGATCTACTGAAAAAGTCAAAAGGGGTATGAGAGAAAATACGGGAGAGAGCAGATTGGAGGAGGGGATATCCTGTGGGACTGCCATTTTGGGGCAGTGGGTAGGGGGAAAATGGGGAGAAAATTTGTAACTCAAAATCTGGTGGAAATGAATGATGTAAATCAGAAGTTCATAAAGCATTTGGAAAAAAAAAGAAAATCAACCGTGACTGGTAAGCAATTCATGGGCTAGAGGGGAACCTAAGAAGTCTTCAGCTCTTCCAGCTAAGAACAGGGTTTGATTGTGACATTCAGTTGCCTCCAGCAATCTGGACAGAGGAATCCATCTCCATCCAGGCTGCTCTGGATGATTCTGTCCTTCAGGAGCTGGGTTACCCTAATCTCCAAAAGAGGGATGCTAAGACATGGGTTTATTCCCTCAAAGCAACAATTCACCTAAATTAGAGATTCTGTTTACACCTCAAATAGAAGTAAGTTATCCTAGTTGAGAGGGGTCCTACCTGAGATCAAGGAGAATGACCCTGAGGATTAGGGCAATCTCCTCTATCAGCCAGGCCCTTCCGAGACTGACTGACTGACTTATATGAGCTGGTCCTTGAATAAGGAAATAAAAAGCCTGGATCCTAATTAAGAATGGTTTATTAATATTATAAAAATACTAATTTCTCTCATTGGCTTTTGGATTTAAACTTTCATTCTGCAATTCTTGGTATAATCTTGGCATATTATGATCCCAAATTCTCCTGTGCTTCACAGTAAACTTGGGCAGTATTTTTATCTTTTACTTCTTCCCTTTGAATAAAGATAATATAAAAAAAATCTTGATTAATTAGAACCACAGGATTACAGAATTTCAGAATTGGAAGCAACCTAAAATCCAATCTAATTGCGATCTAAACAAAAGCCTGTCTACACTAACCCCAAAAGGAATTAAACCTAGGAGGGAATTTGTAATTGATCTAGTCCAACCTCTTCATTTTAAAAATGAGGAAACTGAATTCCAGTAGGAAGTCAGAGTCAGAATTTGAACATGGGTGCTTTTGACTCCAGTGCTGGAGACTTTCCACTCAGTGCTCTCTAATCGTGTCCCTCTCTTAGAAGTCATATTCAATGCAGGTACATTTTTTTGACTGTTTTCTCACACTTCTGCCCAGAATGTGTATCCTGGTAAGAGTGTAAGTTCCTTGAGAGCACTGACTGTTTTCTTCTTGTCTTTGCATTTCTAGCACCTAATCCAGTACTTGGCACACAGTTGTTGCTTAATAAATGCTTGCTAAGTTGAATGGAATCAATGAACTCTGACATGACCCTGATGATGATGATGATGATACTTATTTTCTATCCAGGAGCCTAGGTGAAATGAGTAGGTGGCTTTTAAGGGGCAATAATATAATCAAATATTAAATCTGATAACTATGAAAAATGCTTCTCAAACTTGGCAAGAGCCTCAGATGTCATCTAGTCCAACCCTGCCCTCTTTCCCCCATTTTACAGGTGAAGAAACTGATTCCCAGAGAGGTGAAGAATCATACTAAAGTAAGTATTAAGTGGCAACACCAAGATTCAAAATCAGGTCTTCAGAATAATCTGTCATTCTTTCCACCGTACTACCGCTGCATGTATCACAGAAGGCATTCCTATTAGAAGGTAAGCTCACTGAGGACAAGGACTGGTTTTGCTTTTTTTTTAATCCTCAGCCCTGAAGCTTATTGATTGATTGATTGATTTCACAAGGATTTTATTATCACTTGTGATATCAATGCACCTCCAGCCCAGGATAGCCCAAAAAAGGACTCTGGGATCACCCAGACCTGGTGGTTCCTGTCTTGGAGAACCTGACCTTAAAGAGGAAGATCAGGTTCTTCCTTTCTCTCTGGTTCTGACCTTAGCCCAGAGTAAGTCTAGGGAAATCTCCAAAGTTTAGATGTAGCTTATATCTAAAATCTTTCCAAAATTTCTAAATTTTTTTCCAAAACCCTTTTACCAAAGGGTCCTTTCTAGATGAAGTATTCAATGTTCAATGTGAGTGTCAGATATAGGAGAAGCATTTATTTACTCCACCAGAGAGACTGCCCAAGATGCCACACATTAATACCAAAAAATAAAAGACAAACTATAAAATATAGCAAACCCATTATATTTATTATACTTACCCTGGAAAGGTGTAATTGTAGAGGCAACTTTGCGGGATTATTGGACAGGTATTTCACTCTTTCTTCAGGACTTCACTCTCCAATCAATTCACATGGCCAAGACCATCTGGCCATACAACAATATGGTTTTCATTAATCCTTCAGCTAAGGAATGATCTTCACAATGGCTGACATCTTCAAGAAATATATCGTTGTGTATGACAGGCTTGTAGAGTCTAAGATCAAGAGCTGAAAGGGACCTCGGAGGTCACATAGCCCAACTGCCTCATTTTATACTTGAGGAAACTGAGGCCCAGAGAAGTTAAGGAATAAATTCCAGATTACACATATAGTAAGTATCAGAGGTGGGATTTCAATCACGGTCCTTGATATGCTCTTTGTATGCTTTTACCACACCATCTCCTCTATGTTCAGCATGTGCCCACATCAGGAACTCTTGACCCATGAAGTAATTTTTGAGGTTGGAAACATCTGTTTCTTAACATCACTAATCATTGTTGTGAACTCAGAAAAGAGAGGAGGAAGTCAGGGACTAAACATTCAGTGTCAGGTCCTCTAAACAAAACAAAACAAAGCATGTGTCTCTTATAGTCACATGCTTGTACTGTAATATGCTATTATCACTGGGCAAGGGGGCGGGAAGGGGGAAGTTGGCCAATAGAGGAGAGAAATTCCCTCCTCCTCCTCTTGTTGGACATCTAAGGGAGAGGAATTGTATGTAAAGGGTGATGGTGGAGTTGTTAGAAGCAGTTAGATAGTGCAGTGAATAGGCTGCTAGTCTTGGCATCAGGAAGACTGGAGTTTAAACCCAGCATCAACCACACTTGCCACCTTTGTAACTGGGAAAGTCACCTAGCTTCTGTCTGACTCAGTTTCCTCATCTATAATGGTGATAATAACAGCACTTTCCTACAAGCATTGTTGGGAGGATCAAACAAGATGATATTTGTAAAGTGTTTTGCAAAATCTTAAAGCTCTACACAAATGTATTTATCACTAAATAAATAAATACACACATTCTGTTACTAGCTAATGTTGTTATTGTTGTTAATTTTTTTCAGTAAGGTTTTAAAAAATTGTTTTATGTATTTATGGAATAAAACAAGCATTTCCATAGCATAATATAATAAAAAAGATGATTGCACATGAAACTGAAAATCTCTTATGTACAACTTGCTATTCCTTTTAAATAATAATAAAGTTATCAAGTAAATTTCTTTTTTTCCTTCCACTCCCTGTTCTAAAGATGGCTGCCATTACACACACACGTGTGTGTGTGTGAGAAATCATTTTATACATTCTTCTATTTATCAGTTCTTTCTCTGGATGCATGCAGCATCTTCATATATCCTTTGTAGCTAATTTGGGTATTTATAATAACGAAAATTACTTATTCACTCAAAGTTGTTCTTAAATCGGTATTGCTGCTACTGTACACAATATTTTCATTATTATTATTTTTATCCACAGCTCTTCTTATAGGCTATGAAGGGGATTCTTCCACACAGAGGCCATTTTCTTAGTGCTTGGTCACTAATCATCTTGGACACAAGCTCTTTAGTAGTTAAGAACCAACCTGGAGCTCCCTGTGATATCCCAACAAGGCACAAGACCTTCTGCAAGGGACCAGAACACGTCTACCTCCCAGTCCAGCAAATCAGGCATTCCCCTGAATTCCCCACTACGTCAGGTTGATAGGTGAGCTGGATAGAGCACTGGGCTTGGAATCAGGAAGGCACCTCTTCATGAATTCAAATCTGGTGTGAGACACTAACCATGTGACCCTGGGCAAGTCACTTAACCCTGTTTGCCTCAGTGCCTCATCTGTAAAAATGAGCTGGAGAAGGAAATGGCAAACCTGGTATCTTTGGTATCTGGTATCTTTGCCAAGAAAACCCAGTAACAATAACAACATGAGTTGTATAGAAAAAATATATAATTATATTGTATATTTCACAAGATTGTTGTAAGAACAGTGATTCAGAAACCTTAAAGTACTATGGAAATATAAACCATTCCTCATGTGTTTGCTCCCAAATTATAGTAATTGTTAGCTATAAAGTTGGCATCCACACAGCCCAGTGAGAACAGGAAAATTTACATATATCATGAATTTTAACCTTGGAAGTGGCTTCATGTGCAAGACATTTGTCAAATTCCAGACCAAAGATTAAGTTTTGTGGGGTATATTTTGAATTTTTAAAGAATCCTCTTAGTGTTTCTTTTTGTTTGTTTGTTTCAAATTTGGCATAATTTTAGCCTCCCGATTCTTCAGCTGTTATCCAGTGATGATACACTGTATGCCTTTAGAGTATCACACTGTACTTGAGGCAGCATGCAATTCACATGACAGTCATCTAATATCTGTGACTCACGGTCCACAGGGCTGGGATTCTGGCCATCTGGGATTTGTTTGAAGAGGTGTGAAATGATAGTATATGACATACAGTTCAGATATCAAGTATAGTGGCCAGCATTTCAAAATCACAGCCCACCACCACACTCTTCTCATGACACAGCAGTCAACGAGACTGTGGCAATGGTTCATACTGAGAAAGGAGGCGAGGAATAACATGAAAGCTAGCCTAAAATAGGACCCAGTTGTGTCTCCACCCATTCAGGGATCTCTATATGGACATACATGGTATATTTCTTTCTTTACATTGTGCACCTGGGAAATAGTATTATTTGATATTTTACAATTTTTATCTCTAAAAATAAATTTTAAAAAGTTAATAGAAGTAGTGTGATTGATAGAGAGCAGACCTTGCTAGTACAGAGCCCTTGGTATGGATAGAGAACAGACCTTGAAGACAGGAAGACCTTGGTTCCAGTCCCATTTTGACATATGTTGGCTGTGTGACCTTGGACAAGTTATTCAATTCTCTAAGACTAAAAACTGCAGAAAAGGTATTGATCTGAATTGTTAGAGTTTTGTCATGTGGAAGAGTTTCCTATATTAATGAAATCATAAGCCCAGCTAAGTGGTGTAATGGATAGAGTACGGGGCCTGAAATCAGGATGATTCATCTTCTTGAGTTTCAAATCTGGCCACAGATATTTACTAGCTATGTGACCCTGGGCAAGTCACTTAACCCTGTTTGCCTCAATTTCTTTATCTGCAAAATAAGCTGGAGAAAGAAACAGCAAACCACTCCAGTAGTTTTGACAAGAAAACCCCAAACGGGGTCATGAAGAGCTGGACATGATTGAAAAAATGACCCAACAACAATCACAACAGGGTCAGTCCCTATCCTTGACACTTTTTAAATCGAAAGATAAAAGTCATTATGTCCATCAAACAAACTAATAAAATTATGCATGAAAACTTAAACATTTTACTTTTGCATAGTAGACAGCTCATATTCTGAAAATAAAGACTTTCGGTTAAATTAAAAGAAGAAGACTTTTTTTCTATTTTTGAGACATTAGGGTAGGGTTTGTGCTTAATGGATCTCTCTCCCATTTTTCCTCTTTTATATTTTCTGGGAAGCAAGTAAATCTATGGTTGCGAGCTTTTATGATCTCTGTTCTCTCCCTATGACTAAAGGTCAAAGGCTTTATTGCACCAGCTGATTTGGGCTCCTCTTTCTTATTGTTGGCTCCATTTCACATATCTCTTCTCCCTTTCTCACTTCTTGCTGTGATCCTTTACCCTTTCTCCTACCTCTCTTCCTTCTTTCCATTTCTCATCCCCTTAGGGCCAGGCTCTCTTTCCATTCCATACTGATGGATAAGCTAGTTTGACAAACTCATGATAATGTGCTAATGGGAGATTGCTATAGGAACTCCTTAGGGACCTGGCCAGCACGATGATGGATCTGTCAGTTTTTAGATACCTTTGGCAATCCTTCCAACTAAAAATAAAGGAGTTATGTACTAAATATAGAGTGAATACAGCAAAATCCACAAGAGAAGATAGAACTTGCCTACAAAGTAAAAACCTTATGAATTTACAATGGAGAACTTTAAAATCTAGAGGTCTGACTCATTGTTCAGTTGGGGTCCCAGCTGCCAGCACCAGCAAATTTGGTGCTGTGCCTGGGTGCTGGTCATAGTGTAGGAACCTAATGGACCCTACTGGCCACAGTGATTCTGCCTAAACAGCTTTCCTACCCCCAGAAAGAAGTGGCAGACATTGATTTTGCTAAGCCACATTAAAGAAAGGAAGAGAATAAAAAGAAGAATCGGGTTGGCCGAAACCATGATGTTTTGAAACTGGGGTCCAAATTCTATCCTCAGCAGCTGCAGTGACTTCACTCACCCCAATTCATTAGAAGTAACGGATATTGATTCTGTTCAACCAAATGAAGAAAACGAAGAAAGCAGAAGATGAGCCCCTCAGGACCCTCCTTTGGTTGCTAGGCCTCCAGAGATAATAAATATTATTTATATCATATTACTTGGATACTTTGATAGATCTCCAAGTTCACTGGTGTGGGTTCTCCCTCCCTAAATGTAACCTCTCATGATTTCTCATTCTACATCCAGGTTTTTCCAAAATCCTCTATAGAAGAACTACCCCTGTCACTATAGCTTTCCCTTTTATCTCTGGGGTTCAAATATAGCACCCAGAATGTCCATCTCTTGCCTGTTGCACATTCTATCCGACCTACTAACTTCTTTTTCTGTTACAAATGTCTTCAATAGATCTTTTGTGCGATTTCTCAAACACTTAGAACTTCTATGTGTCTTCTGACTTCTTTTGCATTACTTGTAATTTTGATGCTTCTGAGACCATGATGTTTCATGATTGACAATCATAATATGCTAGTGTGTATGTGTGTGGGTAATACTGCATTAAACAGATTGGTTTTCATATCAGAGAGCAGTTTGAGATCACTGAAGGCTCTGCACCAGTCTCTCAAATGCAATCGTCAAATTTCCTCCTATGATTCATTTTGAAGCTCAGTCCATCCTCAAGGCCTGAGATTATATAGATGCGTGTGTTTGTGTTTATGTACACACATACACATATATAACACCTCACAATATATACACACATATGTGGGTATGTATATACACATATATGTACATATAACATACACACTTGACACTGATAATTATATTTATATTTGATTGTATATGTGTATATGTATACACACATATATACCTACACAGACACACATAGAAACATATACACATTTGCTGATGATTTTATTTGATGACCTACTGCTGCAGCTGCCATAGCTGGATAGTGTTAGCCCCCTTGTTCTGTGTGGCTACTTAAAACAAATCTCTCTCATACTTCTGTGTCTATCACTGGGAAGCTCTGTAATGTCCCAGGGCTTACTAATTAGTACAGTATCATCAATAAACAGGAACATTTTGGGGAGATCTTGACATCAATTGAGAATATTTTCTTTGGATTCTGCAGAAAACATCCTGTAGGGAGGACTGGCCAGTACCTCAGGTGAACAAACTGTCTCCTTGTTTAATATTCAGCATATCACCAAATTAAGGGATCTCCATAGTCACAACTGCTATAAAATACTCCACTGTATTGATCGATGCAAGGGAGATGACTTCCTCCAGGAGAACCTTCAAGGCTGCATTTTGTCCTAGAGTCAAATTATTGCAATAAACATAATAGACAAGTGAAATCTTACCTTCTTTATACCTTTCAATGAGTTATCAGACCTAAAATATATGTTCTACTCTAGAAAATCTTCTCTGAAAAGCTACCTTATTCCTATCTCCTATTTTCATCAAGGATATGCATGCATGAACCATCCCCCCCCAAAGATCTGAGGTCTTAATGTGCAGGTGGGGGGTCTCCCGCCCTGCCAGGCTCCTCGGAGGCCAGGGTCGTCTGCTCAAACGCCTGGATGTGGGGCAGCATTTCCACCAGGCACGAGCTCACCGGCCGGTGGCTCTGTGGCCGTGGCTTCCCCGGGGAACGTGCAGACCACGAGGACTGGGAGGCCGGGCCTGCAGCTGGGGGGCTCGGGGCCACCCCCTCCGCGTGCTCCGCTGCCAATTCCCGCAGTAGCGTCTCCGGCAGGGACTCAGGCCTCAGCTCCATCTCGGCTGCCGAAGCCCACGGACCCTGAGCCCGCGTCTCTTCCGCGCGAGCTCAGGGACCATTCCTATAAACATGTTATAGAGCTATGAGTCAGCAGTTGCTGGCATTATTTTGGTTCCATTTTTTTCTTTCGGTTAAAAAAAAATCCTGATTTAATTTCCAGAAAAGTGGTTTAACTTGCGAATTAAATAAAATAATAAAAATATGTCAGTTCAGAGGAGGTTGGTTTAAAAAAAATTTGCAATCAAATGACTACATTATGTATATATAGATATATAGTATATGCAGATATAGTTTATATACACATAGAAAACACGTACTATTTATGTATAATATGGATATGTGCATATATATGCATTTTATGCATAATACTGTATTGCATACATATGCATATACATATATGAGCTAGCACTTTGGAGTTGATGGAATCAGCCCTAAAACTGAGAAGGACTGGGTTTAATTGCTACTAATGTACACACACTGATTGAATGAGCCTGGGCAAATCACTTAATCTCTCATGGAAACATTCTGAGACCATATGCAAGGTACTGACCTGCCTTGATAGAGAAGTTAGCTCACCTAAGAGTTCCCCATGCCGGTGCAAGCACAGATCTATTTATTCCCTGTTTCTTTAACCAAGAAGGCACAGCCCTTTTAGCAATGGCTCTCTGGCTACCAACCCTTTTGCTGTTTGTTTGCCAGCTGTTCTCCCTCTTCCTTCCATTTTCTCTCTTTCCTTCCCTTCTTACTCCCTTCCCTCTCTTCCTGTTTCTTTCTCTCTCCCTTCTTTCTTCCTCTTCCTTTCCTTCTCCCTCTCGATCTCCCTTTATCTCTCCTTCCTTTCCTTCTCCCTCCCTTCTCTTCTTCTCTGTTTCCTTCTCCCTCTCCCTTTCTTTCTCTCCTTCCTTCCCCTCTTCTCTGTTCCTCTTCCTTTCCCTCTTTCTTTGTCCCTATCCTTTCCCTTCTCTCTCTTTCCTTTTCCTCTTCCCTTTTTTCTTCATCCTTCCCTTCCTTCTTCTCTTCCTCTTTTTTTGCTCTACCCTTCCCTCAAATATAGTGAAAAAATTAGGGCTTCTTGAGATGGTGGATGGAGAGGAAAAGTAGGGGGGAGTCTGTGTCTGATGACTGAAAGCAGAAAAATTGCCTAGGAAAATATGTACTTGTCTTGCACAATTACTCATTGAACTGGGTCAGCAAGCTCTGAGCCGTTTTTACCCAGGAAGAATACACCTGGGGTGGGGGTGGGGGTGGGGCTGGGGCTGATGACGGTAGACTGATGTATGCAATCTCTTTGCAACATTCACCCCCTCTCTGCATCTTTTGGATGTCGGGATCTATATCCAATGAACCTGTAAGATCCTTAGCTAAACTCTAGGGCACAGTAATCCAAAGGTAACTTGTCTATTAATGCTAAAAAGGAACAAAGTAGCTTATAAGCTTAAAGCAAATGAAATTTTATGTAATTCACAATAAACTGAACATGCTAGAGACCCAGAAACTGTTATTGGCCTAGACTTTTTGTTTTTGTTCAGTCTTTTTCAATTGTGTCTGACTCTTTGTGACCCCATTTGGTGTATTCTTGGCAAATATAATGTAGTGGCTTGCCATTTCCTTCTCCAGTTCATTTGACACATGAGGAAACTGAGGCAAACAGGGTTAAGTGACTTGCCCAAGGTGACACAGCTAATAAGTGTCTGAAGCCAGGTTTGAACTCAGGAAAATGAGTCTTGCAGACTCTAGCCCTACCACACTATCCATTGTACCACCTAGCTACCCTAGTCTTTTTAAAGCAACGTAACCCATTTTGGACATGACAAGGAAGTTGCATTTCATCATAGAGTTGGTGCAAATCTTTGACTTAGCAATTCTTCAGACATAGAGGCCTTTTTGTTGTTGTTGCTGCTCTCAGTGTGCTTGGCATAAAGTTATAAACTGCAGCAAATCAAACACCAGCATTGAAACCTGAAGCCGGCTCTACTCGCTGACTGGAAATGCTGGGTTAAAGTCATACCTTACATTGGATAGTATTTTTTAAAAATAGTTGATTTTTCAGATCTGAAATTTAAAAGCGTAGACTTAGGGTGGGCATGCTTACCATGTTCAGTCGGTCCCTCCTTTGACACTGCCCTTGTCACCTCAAGCCTGGACTGTCTCTTCCCACTCTAGTCCATTCTCCACTCAACTATTAAAACCTTCTTCCTCAAATGCAGGTCTGACCATATTACCCCCTGATTCAGTAAACTCTAAATGGCTCCCCATTACCTTCCAAGTCAAATATAAAAAGTCTCTGCTTGGCTTTTAAAGCCCATGATAACCTGACCCCTTCCCACCTTTCCAATCTCTTATGCCATTATTTCATAATAAAGTGACACTGGTTCTCTCACAGGCCACACTGCTTCCAATGCTGTGCATTTTCACTGGTGGTCCTTCATGTCTAGAGTTCTCTTTTTTCATCTTTGTCTCCTGGCTCTCCTAGTTTCCTTCAAGTCTCACCTAAAATACCACCTTGTGCATGAAGCCTATCATAGTTGCCCTTAATACCTTTCCTCTAGGATTTTCTTCATTGTCTCTCTCTCTCTCTCTCTCTCTCTTTCTCTCTCCCTCTCTCTCTCTCTGTCTCTGTCTGTCTCTACCCCCCCTCCTCTATTTGTGCAAAGATGTTTCCATGTTGTTTCCTCCCACTAAAATGTGAGCTTCTTAGGGCATCTGTTTTTGCCTTTTTGTCTCAGTGCATATGACAGTGCCTGGCACACAGTAAGCTCTTAATGAATGCTTGTGAATTTGTTGAATGGGCAGCTAGATGATAATGAGGCAGAGTCTGAAGCTCCCTCTTCCTAACTCCAGGTCTAGAAGGCCATTCACTCTACAATGCTGCCTTTCAATAGGCAGGGGAGATATGATTAAAGAATCAGTGGAGTAGTAAATTTACAGACCAATTCAAGCTCGGAAGGCTCTACCACAGGGTGGGCTCAGATAGTCCATAGGAACATTTTGGGTGAAGGTGTCTCTAAATTTGAACATCTAGTTTTTATTTTGAGTCATTACAATTCTATATTCTGTTCATAGAGCACAGCACCTTCTTTGATGTGGGCAAACCATGCTGGGTGGGCCTCTGCCAGCATCTCCCATGTCACACACATTATGTCCTAATGCCCCTTTTAAAGAAATTTATGTTGGGCTACTTTGTATTTATATCACCTTCGTTTTCAAATATATTTCTCCCTCTCCCCTCCTAGAGAATCAACCTTTATAATGAAGGCTAAAAAAGAAAGAAAAAAACCCCAGTTCAGCAAAACTAACAAACACACCATCTGATTCTGGCAGCATATGCAGTGTTCCACTTTGCTTTTTCCTCACCTCTGCAAAGAGAAGATTATTTCCTCTTTTCTTCTTAAAGGCCAACCATTATAATTTTATAGTGTTAAGTTCCCTTTTTGTTGTTTCCATTTACATTGTTTTAGTTTGAGCTAAGTTTCTTATCAAGGCTTCATCAAGTTTGGCTTGATCTTGATTTCTGGTGTAACATTCATGGGAATCAGACCCAAAGGTTCTGTCCCTCAATGTTAACAGACATGTGAGAATCAAGGTAATGTGCTATATTTATTGTATATGTTCTGGTGAAGTTCTGGAGAGAGAAGGACTGGTCCCTACATTCACTGTCAGGACCTTCCTCTGTGCCCCCAGCCTGAGGCCTAGAGTTATAGAAGCCTGTAGTTATGAGTGAGTCCTTATTCAACATAGTAGTCTGGCCTAGGGCCTAGCAGCAGCCCAGGGCCATGGATGCCACCACTGTTTATTGTGATATATATATGAAATATATGTATATACACACATACATAAAATACATATACATATAAAATGTATATGTACATGTAATATATACACACATGTATTATGCATATATACCCAAACATGTGTGTGCATATACACATATACACAAAATACACATACACATAAAATGTATATGTACATATAATGCATACACACATGTATTGTGTGTATATATACCCAAATATGTGTGTGCATATACATACGCACAATACATATGTGTTAAATTAAATATATGTTTATAAAGATAGGAACCTAATAAAATAGCATAGTTTACACACACACACACACAGAGACACAAATAAATTATATATATATATGCATACTTTAAAACTTTGCTACCATTTTATTAGGTTCTTATCTTTTTAAAATGTCACTGATACTGTTCTCCAACCCCATTTTCTCCATAAATCCTATGGTTTTTATTCCTTGATTTTGCATAGCTTGGTGCTGTTGAGGAATGTATATCGTGTAGCATATAATCAGTTATATAGTGCAAATGCAGATTATAGCAGAACTGACTCTATGTTCAAGAAAGGCAGTTCTCACCCTCAAAGAGTTTGCTTTCTAATGGGGGAAGACAATGTAAGAAGTCTAACTGTGGAAAGGTAAGAGGGAATACCGTGGTGGCATAGTGTGAAGATGACTAGAAAGCACCCAAATTAACAAAAGAAGAAATAGATAACCTGTATAGACAAATTTCAGGAGAAACCAAGCAGACCATTAAAGAGTCATCCAGTAAAAGGCACCAGTCTCATTGGACGAAGGTCATCTTCCTTTTTATATGGTACTAACAACAGGATATGGAAAGAGAAATTTCTTTAAAATTAACTAATGTTTGGATGTTAATTTATGACACATTCAGAACATATAAACACTATGAAACATTTTTATAGAAAGGAAAGGAAGACATAATTATGCAGAAATTTATTGTTCATGTATGAGTCATAACAGTGCAATAACATAACAATGATACCTAAATAAATTTGTGGATTTAGGGACATACCAAGCCTTCTAACAAGTTCTTACTTTATAAAACTAGACAAAAGAAGAGCAAAATTTATTTGGAAGAACAAAAGGATTAGAATATCAAGGGAAATGAACAAATTATTAGTAGCAATTATCAAAATTACTTGGAACAGATTAAAAAACAGAAAAACAGAGAGCTGTAACAGACTAGGAAGATTCAGAAGCAGCTGAACACAGTAGCTAAGTATTTGACAAAACCAAAAACCTGAACTGTTGGAGAAAGGGATCTGACAAGAATTGTTAGGAAAACTCAAACACAATCTGGTAGAAGACAAGTTTGGAGCAACATCTTGCACAATGGAACACAATAAGCTCCAAATGGATACTTGACCTAAAAATGAAAGGAGGTGCCATTCACATTTATGACTAGTGGTAGAAGTATTAACCAAAAATAATAGTAACCATATAACAAAATAACACACACATAAACCCAGAGATGATCATAAAAGATAAAGATAATTTAAATTTTAAAAATAGAAAGATGTTACATTAAAAGAATCAATACAACTAAAATAAGACACATTTTTGAGTGGAGAAAAATCTTTGCAAAAAACATCTCTGATAAAGATCACTATAAAGATAAACTATCACACTATAGAATTACCATAAATATACAGAACTAAGGGCTCTCTATCAATGCTCCTCTAGTCTTGAAGGATTGGCTAGAGCACTAAGAGAGTGAATCTTATCTAGGTCACACACCCACTAAGTGTCAGAGGTTGGACTTAAACCCGGATCTTCTAGCTTTGAGACCAGCTCTGTATGAATTATGACATAGTAAAAATGACATTATTTTTCCAAATAATTTACAGATAAAATGGAATAGCAATCAACATACCAATAGATTATTTCATAGAATTAGATAAAATCATAGCAAAAATCATGTAAGCAAATATTTAAGCATACAATATATCAAGAAGAATTATGAAAAAAAAACTTTTGGAAGGGGGCTACCATTGCCAGATATCAGAATGTACTACAAAGAAGTAATTATGAAAAATATCTCTTATTGTTAAATGAAAAAGCAAGTAGATCAATGAAGCCAAACAAGAAACAAAGCCCAGTGAATATAAAAGACTAGAACATATTTGACTTATATTTAAAAGACAATGGCAAATGGAATGACTTATTAATAAAATAAAATAAAAATAAAACTTCTAGGAAAATTAGATGGCTATATGACAAAAAAGCAAACAAATAAAAATTTGGAGCCAGTTCTCCAACTGAATGCTATAATAAGCTTTAACTGGATCAAACATCTCTCTGTCCATCCATCCATCCATCCATCCATCCATCCATCCATCTACCTATCTATTTATCAACAAATACCAAAAAAATTAGAAGAAAAATAAATCATATCTATATTCACTATGGAGAAGGACATTTTTACTAATGAAACAGAAAGAAGAAATCACTGGAGACAAAGTTGCTGAGTTTGTGTAAAGATAAAATGTTTTTGCACAACAAAAAACTATTTCTAAAAAGAAAGGCAAACAAAACTTATGGGGAAAATATTTAAAATAATTACATCAGACAAAAAAGTTTAGTGTCTAGATGAATAAGGAATTGACTCTTGACCCTTCAGTTTTCTTTCCCTTGCAAATCCAATCAGTTGCCAAATCTAGTTAATTCTACCTCTTCAACACCTCCTGCCTCCATATCATGTGTACTCACCAGGGCTCCCTCTAGTTCAGGCTTTCATGACACCTTGCTGGGAAGATTATAAGGCTCCTAATTGGTTTCCCAGTGTCTAGGATCTATCCTTTTCAATTTACTGATAGCTGCCAAATTGATATTCCTAAAACACAAGTCTAATCATGTTACTTGAGCTATTCTTCATAACCTCTAGGATAAAATACAGACTCCTCTATTTGGAATTTTAAGTTCTTCACAATCTGGTAAAGTCTTTCCAAGATCATTTTCCATTACTCCCCTCTATGCACTCTACTTTCTAGCCAAATTTTCTGCTCATTGTTACCCCACCATACCTGATGTTGTATTTCCCAAATCCATAAAGCTTGTTGTCTGTACCTGGAATTCTCAATGCCATCTCCTATATGAGATCTTGACTGATTTTTCCAGTTCTTAGGGCTTCTGCCGAGTCACTTTATTTTTGGAAGCATCCTGTACTGACTTATCTGTGAATATATAATCTGTCCCTCAGCAGACATCATGTGGTAGGTGGAATGTAGGTTCCTTCAATGTAAGGACTGTCTTACCTTATAGGTATTTATCCAGCAGTACTTAATATGATGCCTGGTATATAGTAGGTGCTTAATACGGGATTAATAATACACATTCTTTAATGCAGCAATTATCACAGGGCATAAGTAGTTAATTTATAAGGAGGAAATGCAAATCATTAATAATTATATGAAAAAAATGACCAAACTCATTAATGGTTAGAAAAGTGGTACTATCTACATTAGAATGAAAAAAAAATCGAACTGTGAACAAATGGTTGAATCCATTGTCACAGTTGTGGAAATTTAGACAATCTAATACATTGTGGGAGGGAGCATATACTCCAGAATGATACCAACATTTCAAAAAGCAGTAGGATACTATTTAATAAGTCATAAAACTGACATAAGAGGTTGAGACAAATTGTATTCATAATTAATTCCACCTATTCCAGATCTACCAAATTCATTAGTCTTTCATAGAAGGATTGCAATTTAGACTTGAAAAAATTTATTCTTCACAAGAATCATACTGAAGATTTCCCAGAATATCCTTTACCCCTAGGTGATAGAAAGATGATTTATTCTCTTTTCTTCATTTGTAAAATGAGGCTACTATTCTACCTGCCATTTTTACATCATGGAATTATGGTTATCAGATGAGATAACTATATATGAAGATTAATTTTTAAAATATGAAGTTCTAATATGCATTATTAAAGAGGATAGAGAAGTGGCTTTAGTTGAATCAGATAATGATTTAAATCCATTCTTTACCATTTAGTAACTATGAAGCTATATCTAAGTCCATTAAGTACCACAAGATTCAGTTTTCTCTTATGTAAAGCAGAAAAAACAATATTTGTTGTAATTACCTGTATGCATTAAAAATCACTGTACTTATGGGGGAAGTGGAGTTAGGGACATAATATCAGTGACTTAAAAATGGGAATCTAATAAAACTGGTAGTACTATATATGTGTATGAATGTATGTATGAATACACACAATACACATATGTAAGTATATGTACATATACAAACACACACTATGAAAAATAATGGTGTGATTTGTGGCCTCAGCTTTGGCCAACAAATCTAATCCTTCCTCCACATAAGAGTTCTTCAAATACTTGAAGACAGTCATTATGCTATCCCCTCATTCCACCCCCAAATTTTCTCTGCTCAAGGTCAAAAATGCCCAGTTCCTTCAACCAGTTCTCATGTCACACAGGCGTAAAGGCTCTTCAATATCCACCATCCTACTTTCTTTCCTCTGGATGCTAACCACCTTTTCAAGTGTTCTTCTTCCTTTCCCTGGTAAGGAAAGATACCAGATACTTTCTTCTATCTTCAAAGCTGTCTTTTTCCTAAGTCGTTCTGAAGACCTCCTTTCCCTTTTCTGTAGCCAGGCAATTTTCTCCTTAAAAGGTGTAAGTAGGTATAGGCTTTACTTTGTTGGAGATGGAAATCCCATTGGGATTCAAACAGAGCTACTTGACCATGCCTTAAACCCATATTGCTCCGACTCTCGTTGATTGGACAACCATAGGTCCCAGCTCAAGCTTCACTTGGTAATTATTTGGCTTTTGGTGGTTCAGAGAGAGAGTAAATAGCAGTTGTTTCTGTTAGGCCAGAGACCCTAAGCTTTTTCTCTTCCCAGTTTATTTTTTTTAAGTAAGCAAGCTAAGCTAACTTTTGCCTCATTTACCTAGCCTTAAATCACTGATTGGGTTTTGCCTCAGACAAACTGAGACTTGGGAAAGACTTTAGCTTAAAAAGGTCTCCCACTGCATCTAGGGTCATCTCCAGTCATCCTTATCAGTGTCTTGCCACTGGACTCTGATGACCCTGGAGGGAAAAATGAGGCTGATGACTTTGCACCTCTCTGCCTCATTTGAATCCAATTCACTTGCAAGTCAAGACATTACTCTCCTAATTTCATTGGTCTTCTTCCAGAATGAAAGACAAACAACAATCTGTGATGGAAATCCATAGTAGAAAGAATGCTGAATTTGGAGTTAGATGACATAGGCTCAAGCCATATAGTCATACTTATTTTTCCTCCTGAGTTAAAAGGAAAATCTTTCCTTGCCTCTGTGGCCCACTTTAGTCCTTAGAAATATGTTCCAGCACTCGTCCCCATCTCATTCCTCTCAGTCAGTTTTCTGATTTAGAAGATAAGCAAGCACAATCAATTTTGTGACCAATAAAGAGCTACCTATTTCTAAAAGGCTAAACTACTTCCCTGTTAACTTCTTCCATGTGTTCAGAAGGACTGTCTAAACATTTTTTTGACCTAAGAATAAGTACAGAAAAGAGAATAAAGCTTTCCTAGATGGAAGTATGGAATTAACAACCCCTATGCAGACATTGAACACCTTGGTCTATAGTGAACTAGGTAAGAGAGTTCAAGGATTAAACTAGTCACTAAGTATACTGAACCAGGGAAACAGTGAAAATTCCAAATGACCCTAGGAAGATGTGAACATCTTTCAGGTGGGTTATATGTCCACAGTTATACACACAGTACACACATGTACACAGTGTGTGTAATTGTGTGTATGTGTATATGCTTGTGTGTGTATGTAATTTTATGTTCAATATGTTGAACTTACAGGTCAGTCAATTCTGGAAATATACCTTTCTCCACCAATCCACTATTGTTTTGCCTTTTATAGATACGCTAGGAATTTTATTCATTCTTTCTCCTGGTATGTATGCATCTTATCTTATAGTTGTGTTTCCTACATTGCAACAGATTGTTTGGCTTTTAAAAAAAAGTAAAATTTTATTTTCATAGGGCATCTAGGTGGCACAGTGAATACAGTACCAGCCCTGGAGTCAGGAGGACCTGAGTTCAAATCTGGCCTCAGACACTTAACACTTACTAGCTGTGTGACCTTGGGCAAGTCATTTAACCCCAATTTCCTTGCCTGTCCTCCTCCCCCCCTCAAAAAAATTGTATCTCATTCTATGTATTGAATCCTTCACCACTGTGTTAGGAAAGAATTAGCACAGTTCATCAGCAGTGCTCTGGAATCATGGCTGGTCAATTCGTTGACCAGAATTCTTAAGGTTTTCAAAGATATTTGTCCTTTAATGTTGCCATTATTGTATACATAATTCTACTTTTCAGCATTGTATTCTTTGTATTTGTAATATTTTGTTTTTCTGTTCTATGCATTGTATTCATTCTGCTATTCTTGTTGTTCATTGGTTTCAGTTATAACCCCATTTGGAGTTTTCTTGGCAGACATAGTGGAGTGGTTTTCCATTTCCTTATCCAGCTCATTTTACAGATGAATAAATTGAGGCAAAAACAGTTGAATGATTTGTTCAGGGTCACATAGCGGTTTGCACTCAGGAAGATGAGTCTTCTTAACTCCAGGCCTGGCACTCTATCCACTGCACCACCTAGCTGTCCCTCACAAGTTAGACCTGTCTAAAAGTGGAGTGCACTGATTAAGAAGGTGGTTGCTTCTCTCCCCTTGAAGATACAGGGACAGGCTAGATGTCATTTATCAGGAATGTTACAGTAGAGATTTCTTCACATATGGGCGACTGTGTAGGTCCCTCCCAACCCTGAGTATGAATTTTGTGTCTGTTGTATTTTTACAGTCATCAAAATCAAAAAATATTAAACTAGGAAGGTACCTCAGAGGGTCATCTGAATGAGAAGCTTCCAAATTTTAAAAATAAAAATAAACTTTTTAATGTTAAAAAAATAGAATCTTACATGAAAATGGAGAAACTGTATGGCTTAAGGGACGGAGCACTGGAGTTGGAGACCAGAAGATCTAGGTTTAAATCTCTCTTTGGGCAATACCTTGTTGGGTGACCCTGTGAAAGTCACTCAATCTTTATCAGGCTCAGTTTCCTTGGCTATAAAATGGGAATAATGACAGTACCTCCATCACAGGTTTTCTTTCTTATCTTAAAATGAGCATAAAATGAAGATTCAATCAGGAAGGCTTTAAAAAACATAAAGTAGCATAAAATGTGAGGTAATATTATTAGAGAAAATACATAGTGGGGGGGCAGAGTCCAGATGGCAGAGTAGAAGCAGGACCTCCCTGCTGCTCCAGATTCCACCTTCCCCAATCCATGTAAAAAGGGGACTCTAAACAAACTTTGGAGCTGCAGAACCCACAAAATGACACAGAGAAGCTAACCTCCCACTGAGGACAGCCCAGCAGGCCAGCAGGAATCGGCCATCACAGTGCACTGGCAGCCCAGCCCAGCCCCACCCAGAGGCTGTAGCCCCATGGGCAGTCCTGACCAGCTGCCTGATGGAGGGACTCCAGATCACCAACAGCTGTGGCCATTTCCAGATTTATCAACAAATAGATGCAAAGGACAAAGTGAGAGGTCAGTGCAGTCTGGACTTTGGAACTCAGTAAGTGGGAGTGCTTGGCTTTTGCCCCCAGAGCGAAAAGCCTCTGAGATGCCTGCACAGCCAGCCAGAGTGCCACGCGGCAGCTTCAGCTCCTGGCCTGCAGAGTGTAGGGGGACCAAGCACAAGTCTGAGGGGTAATCACTCTTACTTTAACCTGCTTGGATCTGGATTTCAGTCTAGGGTGGAGGTCCTGGGGTGTGTGTCCAGCTTGCAAGAACGTGTGGAGACTTCAGAGAGGGCACCCATCTAATACCTCCAGCAGCTGAGAAAACCCAAAACCCCAGCGTTTGGGACAAAAGCTCCCCTGTCTGGTGGCAGAGTCCTACTGTGGCAAAAAGCCCAGGGGTCAAGTGACTGAGGGGCAACATGACCACACAAAGGAAAAAAAGCAGACCGAAGATTCTAACATTAGACTCCTATTTTGGGAACAAAAAAAGAGCAAAGCATGGAACAGGAGGAAAACAGGGAAGTCAGAACTCCTGCACCAAAAGCTTCAAAGGAAAATACGATCTGGTTACAGGCCATAGAGGACCTTAAGAAGCAGATAAGAGAAATGGAGGAAAAATTGGGAAAAGAAATGAGAATGATGCAAGAAAATTACAAAATGAGAGTCAACAGCCTGACTGAGGAAAATACTACCTTAAAAATAGACTACCTCAAATGGCAAAAGAGGCTGAAAAAGGCAATGAGGAGAAGAATGCCTTAAAAAGCCAAATTTGCCAGATGGAAAAAGAATCTCAAAAGTTCAATGAGGAGAATCATTGCTTCAGAATTAGATTGGAGCAAATGGAAGCTAATGACTTTATGAGAAATCAAGATGCTGTTAAACAGATCCAAACAAATGAAAGAATAGAAGGCAAGGTGAAATATCTCATGGGGAAAACCACTGACCTGGAAAATAGATCCAGGAGAGATAATTCAAAATTATTGGACTACCTGAAAGCTATGATCAAAGTAAGAATGTAGAAATCATCCTCCAGGAAATTCTCAAAGAAAACTGCCCTGATGTTTTAGAAGCAGAGGGCAAAATAGAGGTTGAAAGAATCCACTGATCACCTCCTGAAAAAGATCCCCAAAAGAAAACTCCTAGGAATATTATAGCCAGGTTCTGGAATTCCCAGATCAAGGAGAAAATATTACAAGCAGCCAGGAAGAAATAATTTGAATATTGTGGAAACACAATCAGGATAACCCAGGATCTGGCAGCTTCTACACTGAGGGATCAAAGGGCTTGGAATCTGATATTCTGGAGGTCAGAGGAGCTGGGATTAAAACCAAGAGTCACCTACCCAGCAAAACTGAGTATCATGTTTCAGGGGAAAATATGGTCATTCAGTGAAATAGAGGACTTTCAAGCATTCTTGATGAAAAAAATCCAGAGTTGAACAGAAAAGTTGGCATTCAGATACAAGAAGCAAGAGAAGCATGAGAAGGTAAATAGGGAAAAGAAATCATAAGGAACTTATCAAAGTTGAACTATTAACAAAATTCCTACATGGAAAAACAATAATTGTAACTTATGAAAACTTTCTCAGTAGTTGAAGGGAATAGAAATAGAAATATACACACACACATATGTGTGTGTCTATATATGAGGGTATATGGGCATATGAATACATATGTGAATGTGTGTATATATGTTTACAGGTATAGATAGAGGGCACAGGACCAATTTTACAGGAAGGGATGATGCTTAAAAGGTGAAATTAAGAGGTGAGAGAGGAATATAATGAGAGGAGATGGGGAGAGACAGAATGGGGTAAACTATCTCATACAGAAGAGGCAAAGGAAAATGGTTACACTGGAGGGGAAGAATAGGAAGGCAAAAGGGAATGCATCAACCTTACTCCCATTGAATTTGGCTTGAGGAGGGAATGAAATACACACTAAATAGGGTATCTCACCCTACAGGAGAGTAGGGGGGGAAGGGGATGACAGGAGGAATGATGGAAGGGAGGGCAGGCTGGGGGGGAGGGAAGTTGGAAGCACCCACTTTTTGAAAAGGGACGGGATCAAAGTAGGCAATAGAACAAGTGGGAGGTGCAATAGGAGGGAGAGAAATACAGTCAGTCTTTTACAATATATCTACTATGTTATTGTTTTGCATTAGCCACACATGTACAACCTATACTGAACTGCTTATCTTCTCAGTAAGGGTGGGTGACAAGGGAGGAAGGGAATGAATCTGGAATTCAAAGTTTTAGAATCAAATATTAAAATATATATATATCCTATTATCAATACTATTTTACATGTAATTGGGAAATAAGATATACAGGCACTGTGGCATAGAGATCCACTGGAAAAGTCGAAAGGGGTATGGGAGAAGATATGGGAGAGAGCAGATTGGAGGAGGGGATATCCTGTGGGACTGCTATTTTGGGGCGGTGGGTAGGGGAAAAACGGGGAGAAAATTTGTAACTCAAAATCTGGCAGAAATGAATGATGTAAATAAGAAGCTAATAAAGCATTTGAAAAATTAAAAAGTAAAGAAAATACATAGTGACAAATGCTACTGTGAATTTACTTGTGCCTTTGAATAGACTCGTGTCCTACTAAACATATGTGCATCCTAATATATTTTATTACTTTTTGGAGGGGGAGAGGCAAGGCATCTAGGGTTAATTGACTTGTCCAAAGTCACACAGCTATTAAGTGTGCCAAGCGTCTTAGGCTGGATTTGAACTCAGGTCCTCCTGACTCCAGGGCTGGTGCTCTATTCACCATGCCAACTAGCCGCCCCTTCTACATATATTTTAAAAACAGATATGTGTATATCTATATATATGTGTGTGTATACATAGAGGTATTTTTGTGAGACATTATTTGGTCTACAGAAGGCATGCATATTTGTTTATTATCCTAAGTTACTTAATGAGTTGGCTGGGGCTGCTCTTCAGTTTTCAGAGATTGGATATCTGGTGGAAGCAAAGAAACTTTCTACCCTAGATCTCGTTCCACATCTATGTTATTCAATATAGCAAGCATAGAAAATCCTTTTTCACAAACATATGTGGTGGGAAAAGGCATCAGGTACTTACTTATTTGCCAGTGTTATCAAACAGTTCTGGGTTCTCACAACAAACATGTAACGCAAGAGTCAGGCAGGTGCTTCTTTTTTCTCTATTGCAGATGGGTCTTAAAGAATTGTTACATATTCTATTTAACTGTCTTATGACAAGCCAAAAAACCAACAATGTCTTGTTTGTCTTCCTAGGGTCTACATTCTTGAAGTTATAAAAATAAAGATCGAATGACAATTCTTGGGACACACATAAATTCTTGCAATTACTCCATGTTTCTTTCTCTCCATATCTCTCCCCATGGCTCCCAGGTTGTGCAGTACTGATATAAAGGGTCCCAGATTTAGAGCTGTAAGGGACCATAGTGGACATATAATCCAAGTCTTTCGTTTTACAGATGAAGAAACTGTAGCCCCTATAGAAAAGATGACTATTTCAAAGTTACAAAAGCAGTAACTTGGCATAGAGTCAGGATTTGAACTGAATTTCTCAGACTCCCAAATCCAAAAATCTTTCTACTATATCATACTACTTATATTGGGAAATATAGCAAGTCTTAACTGAGAGGTGCCAATGCTGGGAATTTATGAGCTCCTTCAGATAGGGTTTCTGGAAATAAGCCATATCTTTGAAGTCCTCATAGACAGCACAGAGCTGATGCCATGTCATAGAAAGAGGGAAAACATCTTCCTGCTTTATGGGGGAGGCAGCAGTGGATATAGCTGAAATACTTCATAGTCTTCTGTTTTATTTCCTTTAATCACTGAGAAATAAAGTATAGAAAGGGATATAAACAGAGCCATTTCATTAACATCTTGCTAAATTAAATACACATATCTCCATATCTACAATTATCCCTTTCTTTCTTCTATCTCTATTCTTCCTCCCTCCCTTCCTCTTCCTCTTCCTTTCTTTTCCTTTCCTTTCCTTTCCTTTCCTTTCCTTTCCTTTCCTTTCCTTTCCTTTCCTTTCCTTTCCTTTCCTTTC
>NW_027185694.1:12209835-12211432 GCF_028583685.1 Petaurus breviceps papuanus | reverse complement strand
TCCTTTCCTTTCCTTTCCTTTCCTTTCCTTTCCTTTCCTTTCCTTTCTTTCCCTTCCTTCCTTCCTTCCTTCCTTCCTTCCTTCCTTCCTTCCTTCCTTCCTTCCTTCCTTCCTTCCTTCCTTCCTTCCTTCCTTCCTTCCTTCCTTCCTTCCTTCCTTCTCTCTCTCTCTGTCTCTGTCTCTCTGTCTCGCTCTGTCTGTCTCTTTGTCTCTCTGTCTCTCTCTTTCTCTCTTCCTCTCTATCTAAATCTATCCATGTATCCCTCTATCTCTGAAGCTACTTTGTCCATGCTGGATCCTGAGAAGGCAGCTGACTACTTCTCCCCTCAGGATTTTAGCTTTGAGGGAAAGAAAGGAAAGAAGGAATAAAGTATTTAAGTACCTACTATTTGCTAGGTACTGCTAATATTGTCTCATTCGATCCTTACAAAAACCCTGTGAAGTAGGTGCTATTATTACCCCTCTATTACAGGTGCAGAAACTGAGGCTGAGAGCAGTTAAGTAACTTTCCTAGGGTCACACAGGTAATAAGTTTCTGAGGCAGGATTTGAATTTAGCTCTTCCTGACTAACAAATCTTGTGCTCTAAGCATTTAGTCAAGAATTTATAAACTCAATTAACAGATTTTTCAAAAGAAAAATTAATCCATGATGGAGTTTTTCTAAAAAAGTGATAGATGAACAATTTAGAATACAAAAAATATCAAAGTGGAGGAAAATCTACCAGAAGAGAAATAAAAAGCAGCCACGTTAAATGAACAAATGAAGTTCATGTAAGCCAAAGCAAATTGACTTCAATAGCCAGAGATAATTGAAAATCAGAGGTCTCCAAGAATATGAAAAAAACCAAAACACCTAAATAGCAAATGAAAGCAACAATATAACAAAACTGCCCTGAACTTCAAAATACAGACAAGAAAATACTCGTCGGGGGCGGCCAGGTAGCACAGCGAGTAAGAGCACCGGCCCCAGAGTCGGGATAACCTGGGATCAAATCCAGGCTTTGATACTTAGCACCACACCCAAAAATAACTGGCCGTGTAACCTTGAGCAAGTTACTTAACCCCGATTGCTTAAAAAAGAAAGAAAATACTAGTCAAGGGAATCCACTGATTGCTTCTATAAATAAAACCTACACTTTAAACTCTGAGTCACACAGAAGTTAAATTTAACAATTTAAATTTTAAAAAATTTCCCTAGAATCCAAAAGAAAGATCTACAAATATAAAGAAAAAATTTAAATAACACAAGATTATTCCAAGTCATAAGTCTCTGTAAGGAATTATACAGCATATGCCAAAAAGCAAAAGAGTTAAAAGTTGCAATCAAAATGACATAACTCACAAATGCAAACTTAATCAACTCTAAAAGATGCTTAACAAAAAAGAGGCATAAGTGCAATATATACAGGGGATCCCAAAAGTCATTAGTTATAGTTTTAAGCTATTTATATACATTTATTTGTAGATACATGTGTACAGATATATATAGAATATTCCTCTTAAAAATCCTTTGAATTCCTCTTACAAACACATGAAAGGTAAATATATCTCTATCTATCTATCTATCTATCTATCTATCTATCTATCTATCTATCT
>NW_027185694.1:12191131-12209825 GCF_028583685.1 Petaurus breviceps papuanus | reverse complement strand
TCTATCTATCTATCTATCTATCTATCTATCTATCTATCTATCTATCTATCTATCTATCTATCTATCTATCTACCAAAGAAAGAATAAGTAATAAAATCTATTACACATGTTTAGAGGTTATTTAAAAGGGAAAGATATGGGGTGGCTAGGTGGCACTGTGAATAGAGCACCGGCCCTGGAGTCAGGACGAACTGGGTTCAGATCCGGCCTCAGACACTTAACACAAAAACTAGCCATGTGACTTTGGCAAGTCACTTAACCCCAACTACCCTCCAAAAAGCAGAAAAAAAGAGGAAAGATAGATTGATGGAGGTGGTAGTGGTAAAAATAAAGAGAAATCATCAAGGCAATAAAAAAGCACAAAGCAATTAAAATGTAAGCAGGACTTACAGGAGAATTGAAGGAGAAGGAACAGAATTAAAACACCATAAACAAGCTAGGACAACCAGATCAAGTGTCTTTCACAGCTGTGACCAAAAGGTAATTCTTTTTTTGTTGTTGTTTTTTCAAATGCTTTATTAACTTCTGATTTACATCATTCATTTCCGCCAGATTTTGAGTTACAAATTTTCTCCCCATTTATCCCTTACCCACCACCCCAAAATAGCAGACCCACAGGATATCCCCTCCTCCAATCTGCTCTCTCCCATATTTTCTCCCATACCCCTTTCAACTTTTCCAGTGGATCTTTATGCCCCAGTGCCTGTATATCTTATTTCCCAATTACATGTAAAATAATATTGATAATAGTACATATATATTTTAATATTTGATTCTAAAACTTTGAATTCCAGATTCATTCCCTTCCTCCCTTGTCACCCACCCTTACTGAGAAGATAAGCAGTTCAGTATAGGTTGTACATGTGGGGCTAATGCAAAACAATAACATAGTAGATATATTGTTAAAGACAGACTGTATTTCCCTCCCTCCTATTGCACCTCCCACTTGTTCTATTGCCTACTTTGGTCCCGTCCCTTTTCAAAAAGTGGGTGCTTCCAACTTCCCTCCCCCCCAGCCTACCCTCCCTTCCATCATTCCCCCTGTCATCCCCTTCCCCCCCTACTCTCCTGGAGGGTGAGATACCCTATTTAGTGTGTATTTCATTCCCTCCTCAAGCCGAATTCAATGGGAATAAGGTTGACCCATTCCCTTTTGCCTTCCTATTCTCCCCCTCCATTGTAACCATTTCCCCTTGCCTCTTGCATATGAGATAGTTTACCTCATTCTGTCTCTCCCCATCTCCTCTCATTATATTCCTCTCTCACCTCTTAATTTCACCTTTTAAGTATCATCCCTTCCTGTAAAATTGGTCCTGTGGCCTCTATCTATGTATACCTGTAAACATGTATACACACATTCACATATATATTCATATGCCCATATACCCTCATATATAGACACACACATATACATGCTTCTCTTGCTTCTTGTATCTGAATGCCAACTTTTCTGTTCAACTCTGGTTTTTTTTCATCAAGAATGCTTGAAAGTCCTCTATTCCACTGAATGACCATATTTTCCCCCGAAACACGATACTCAGTTTTGCTGGGTAGGTGACTCTTGGTTTTAATTGCAGCTCCTCTGACCTCCGGAATATCAGATTCCAAGCCCTTTGATCCCTCAGTGTAGAAGCTGCCAGATCCTGGGTTATCCTGATTGTGTTTCCACAATATTCAAATTTTTTTCTTCCTGGCTGCTTGTAATATGTTCTCCTTGATCTGGGAATTCTGGAACTTGGCTATAATATTCCTAGGAGTTTCCTTTTGGGGATCTTTTTCAGGAGGTGATCAGTGGATTCTTTCAACCTCTATTTTGCCTTCTGCTTCTAAAATATCAGAGCAGTTTTCTTTGAGAATTTCCTGGAGGATGATTTCTACGTTCTTACTTTGATCATAGCTTTCAGGTAGTCCAACAATTTTTGAATTATCTCTCCTGGATCTATTTTCCAAGTCAGTGGTTTTCCCCATGAGATATTTCACCTTGCCTTCTATTCTTTCATTTGTGTGGATATGTTTAACAGCATCTTGATTTCTCATAAAGTCATTAGCTTCCATTTGCTCCAATCTAATTCTGAAGCAATGATTCTCCTCATTGAGCTTTTGAGATTCTTTTTCCATCTGGCAAATTTGGCTTTTTAAGGCATTCTTCTCCTCATTGCCTTTTTCAGCCTCTTTTGCCATTTGAGTTAGTCTATTTTTAAGGTAGTATTTTCCTCTGTCAGACTATTGACTCTCATTTTGTAATTTTCTTGCATCATTCTCATTTCTTTTCCCAATTTTTCCTCCACTTCTCTTATCTGCGTCTTAAGGTCCTCTATGACCTGTAACCAGATCGTATTTTCCTTTGAAGCTTTTGGTGCAGGAGTTCTGACTTCCCTGTTTTCCTCCTGTCCCATGCTTTGCTCTTTTTTTGTTCCCAAATAGGAGTCTAATGTTGGAATCTTCGGTCTGCTTTTTTTCCTTTGTGTGGTCATGTTGCCCCTCAGTCACTTGACCCCTGGGCTTTTTGCCACAGTAGGACTCTGCCACCAAACAGGGGAGTTTTTGTCCCAAATGCTGGGGTTTTCTCAGCTGCTGGAGGTATTAGATGGGTGCCCTCTCTGAGGTCTCCACATGGTCTTGCAAGCTGAACATACACCCCAGGACCTCCACCCTAGACTGAAATCCAGATACAAGCAGGTTAAAGTAAGAGTGATTACCCCTCAGACTTGTGCTTGGTCCCCCTACCCTCTGCAGGCCAGGAGCTGAAGCTGCCGTGTGGCACTCTGGCTGGCTGTGCAGGCATCTCAGAGGCTTTTCGCCCTGGGGGCAAAAGCCAAGCACTCCCACTTACTGAGTCCCAAAGTCCAGACTGCACTGACCTCTCACTTTGTCCTTTACATCTATGTGTTGATAAATCTGGAAATGGCCACAGCTGCTGGTGATCTGGAGTCCCTCCATCAGGCAGCTGGTCAGGCCTGCCCATGGGGCTACAGCCTCTGGGTGGGGCTGGGCTGGGCTCCCAGTGCACTGTGATGGCCAATTCCTGCCGGCCTGCCGGGCTGTCCTCAGTGGGTGGTTAGCTTCTCTGTGTCATTTTGTGGGTTCTGTAGCTCCAAAGTTTGTTTAGAGTCCCCTTTTCACATGGATTGGGGAAGGTGGAAGCTGGAGCAGGGGGGAGGTCCTGCTTCTACTCTGCCATCTTGACTCCACCCCCCTAGAGTAATTTTAAATCCAAAAGGTAACTTGTTAATAATGGGTTGGAGAAATGATCAAATATCTCTAATAGCAATCTCTAAATAATATTTCTAATATTATCTAGAAAATATATTGGTAACTAAGAGAAATACATATGTGTATATGTGTGTGTGTATCTCTCTAAAAGACATATATATGGTCAAAAGATATGAACAAGTGGTTCTCAAGGGAATAATGGCCAGGTTTTAGTCACCCAATGAAAGGCTGCTCCAAATCAGCAGTTATAACAGAAATGCAAAACAAAACAACTCTCTGGTTTCACCTCACACCTGGAAATTAACGAAGAAGGTGAAAGACGGGGATGAGTCGGTGTAGGAGGTATTATAGAAAAGTAGACAAACTGATGGTGGAACTTTGAATTGATTCAACCACTATGGAAAACATTACTTTAAAAAATTGAGAAAAAAGAAAATTAAATAAAAATAAGAAATTAAAAATAAGAAAAAACTGACTAAAATTTTTTAAATCCTTTGATCTAGAGATTCCCTTGCTAGGCTTATCCCCCTTGAAGGACAGCAATAGAAAGTCTCCATAGATTCCTAAATATTAATAACAGCACCTTTTGTAGTAAAATAGAGGACAGTGTAGATGCCTATTGATTGGGGAATGTATGGCCATATAAGTGACAGAGCATGGACAGCTGGGTGGCATAATGGATAGAATGCTGGGTCTAGAGTCAGGAAGACTCATTTTCCTGAGTTCAAATCTGGCCTTAGATACTTACTAGCTATGTGACCCTAGGCAAGTCACTTAACCCTTTTTACCTCAGTTTTGTCATCTGCAAAATGAGCTGGAGAAGGAAATAGCAGACCATTCAAATATCTTCGCCCAAAAGATATTAATAAAAGTTAATTATAGCTAACATTTCTATAGCACTTACTATGTTCCAGGTGCTCTGCTAAGTGCTTTACAATTGATTTTTACAACAAGCCTGGAAGGTAGGTGCTATTATTATCCCCATTTTACAGGAGTTAATTGATTTGCCCAGGGTCCTACAGTTCACTAGTATCTGAGGCTGGATTTGATCTCTTTTCTACCTTGTTCCAGGTGTGGTGCTCTATCTCTTCTACCAGCCAGCTGCCCTAGATCATATATTAGAACAGAGTTTTCCACGCTTATTTTATCTACCACCTCCTTTAAAAAAATTACTCAATGCCCCCCAAAATCTAATTTCTTTAACCCTTTAATGTTTTTTTAAATATTTGTGTTATTTCAAAAAAAATTTTTTTAATAAAAAATGATCCATCTTTTAATGCCAAGCAAAGGCAACTTCCCAAGGTTCAAAATACCAGCATAGGTGCTCTCCATTTTATTCAGGGAAAAGTTAAGAACAGAGAAAATAAAAATATGACATCATTCAAAATATAGCATTTACTAAGTGTGATTCAATAATCTCTAAGTATTACCTGATTTAATCAAGTACTTCCCCACCCCAGGACATTTCATTCATTTAATCAATTACAAAGTCCCTCTTCTAAATACTACTCCAACCCTAGGCTGTACATTCATTTAATCTATCACAAAGCCCCTCTTCTCAAATGGAGATTAGTTTCCAATCATAAGTAAAGTACATTCATTTGTTCAATCACAGAGCACAAAAAAGTCAAAATTCCCCACCCTTGGATCACAATTGAATCTACCCCAGAGTTACAACAAGCTTAAGCACAGCACTTAATACCAAAATGGAGGTCTTTTCTTCATCTTGACATGAGGCAAGTTCTCAGCAATCTTTGTTCCTGGGGAGACATAGCTTAGCAAGGCCACAAGATACATTGCCAGTCTCTTCATTAATTCATTCTCTGTCTGCAGAACAGTCCTAGGACCCCTGAAAACATTAGCAAAACCCTCTCCCAGGATTTCTGTAAACATACAACAAGAAAATACTTCTTCAGGGCTTCTGAAGCAACAGCAAGGTTCCCAAACTTCTGCAACAACAGGACTGTCTTTCAGCAGTGGACAAATCTGGCAAAACAACATCAAAACAGACAGACAAAGTACCAGCATAACAGCCATGTCTCCTCAGTCCTTGGCAGCTCTCAAAAGTCCTGGGCAATTCATGTGGCCCTCAGCAATCTTCTCAGTCTCTCTCTGCCCCCAAAGGTGCTGCTTCCAAAAAGTTCTTCTGCCTCTCTCTTGTGTCTCTCCAAATTTACGTCACCAGCTCCTCCCAGTTCAACACTCTCTTTTCACATCAACAAGTCCATCCCACAAGTGGGATTCACAAGCTCTGGGTTTTAACACAATCAATTTGAAAACCAAGCCAATACAGGGGGATTTTTAAATTCCATTACTATTACACATCTTAAATTTAATAATTTCTTGTAAATTTGTGGGTTTTTTCCTGCATTGAAATTTTGGTGACACAATATTGTGTCATGTAACCATATATTATCATATTGTAAGCAAGTTGTTACAGGCACATATTCCTGCCTATCCAGGCTAGACTTTCAATAATGCATGACATGCTCACCTGCCAACACTTCCTTGTTAAGCCCTTTCAGTAGGCTTGACCACTGATAAGTTATAACTTTCATTTTCTGTATTTATTTGTAAAATCATGTAATCACTATGACTTTAACTCTGTCATGCAACAGATGAAACATGTACAAATGATTTTTTCAAAATTTTCTCTTCTTTCCTTATGCTTCCACCACCCTCTTATTTTTATTCAATGCCCCCCATAACACCCCAAGCTGCTGCCACCCCCTAGATTGTTTCAGCACCCCCCCCCCAGGAGACAGTATCATCCACTTTGGGAACCTATGTAAAGTAGTTCACTTATATGTTTATTTATAGATGCGGGGGGACTATGGATATATAAACAACACATGCGATGTGAGACTTCTTTGACTGCTACATTGCTTAGTTTGGTTAGACTATTTCCTGACCCCCTTTTTAGTTTTTGTTATAAGGAATTGCTCTCTGCAAGTGGATTAGAAAAGTATATGGTGGAAAATGTAGTTATATAAAACAAAGATAAACAATAAAATGTATTTTAAAGAATTGTATTTTGTATTTTAAAAACTCCCACAAAGTACAATTTCCTAAAAACAAAGGAGAAAAACTTACCAAAAAAGTTATTTTGTACAATGGTACATGTTACTTTCTACTTATATACTTTATTTATTGTCAACAGAAAGATACATACCTTTAATTTAACCATTTGGTAACCTTGATATTTTATATTTCACCAGACGTATTGCCCTAAAATCAGTCTATTCTGTTATTTTATCTCTGTGCTCTGCTTTACTTCACACGAGTCTCCCATGTTTCTGTTAGTTCTTCTTTTTCATTATTTCTGATATCATATTCCATCACATTCAAATACCACAATTTCCTTTTCAGCCATTCAAGAATCTCTGGGCAATCAACCAATCATTTGATTAAAACATTTATTGAGTACCTACTGTGTTCCAGGCATCTTGCCAGGTGCTTGGAAAGAAACACAAAAGTGAGACAAAATTCTGCTCTCAAGGAATTCATATTTTACTGGATCCTTTTCATATGTGCATATAGAATACATACAAAATAAATAAGATTAGTGAGGGGAAAGACTGGATGAAGGGCACATGATTTATTTCCAGCTTTTGCTTAGTACAAGTAATGCTGCTATGAATATTTATGTACATATGGGCCCTTTCTTGTTATTGATCTATTGAAGTATAAACCCAGTAGTGGAATCAGCAGGTCAAAGGGAATGAACAGTTTAGTAACTTTCCTTTGATTATTTCAAATTGTTGCTCAGAATAGTTGGACCATTTCACAGCTCCACCAGCAGTGAATGTGCATGAATGTCTTCCTACAGCCACGAAAACATTGAATTTTTTCCATCTTTGCCAATTCATAAAGTTTGTGATGCTTCAGTTATTTCAATGTGCATTTCTTTGAACAATAATGATTTTGAATATTCAGATGGTTGTTGGTAGTTTGTGTTTATTCTTTTGAAAAACATTTTTTCTATCATTTGATCAATTGTTTATTGGGAAGTAGGTTTTGCCTTATAGCTTTGTGTCAAGCTTTTATAGCTTTTGCATGTCAAATTCATAGCAGATTTTAAAAAATAAATGCTTATCTTATAACACCTATAATTAACAAAGATGTTTAGTACAATTTTTTTCTCCAAATCATCTTTTCCTTTTTGTCTAGCTGCATTGCTTTCTTTGCACAAATTAAAAAAAATTATATACATGAAATTATTGTTGTTTATAATCTTTTCTATCCTGCTTCTTGCTATTAACTTTTCCCCCTAGTTGTGACAGGCATAACCTATTCTCCTCTAACTTTTAAATTATGCTATTTTAAAATATTTATTTCCTTTATCCTCTTGGATTTTATTGTGGCATATGGTGCAAGGTGCTTTTCAGAAAAAGGATATAGATGAGACATTTGGGAAGCATATCCCAAGCCTGTCATAGAGGCTTGAAATAGTACTGATGGAACACTTCAGTTATCTGGATATGTGCTAGAGCTCCCTCCCTGCCAAAAGCGAAGCAAGGAATACTTCCTTTACTTTCCTTCCTTTGACATGTGAAGGAACCAAAGTTATGGGGAGGTTTTGGGGGGTGTATGGGAGGACTTCTGTATCTGATATGGAAGGAAGAACTGGTTGTTGGAATGAAAATTATGAGAATCTGAGAGGCAGTGACTATTATCTTAGAATTTGTGACGGAGGAGAAAAACAATGGGCATTTTTATGACATAACCTGACATACACATAGATGTTGGGAGAGCAGGTTTTAGAGGGTTCAGAGAAAGGAAAGATTTAGGATTAGAATGCTATTTTGAGGTGGGCATGGAATTCTATAGAGGAAATTAAACAGGAGAAATAGGCAGCTCTCAGAATAAAAAAAAAAAGTGAAACAGTCCTGTAATATAGAAAATGGGGAATTGTCCAAAGAAACCAATGTGGATACATAGGGAACCTACCAAGTCAGAGTAAAAAGAAAAGATTCATGGGCAAAGTGTAAGCAAGAGCTGATAATAGAGGATGAATATGAACACAGTCTCTCATGCTATTCTTGTGGGCAAAATGGTAAAAGGCAGAGAGATGTGGACATTAGTACTTAGGTATAATCAGAGTTGGCTGCATGGTTGCACCTGACAAGTAGTCATTAATGGTCATTAATGACATTATTGTGTGTGGTTTGTCCTTCATTCTCTAAGAGGACCTTGGCATCAGGAAGATGACGCCATGACTTGCAAATGCATTTAATTTAAGGGAGGGAGGGCTGTGCAGTCACCAGCCTCACTTTCTCCTCCAGAGCCATCTGGGTCCAGTGGCCAGATATAGACCAGGATGATGTGGAGATGGCCCCTTACTGACATGAATGTGAACTTGGAAAGGAGGCTCTAGTGGAGTGCTCCAAGGATCCATTATTGATCCTCTGCTGTTCAGCATTTTCATTTATTTTTTTGATAAAGGATTGGGTATCCATGCTTATCAAATTTGTATATGACACAAAGATAGGAAGGATAGCGAACATGTTGGATGACAGTCAAGATTCAAAAATACATTGACAGCCTAGAGTGTTGGGCTGAATTTAACAAGATAGAATTTGTCAGAGGGAAATGTGAAGTCATGCTTAGATTTAAGAAAAAACCTTCAAAAGTACAAAATGGAAGAAACTTGCCTAAACAATAGTTTGCCTGCAAATGACCTGAGGACTTTAGTAAATGACAAATTTGAGTATGGTATGGCAGACCAACAAGCTAATGCAATCTTAGGCACTATTGAGAGAGAGAGCTTCCAGGGCTAAGTTAGCAATTCTAATGTTGTAATCTGTCCTTAGCTATATAGATAAGTGTGCTTTATAAGATTATAAATTTGACTTGGCTCTTTGGAGGGTTGTATAAGGTGAGATGTTTGGAATGGCAGATTGAATTTAGTCATCTACTGTTTGCCTTAGCTGAGCAGTTTTGGCAAAGGTTCGTTTAGTTTGTACTTCCAGGAAAAATATTCTTAAAGAGTACCATTTTCTTCCTGTGTATTACTCCTCAGTATTAGAGATGGCGTGGGGAGAGATTAGGGACATTCTTTGACCCAAATCTTGACAATAGTGCCTCTAGCTCTTAGCCTGGCGCCTAACAAATCATAGGCAATTAATAAATATTGGTTGATTGATGCATGGATGGAAGGATGGGAAGTAAGACTAATCTGGGATAACTTATCATAAGTGATCACAATCCCAAGCAATATGATTAGTTACCCTCCTTATTTCCATACACTGATCATAGCAAATGAATGAAAGCCCATTTTGGGGCCCTGCTCTTGTAGGACTAGAAAGGACAGAACTTATTGGAGTAGAACCTGTGGTATTCACACAGAGGGAAAAACACAGATTTACACAGGACATGTTGGACCAAGCACCAGACTTTAAGAATAGAGTTCTAAGTTACCAAACCTATTTATTATTATGATTTCATAAGTATAGTGAGCTCTTAGTGAGGAATTCCCTCCATCAATGCAGACTGATACCTTCTCTGCAATTTATAGACTTAGAGCATTTTCTAGAGGTAGTAATTTTTTTTTAATTTCAAAGAAATTTGCAGATAATAGAAGAGTTTGTTAATGAATAAACATATGACTATGAATAAATGAATGAATATTATGGATTTAAAGATGAGGCAAAAGCACATAAAATGCAGAATTAATACTAATAGTAGTAACAAAAACAAAGTAGAATTTTCTTAAAATTCAATAAAATTGATAATACACTGAATCAATTAGTGAAAGAAACGAACTAGATCAAAAGATGATGTAAAATAAAATTAAGGATTAATGTGTTATGCTAAAAGTAGCTCAGGGGGGAAAAATGACAAAAATCAACAGTTTAGAAATATGCATTGAAAATATGAAAAGGAAAATAATATTGATGAAAAGAGAAATATTTTACTACATAGAAACAAAGATATAAGAGGAGAAAAGTTTAATTATTTACTAGAAAAATATTAAAGCTATGTAAACCCAAGTGACAGAAGTAAGAAAAATTAGACTTACTAGACTCCGTTAAAAATGAACATATGAAAATAATCTGAAGAAGTCATAGAATGTTTCACATCAATATCAGAAAATGGACATATTGCAAATGGACAATAGTCATGAGATACTGACTGACATAAATCTCAAGTTCAGTGCACCTAGAAACATTATTGTAAACTTCCAGAATAAGCTCTTCCTAGAAGAAAGGCTTCACATAGCAAAAACTACCAAATAAAACTGCACAAGATAGTTCTACAAAAATTATGATATCAAAAGAAACAAACATTACATACCAGAAATGAAGATATATGGGACTTTATCTCCAAAGCAGCTTTTCAGCAAAGCTAAGAAATGTTTTCTTAGACAAAATGTGATGGTTATATAAAATTTTATATGAATTTGAGAAATTTATACAACATTAAAATAGCTCTTAAAATGCAAAACTAAGAAGATCATGCTCCAGAACAGACCAGTTATCAAAATAATTATTATAATAGATTCTTTATAACTGTGATTATCTATTTCAGAATGAAAAAGTGAAGTTGTATTTTTTGTCAAATGGAGCAGATGTGTGTGGAATGTTGGAGCAAAAATTCTGTGCAAAAGTGTGTGGAGGACAGAGAAGAACAATTTTTAAAAACAGAGAAAAATGTAATAACATAACCCTTTCCTTCAGAGACATTGTCAGTGAGACATGGGAAGACCAGAGACTAGAAGGGAGTATTTCACACCAGAAAATCTGCCAGTTTTATGGATGTCTTCTGAGGCCTCTGAAGAGAAGCCAGACAGCTATCTGGTCAGATGGAAAAGAGAGAGAGTTCCCTGTGTCTTACTAGTGATGTCTCTGAAGGAGGAATTACATTAGAAAATAAAGAAACTTGGTTTAGCATTGCTTTTGTTGGAAAAGTGTTGCTATCAGTGAAATAAGAAATTTAAGTATTAGTTTTAGAAAAAGTGAATTCTTAAAAAAAAAACTGTGGCAAAATATAAGCCATTTCACAATTATAACCAAGCATGCAAATTGAATGTATTTTACTAAAAATAAAGAAAAACTATTTCTATTTAATAGTTTAAGAAATAGCTAATCACAGGTTGTCTGCAGGTAACATATAATATTGAAATACATCAATTTAAAGTTATAGGATGGAGTAAAATTTGATATATTTGATTAAAACCAACAAAGATGATTTCAAAATAGAAAGCATTAAGAGAAATAGAAAAGGGAATCAAATTATGCCTTAAATGCCATTGAAATGAAAGAATACTAATTTTAGACATCTATGCACCTAATAAAATTATAAACTTACAAAGGAAAGGTTAACTGAGTATTAAAAATAACTGGATAGATGTCTGCAATAGAAGGAGATTCAAGCATACTAGTACCAGAACATGACAAACCAGACAAAAATATTTGTAAAAAAAGAACTGACAAAAATGTGATTTAATAGATAAAAGTATATGGGGAAAGTAGGGAATTTATTTTCTCTATGAACACAAATATAATATTCGCAAAACTTCATCATATTTGAGTATACAAAGAACTTATAGATAAATTAACCAGCATTACAAAGTTTATATTTTGGGGTCATATTGCAATGAAAATATCATTTAATAAGGAAATATGATCAAAGTACTAGTTTTTTTTAAGGAATTTTGTGGTAGATCTGGTTAAGAAAAGGCCACACACAGATCCAAGATTACACAGTGGTTTGGCTTTATTGTTGGGATTCCTGGGTTATTTCCTTGATGTCTGTTTCTTTGTGTCTCTTTTCTGGTACTCTGACCCTTGGGAAGTCAATCAGTGGAACCATACTGATTCCCCCCCCCCCATGTACCAAGTACACTCTTACATTTGATCTCTTTTCATTAGCAGGGTGTATGGGGAGTGTGTGTGTGTTGGGGGAGGGGCGGGGATGTGGAATTGGTGGAGTGGACTTTGTGTTTTAGTCTTCTGGTCCAAATGAATATGTGATAATTCAGTTCATCTTGAGGCAACAGTGACTGCATGTCTGATACAGCATTTGTCTAAGAAATTGACAAAATCGATCTTACTTGAAACATATTTGGGAGCCTTAGACATAATACTCTGCACCTGTTCCAAACTGATCTTTTCTCTTCATGCCTTCAGCAACATCACTGATGTGATATATTCAGTAATTATTTTCTTTATTCCTTCATTAGGAAGTCAATGCCAATGAATGCCTAGGTTATGTGACCAGCAATATTAACCAATTTAAAACTTCTCAATTCTCTAACCTTCCTCCTCTCCCACTAAAAAAAGGAATAATGAATCAGACATAGAGTAATTACAGCTACATTCACATGAAATCAGGGTTTCCAGTTAATCTTGGAACATTATGCTTAAGATCCTCCTAATAGATTGAAAGAATAACGACTCTGTGTGTGCTTACCTGAGGGTTAGAGTTGGCTCTAGAATTTTGGAAAGGGCATACTCAGTTCTTATTTCAAGAGAAGTCATGCACAGTTCCAAACTCTCTTCAGGGTGGACTGCATGGAGAAAATAGAAAAAAAATAACTTTGGAAAAGGCAAATGTCATCAAAACCAGTTCTTCAGCTAAACCTGATTTGCAGCTTGATTCCCCTAGAGAGTTTGGGTAATTCCCCTTGTATGTCTCTCTCTCTCTCTCTCTCTCTCTCTCTCTCTCTCTCTCTCTCTCTCTCTCTCTCTCTCTCTCTCTCTCTCTAGCTTGAGAAGCTTCCATCAAAAGAGGGTGTTTCCTCATGTGTTATCTGGTGTCTTCTAATCTGTAGAACTCTGATTTAACTGTTTGCTATCTGCTTGGATAAATAGCTTGACTTACTAATCAGTATTTGTGATGATTTTTTTCTGTAACTTGAATTTGGTGGAAAACAATCAAGCCTCTAGGTATAACCTTGGTATTCCTTCCCTCTCTAAGAAATAGCAGCCAGTAATTTGGAAATATGTTTTGCATGATTTCATACATATAATTGATATCATATTTCTTTCTCAATTGTTGGGGAAGGGGTGGGAGGGAAACAATTTGGGACTTAATTTTTTAAATGAATATTTAAAAATTTTAAATTGTGAAATATTTAATGAAATAAATTAAAATATAATAAAAAAAGAAATAGAATCCAGGAAGGTGGTTTGAATCTAAAATTCATATCCTACACAAGCAATATTTACCGAGGCAGATAGATAAAATTCTTGTCTGGTATCCCACTCTTTCAAAGTTGAGAACAGAGTCGCCAGCCTCTCAGCAGTTTCTCCTGCTCCCCTCACAGTGTTTCTTGGAAAGGGGTAGAAAGGATTCCAGAAATACCTATCAGTACCTCCCCGTGAAGCTGCCTATACATTTAGACATCTGTGTGGATATTTACCTCTTACATGGGGGGCACCTAACTTACACACAAGGGAGAGAAGAGAGAATGTTGACAAGGTAAACTATGAACTGATGAAGGAGAAAGCTAATAAATGGGACACATTTAAATTGTGGGCTTGTACCTGTGGCCCATCTTCAGGCTCTTCAAACCCTACTCTGCTGGAACACTCTTCACAGAACTGAAGAGAGGAAAATAAGGATGGCACTGAAAATATGTTTCTATTTTGCTGGGGTCTGGACCTAAGCCCACAAGGCTACAGAGACTCTACTCAGAATATCCTCAACCCGATCCTGCAAAAAAGCAGCGGATACTGAAGTCCTGGCAAAGAAGAGTTTTGTTTTTAAAAAAGAAGAATGAAGAATTGGAACAGGATGCCAGGGTGAAATAGCCACATTAATGCCTGAAGAAAAGGGAATAGAAACTTAGCAAGGGTCCATCCTCTAACTCCAGAGCAGGGGTTCTTAACCTGGGAGTCCATTAATTGATTTTTTTTTAAGAAACTGTTTTGAAGGGGGTGGCTAGGTGGTACAGTGAATAGAGCACTGGCCCTGGAGTCAGGAGGACTCAAATTCAAATCCGGCCTCAGACATTTAACACTTACTAGCTATGTGACCTTGGGCAAGTCACTTAACCCAAACTGCCCTGCCTCCCCCCTTCAAAAAGACAAAAAAAAAAAGAGAAACTGTTTTCATAACTGTATTTCAATAGAATTGGTTTCTGTTAAACATACATATATACTTATGTGTATGTATAGAAATATATACAATTTTATTCATTTAAAAACTGTTTTTTTTTTGAGAAGTTCATAGGATTCACCAGAGGACCAAAGAGGTTCATGAGCCAAAAAAAGTTTAAAACCCCTTTCCTAGAGGTTACTCCATGCAGAGACCAGGACTGACAAAACTGATATCCTGTAACAAGGAGAATGAAGCAGCCTTGAAATCCAGAATCAGTGTTATACTGTTCATGAAACAGGGAGAAAATAGATAATGAATAAAGGGCTGGGGGAGAGAGAGAGAGAGAGAGAGAGAGAGAGAGAGAGAGAGAGAGAGAGAGAGAGAGAAATAGCCTGAAATACCAAAGATTTCAAAGGGAAAAGAAAGATCTGTTAGAGCCCAGAAAACAAGCAGATATATCAAGAGAAAAGATCCTAAAACAAGAAGGATAAACAAATTCTCAAAGATAATACAAAGCTTTTTCAATGAATATGGTTAAGACAAAGGAAAGTAAACGAATGCTTGACAAAAATAGAATCCTGTGGACTCCCTAGAGAGCATGAAACAGCAGCAAAACACTCCAGAAGTGCTCAAAAGAGAAATAAAATCCATAAAAGAAGAAATTAGGAATAAATACAGGTCAGAACTCAGAGCTCTAACAAGGAATTTTGAAAGCTCAATTAGAAAAAAAAAGATGTTGAAATACACATAAGAGAATCTCTCTATAGAAGTGAAAGCATGATTAACAGATTTACAGCACAAAAATGAATGTGAGGAAAATCTGGCAGGAAACAAAAAAGTCAACTATGTAAAAATGAATACAAGAATAAACAAATATGACTGACCTTGAAGACAGGTTGCACAGAGATAACTTGAAGACAGTTTCTCAGAGAAATATGACATATCAAAAAAGGAAAAAAAAGGGGTGGCCAGGTGGCGCAGTGAGTAAGAGCACTAGCCCCACAGTTGGGATGACCTGGGATTAAATCTGGGCTCAGATACTTAGCACCACACCCAGAAAAGTAACTGGCTGTGTAACCTTGAGCAAGTTACTTAACCCCAATTGCTTAAAAAATGCTAAAATACAGGAAACAATACAAGAAAATGGACTAGAATCACTGAATATTAGACAACATACCACCGATCCAGACAATTCAGAAAAATGTTTCAAATTCCAAGACAAAAAAATTACTGAATTTAATTCTCTGAACAACAAATTTTCCATGCATCCTAGAAAAATAACTTCCATTTCAATACCAAAGAACTATTTTAAAGTCATGAGAAATCATAGATTGAAATAAAATACTGTATTATAAAACACAAAGAAGTTCAACTATAACTCAAAGTGGTGAACTATATATATGTATGTGTGTATGCACATAAATAATGTATGTCAGTATGTACACATACAATACATGTATACATATGCATGGGCAGCTAGATGGTGCAGTGGATAGAGTGTTGGGCCATGGTTTTGTTTTTCTTTTTTCTCAGTAGAGATGGACTAGGAGGGAAAGTAGGTGGGTTTTTGCTGATTGAAAAAAAATAGCTTAAATTGCAAGAAAAAGTGATGCACAGCAGGAACAAAAGATAATAGTACAAGAACACTAAAGGCAATTTTATAGAAATTAGGTGGAAGAGGGAATTCAAACCTGGTACTTTAGAAGTTTTAACCCCAAGAAGAAATCAGGGAGCATTTGAGTAAGAGGCAAGGGAAGGAGGAAAGAGTGAGGATAAAGAGACATCCTCTTCTCTCTACTGTTCTATTTTCCTACAATTATCATTGAATTCTTTTCAACTTTACTTTTGTGAGACAAATGGCTCGAGAATGTCAAGGATTGTCTTTAAAAATCTCCATATCTTGGGAAGGCTTGCATGAACTCAAGTAAAGAAAAGTGAGTAGAACCAGGAGGCCTCTACAATGACAACACTACTGTAAAGGAATATTTGGAGTACTTTAGAGATTGGAGCAATGCAGGGGCTCAAGAAGAAAAATGGAAAACCATGCTTCCCAATTCTTGGAAGAGAATAGTGGACGAGAGGTGTATGAATGAGTCATGTTTTCAGAAAAGGCCAATGTGTGGATTTGTTTTATGTGACTACACTTATTTTTTTTTATAAGCTAGAGTTTTAGTCTTGGATAGAAGGTTGGGAGAATTATGTGACTGTGATACAAAAGAAAGTAAGAGGTGAAAGAAAAGAGTATCAGTAAAATTCCTAAAAACCCACAAAAAAAGCAGAAGGAAATTTAGAAGAATGCATAAATGTGAAGGGCAGTGCTAGAATGTTAAATTTCATAACATGCTTTAAAAAAAACAATGAGAAGTTGGAGCCAGACATAGTGGCACATGCCTAAAACCCTTACTACTGGGGAGGTTAAGGCTGGAATTTCATTTGAGTTAAAAAGTTCAGAGCTATGTATAATGTGAAAGTATTTACGGATCCTATACTTGACTATAAGCTGCCATGGAAGGGGGGAAAGGGAGGGAGGGGGACAAAACGCGAAACTCAAGGAATTGTGGAATTGAATCCTGTAAACTAAAAGGAAACAAACAAATTAATTTAAAAAAATAAAAGTTGGGAAAAAAAATAAAAAGTTCAGAGCTTTAGAGGGTTAAGCTGATTGGGTAACCACACTAAGTCCAGTATTAAAATGGTGAACATCTGGGAGTCAAAGGCCACCAAGCTACCTAAGGAGGCGCAAACCAGCCCAGGTTGGAAATGGAGTAGGTTTCTTTTGGCCTTGAAAGAGATTTCGGGGAAGCTGAACAGTCACGGGTGAAACAGGGAGGCCCAGTATCCAAACAACATATAAGAAAAGCAAACAAACAAAAGACCTATTTAAAGCTATATTTAATAGAGAGTAATATTTTCATAGATAATTCCTGTTTTCTTTTCTTTGTATTTGTAAAAAAAGGAAAATAACTAAAATCTCTAAGACAGTTTTTCATTGTTGTAGTTCATGATGCCTGGAGCAGATGTTAAAAGATTTTAATCAAACTGCTATTCCATTGGGTGAAAACTACTGATGGTCAAACTTAGCTGATAGAACTTTAAAAAAAAAGTCTTTATTGCCATCATTTCTTTTTTAACATCACCATATTTTCCCCCAGGATAACTCCCTTTTCTTCTCCCAGGGAAGCATCCCTATTAACTTTTCTAAAGATAATAAGAAAAGAAAAAGAAAAAAATCAGATTAATAGATCAATATATTGAAAAAGTTTGAAATTATATGCTACATACCATACTAGCAGACCTCCCACCTCTGCAAAGGGATAAGTTTGTTTTCTCACATATCTTTTTTTTTAATTCATACTTTTTCTTTATAATTTTATATTTATTTTTTATTTTGGATGGGTGGGTGGTTCTTTCCATTTATAATTGCTGTAGTCATTGTGTATATTTTTTTCTTGCTTCTACATACCTCACTGCATGAGTTCATATGGATCATCCAGTGCTTCTCTGTATTCATCATTCATATACCACAATTTGTTTGGGCAGGCAGTACTTTAGGAGTTATTTATGATGTCAAAACATGATGTTTAGTGTATATATCATGCCTAGGTATCTGTGTGATTTCAACTTTTTAATGGCACAGGACTACTTTCATTCTTGTATGGGGTTTGGGGTGGGGGAAGAAAAAGAAACAGAGGAAGAAGAGGGAGAAGGAAGAGGAGGAGGAAGAAAAGAAGGAGAAGAAGAACTGGTAGTTATAGGGCCATTGTGAATACTTTGCTGTGGGAAACAGTCTACACAGAAGTTGTATCTAATCTTACTAAGGGGAAAAAGAGGACATTTCAGGTAACTATTCTTAAGACTGGACAGTTAGGTGGCACAGTAGATAAAGTACTAGGCCTGAAGTCGGGAAAACTCATCTTTCTGAATTCAAATCTGGCTGTAGAAACTTACTAGCTGTGTAACCCTGGCAAGTCACTTATCTCTGTTTGCCTCAGTTTCCTCACAGGTAAAATGAGCTGTAGAAGGAAATGGCAAACCGCTCAATCATCTTTGCCAAATAAACCCCAAATGGGGTCATAATGGATTGGACATGACTAAAAACAACTGAATTTTGGGCACGAAACATTATGTATATGTACATACATATGTATTTATCTCCAAAAGCCAAACAGTTTATTCATTTTTCTTCTAAGGAAAGGTATATCAGTAAGTACTCATGATTTAGAGTGGGTTAGGTAACAGATTGCTATGGAATGGATCAGGAAATGTGCGTTTAAGGTCTCATTTTTCCACTAACAGCAGGGGAAACATCCTGTGATTGGTTATGGTTTTGGCTATAAGATCTACTACTGAAAGCAAAAAGGTGACATAACTAGCATGGTACCCTCATTACACACACACACACACACACACACACACACACACACACACACACACA
>NW_027185694.1:11919190-12191121 GCF_028583685.1 Petaurus breviceps papuanus | reverse complement strand
ACACACACACACACACACACACACACACACACACACACACACACACACACTCTGGGATGAATTCTGGAGACCACTAAACCCTTGAGCCCAGGAGTGGTGACTTCTCAGATATAATGAAATCCCAACATCATACAGGCCATCTCAATGAATTTGATGTTCATCTTCACAAGAGAGGAGGAAGACTGCTGGAAGCTTCACAAAACATGTATTGAGCTACCTATTTGCTGTATCCTTTACATTTTCCATTAATTCTAGCAGCTTCTTGGTTTGTCCTTCAGAATCTTTTTTGACTATAGTCACATACATTCTAGATAAGAAAAAAATTGGGAATCTATCCTTTCAAAGAATATTTTTAATCTTAATCTTCTTGCCCCCCCAAAATGGGTTACATTTTATAGTCTAAACTTATATAGTACCATAATTCAATTCCATCAGTTGCTTGAAGAAGGACCATAATTTAAGAATAACTTGAAGGATGAACCTGGATCAATTCATACAGTGTATTTTTTATCCATGAGGCAAAGAAAATAGAGATAGTAGGATGAAAAAAATTTATTTCAAAGTAAAATTATATCTGTAATTTATTTGTATTTACATTTGTACAGATAAAATAATTAAAAATGTAATCTTGACCTATGACTTCAAATGTGCAGAACATTCCTGGTGTGGAACTCCTTTCTCTGATTCTGATTGGCTATTCACTTGTACGTTGATATATTCACATATAAGTTACAGTCTTGTAGAGTTGGTTAGGATACTGAGAGGTCAAGCGATTGATAGGTCCATTATCACACAACTAGTATGTATCAGAGGCAGAATTTAAAGCCAGGAAGGAAGGAAGGAAGGAAGAAAGGAAGGAAGGAAGAAAGGAAGGAAGGAAGGAAGGAAGGAAGGAAGGAAGGAAGGAAGAAAAGAAAAAAGGAAAGAAGGAAGGAAGGAAGGAAAAAAGGAAGGAAGGAAGGAAGGGAGGGAGGGAGGAAGGAAGGGAGGGAGGAAAGTTAGGACCTTCCTCTCTCCTTTGGTTTTCCTATCTCATTCACCAGCCTTCCTAAGACCATGCCCTAGGTGACATGATCCAATTAGCTTTGAAACCACCATCTTAGGGTTGTATTGTCCTGATAAATGAATCAGCCAAGAGAAATCCACATGGAGTATGTTTCATATTCAATACTACAGTTTATAGCTATACTGGCCACCCTGAAATTCCTTCTCTTCCCTCCCCCTCCCCTTTCTATCCTTTGCTCTGGAAATGGTAACAAAACCAATATTATCATTGCCTTTGAAAACGATATGTCAGTTGACACCCCTATGGCTCCATTTGCCATGCCAATGAATGCCCAAGTCAAAATACCCTTCCTTAGCATTCCTTTATAGGTATTGCCTCCACCCATTATATTAGAATGTAAGCTCCTTGAAGAGTGGAACTATTTGTTTCTGTTTATGTCCATATACTTAGATAAATAATTGGTCAAACTGTATCCAGGGTTTTGTGAGTTTATAATGGGGTTTGATTATGTAGCAATGTATCAAATATATTATGTGATATTTCATTATTTAGAAATGTATCAAAGATATTACAGCAAAATGACATTGACCAGTGCAATGTAAAGTAGATCTGTAATGATTTTATGATATTTATTCTCACCTTGGGTGAGTTACTTAACCCCAATTGCCATCCAAAAGGAAAAAATAAATTCACCTTAGTTCTCTGCTTTCCTTTTCATCTTGGCTGCATTGGGGTTTTTTTGTGCAAAACCTTTTAAACTTAATGTAATCAAAATTATACATTTTACTCCCTGTGATCCTCTCTATTCCTCGCTTGGTCATAAATTCTTCCCTTATGCATAGATCTGATAGATAAAATATTCCATGCTCCCCTAATTGGTTTATGATATCACCCTTTTTGTCGAAGTCATGTACCCATTTTGACCTTATTGTGGTATATAGTATGAAATATTGATGCCCACCTAGTTTCTGCCAAATTGATTTCAACCTTTCCCTGTACTTTTTGTTAAAAAGTGAGTTTTTATCCCCAAAGCTTGGATATTTGAGTTTATCAAAACCTAAGTTGCTATGATTATTACTGTGTATTGTATGTACCTAAACTATTTCACTGATCCACTACTTTATTTCTTTGCCAGTACTAGATTGTTTTGATGACTACCATTTTATAATATAGGTTGAGATCTGGTACTGCTAGGTCACCTTCCTTTACACCTTTCTTTGATTCCCTTGAGTTCTTGATCTTTTGTTCTTCTAGATGAATTTTGTTATTATTTTTTTCTAGCTCTATAAAATATTTTTTGGTAGTTTGGTATGGCACTGAGTAAGTAAATTAAATAGAATTGTTATTTTTACTATATTGGCTCAGCCTACCCATGCATGAATAATCAATATTTTCCAGTTGTTTAGATCTGACTTTATTTGTATGAAAAGTATTTTGTAATTATGTTCATATGGTTTCTGGGTTTGTCTTGGTAGATCAACTCCCAAGTATTTTATACTGTCTATGGTTATTATAAATGAAATTTAACTTTCTTGCTATTGGACTTTGTAGTATATAGAAATACTGATGATATCATATTGTTATCTTATTACTGGACTTTGTAGTATATAGAAATGCTTATGATGTGTTTTATATATATATGCTACAATTTTGCTAAAGTTGTTCATTGTTTTGACTAGTTTTCTATTTGATTCTCTAGAATCTTCTAAGTATATCATCATATCATCTGCAAAGAGTGATAGCTTTGTTTCATCATTAACTATTCTAATTCCTTCAATTTATTTTTCCTGTCTAAATGCTATAGCTACCGTGTTTCCCTGATAATAAGACCTATTCCGAAAATAAGCCCTCCCCGTACTGTGTAAGATTCCTCTAAAATAAGCCCTCCCCTGAAAATAAGCCCTATTGAGATTGCTACTGTAGTGAAGGTGATCCCCTGCGCTACACGCTACATTATGGTACCCTCTGTATGCACCGTTCCCCCCCCCCCCGTGAAACGCACGCTGCGCTCCGAGCTGCATCCAATCAGAGCTGCAGCAGTGAGCTCGTCATCCTGTTCTTCCCCAGTGATTTGCTTATTGAATAAAGGTACATTTTTCTGTTCACATTTACCTATTTATTAAAATTGCTGTCAATGTTCATTAAAATAAGCCCTCCCCTGAAAATAAGCCCTCCGGTGTTTTTCTGTCCAAAAAAAAAATTAAGACAGTGTCTTATTATCAGGGAAACATGGTAGTACAATATCGAATAATAGTGGTGATAAAGGCCACCCTTGCTTCAAACTTGACCTTATTGGGAAGGTTTATAACCTATCCTCATTATAGAAAATGCTTGTTTTTTGTCTTTTGTCTTTTTGTCCTTTTTGGAGGGGGGAAAATAGGGCAACTGGGGTTAAGTGACTTGCCCAAGGTCACATGGCTATTTTTTTTAATAGTAACTGTCTGAGGCCAGATTTCAACTGAGGTCTTCCTGACTCCAGGGCCAATGCTCTATTCACTACACCACCTACCTGCCTCCAGAAAATGCTTGTTGATGGTTTTAGATACCTACTAATTTTACTATTTTAAGGAAAGATTCATTTATGCCTGTGTTCTCTGGTATTTTTAATAGGAATGGGTGATGTATTTTGTCAAAAGGTTTTTTGCATATATTGAGAGAATCATGTGATTTTTGTTTTTAATATAGTAAATTATGCTGATTGTTCATAAATTTTTCTTGGTCATAGTATATGATCTTTGGGATATATTGCTGCTATCTTCTTGCTAGTTATTTATTTAAAATTTTTATATCAATATTGATTAGGGAAATTGGTCTATAGTTTTCATTCTCTGTTTTCATTCTTCCTAGTTTAGGTGTCAGTGCTATATTTATGTTGTAAAAGGAATTTGGTAGGAATTCTTCTTTACCTATTTTTCCAAATAGTTTACATAGTATGGGAATTAACTCTTTCTTAAACATTGGGTAGAATTCACTTGTGAATCCATCTGGTCCTGAGGAGATTATTTTTTCTTAGTGAACTCATTTATAACTTGTTCAATTTTTTTTTGAAGAGAATTATTTAAGTATTCTATTTTCTCTTCTGTTGATGTAGAAAATTTATATTATTTTAAATATCCATCCATTTCACTTAGATTGTCAGATTTATTGGTAGATAATTGGGCAAAAATTTCCTAATAATTACTTTAATTTCATCTTAGTGTGGTATTCACTCTTTTCCTTTCCGGTGATGGTAGCTTGGTTTTCTTCTTTCTTTTTAAAAATTAAATTGAGCAATGGTCTATTTTAAATTTTTTTTTCTTTTTCATAAAACCAACTCCTAGTTTTAATTATTAGTTTAATGGTTTTCTTTAAAATTTATTAATCTCCTTTTGAGTTTCAGGATTTCCAATCTGTTATTAAATTGAGGATTTTCAATTTGTTCTTTTTCTAGGTTTTAAAATTTTTATATTCAATTCATTGATTTGTTCTTTATTTATTGAATATAATTTTCATTACATTATGATATGAAAAGAAGGCATTTAATATCTCTGCTTTTCTGCATTTGATTGTGAGGTTTTTGTGCCTTAACACAAGACCAATTTTTGTGAAAGTACCATGTTTAGTTGAGAAAATATGTATTCATTTGTTTCCATTCAATTTTCTCCAGAGGTCTATCATATCTAACTTTTCTAAAATTCTATTCATTGATTTAACTTCTTTCTTATTTATTTTATGGTTAGATTTATCTAGTTGTAAGAGGGAAAAGTTGACTTCCCCCACTAGTCTACTTTTACTATCTATTTCCTCCTATAACTCATTTAGCTTTTCCTTTAGGAATTTGGATGCTGTACCATTTGATGCATATGTTATTTGTCCTTTGTTTCAAAGTGAGTCAATGACATCATTGGGTAATTTATTGACTTGGACAAGAATTGGATTTAATTTATGTAGAGTTGCACAAAGTTGACAACTTCATTCTTTCTTCTAGTCATCAAAGTACATCGGGAAGATAAAAGTTAGGATTTATTATAGATATTACTTCTTTGCTCGTCGTACCATTTAGTGAAATGTGGTTTCTGTGCTTTTCTATTTTAATTAGATCTGTTTTTGTTTTGTCTGATATTTTGATTTCTACCCCTGCCTTTTTTTTAACCTCAGCTGAATTTAATTGAAATATTTCTAGTCCCTTATTTTTGCTCTATGTGTTTCAAATGTGTTTCTTCTAAACAATATAGTGTTGGATTCTGGATTCTAATGCATGCTGCTATCTGCTTCTGTTTTATGGGTGAACTCATCCCATTTACACTGACAGTTATGATTACTAACTATTTCCTTCTATCCTATTTTCCCATGTTTATCCGTCCCTCTCTTTTTACCCCACCCTTCCTCAACAGTATCTTTTGCCTCTGACCACTGCCTCTTTTAATATGCCCTCCCTTCTATCAGCTTCCTCTCTGCCAATTCTCTTATAACCTCCCCTTCCTAGTTTCTTGCTGGGTAACATAGATTTCTATACCCAAATAGTGTATATGTTTTTCCCTCTTTGAACTAATTTTGATGAGAGTGATGTTCAAACATTGCCTGCCATCACCACTCCATTTCCCTTACACTGTAAAAGCTCTTCCTTGTGTTCTTCATATGTCAGATAATTTTCCCCTTTCTTTCTCTCCCTTCTCTCAGTGTATTCATCTTTTTCACCCTTTCATTTTTTTTCAAGATAATCCCATCATAATCAACTCACCCCATGCCCACTGTCTTATATATCCTCCCTTTAACTGCCCTAATAATATATTTCCTAGAAGTTAGAAGTATCATTTTCCCATTCTGGAATATGAACAGTTTAATTTTATTGTTTCCCTTATGATTTCTCTTGCATGTTTACATTTTTCTTTTTCTCTTCTGTCTTATATTTGAAAGTAAAATTTTCTATTCAGCTTTGGTCCTTTTATCAAGAATTCTTGAAAGTTCTCTATTTCATTAAATATTAATTTTTTCCCCTGAAGGATTATACTCAGTTTTGCTAGGTAGGTGATTCTTGGTTGTAATCCTAGCTCCTTTGCCTTCCAGAATATCATTCCAAACCCCCTGCCCCTTGAATGTGGAAGCTGCTAAATTATGTGTGATCCTTACTGTGGCTCCATAGTATTTGAATTGTTTCTTTTTGACTGCTTGTAATATATTCTCTTTGACCTATGAGTTCTGGAATTTGGCTATAATATTCCTAAGAGTTTTCCTTTGGGGATCTCTTCCAGGAGGTGATTAATATATTCTCTCAATTTCTATTTTGCCCTCTGGTTCTAGGACATCAAACAGTTTACCTTGATAATTTCTTGAAAAATATTTGGGCTCATGATCATGGCTTTCAGGTAGTCCCAATAATTCTTAAATTATCTTTCCTTAATCTGTTTTCTAGGTCAGTTGTTTTTTCCTATAAAATATTGTTTTTTTCTATTTTTCATTCTTGAGACTTTATTTTATCTTTTTTTGATGTCTCATGGAGTTATTAGTTTCTACTTGTCCAATTCTAGTTTTTAAGGATTTATTTTCTTTAACGAGCTTTTGAGCCCCTATTTCCATTTGACCAATTCTGCTTTTTAAGGAGTTCTCTTCAGTGGTTTTTCATGCCTCTTTTGCCATTTGGCCAATTCTGGTTTGTTGTTGTTGTTTTAGGTCTTTTTGGAGGGGGAAAGGCAGGGGAATTGTGGTTAAATGACTTGCCCAAGGTCACACAGCTATTAAGTGTATCAAGTGTTTGAGGTCATATTTGAACTCAGGTCCTCCTGACTTCAGGGCCGGTGCTCTACTCATTGTGCCAGCTAGCTTCCCCCAATTCTGTTTTTAAGGTGTTATTTTCTTCTGAAATTTTTGTATCTTTTACCAAGCTGTTAGCTCTCATTTCATAATTATTGAATTGCTCTAATTTCTTTCCCCAATTTTTCCTCTACCTCTCCTATTTGATTTTTCAAATCTTTTTGAGCTCTTCCATTAATTCTTCTTGGACTTGTCCTTTGAGGTTTTGCTTGTAGCTGTTTTGACTCTGTTGTCTTTTGAGTTTGTGTCTTGATCTTCCCTGTCAACATAATAGATTTTAATGGTCATGTTCTTGTTTGTTTTTTGTTTACTCATTTTCCCAACCTATTTCTTGACTTTTAATTTTATGTTAAAGTTGTGCTCTGCTCCTAGGATGGAGGTAGCATTGTCCCAAGTTGCAGCCTCTTCATACTGCTGTTTTCATAGCTAGTTCTGGGGACTCAGTAAGCTTTTGGTGCTTCCATGTTGGTACAATACAAGGAGAGATGTAGTCACTGATCTCTTAGCCTGTACTCTGATCTTTTTTGAAGGAGGGTCTTTCCCCCTTGCAACTACAAGTGCTGTCACTCCTCTTGGCCTTGCAACTGTGACTAGGTCCCCTGCTCTCCTGTGGTCATAAGAGCTAGTGTTCCTTTCTGACTTGGAGCTGATGTCCTTACTCCATTATGAGCAACCACAAGTACTCTTCTCCACCTGGAACTATGACCAGGAGCTGTAACCTGCAACTATATGTAGGCAATGAAACAGGGTCCTATACCCAGTGTCAGCAAATGGTCCTCCTGTAATCTTTCTGACCAGTTGTCAGACCCCCTTATTGTCTCTGGACTGAGAGCTTCCAGACCTCCTGTTGATGCTGCTTGTCTCCTGTGCTCTAGGATGACTCCCATTCTGGTGTCACAGACCTCTACTGCCAATCTCCTAAAATATCTTAGGCTGGAAAAATGTCTCACCAGAGACTCCAGAATTCAATTTGAGGTGTTATTTTAAAGTTGTTTGGAGGAGAATGTCAGGAAGGTTTAGCTGAGTTGCTTCCACCATCCATAAATATCCCCACTCTGCTCTCCACAAATAGCCCTTTCTAAAAACTATTTAAGATGGGCTGACTGAATTGATTCTGAACTTATAATATTGTGGGAAAATATTTTAGTCAGGGATAGAGTCAGTGGCATTAGAGAATCAGGCCTTATTTCCTGTAAGGTATCTGCTAGAACCTTGATGGGAAGATATAGCCAAGCTCTGGGGACTTGACTCATCAGTTGGAATTGGGGTAAAGATTCCAAGAATTCACATGGACCACAATTCATCCATTTCACATTCAAAAATGCTTATTAAATACTAGCAGCTTGCAAACACTTTACTAGACATTGTGGGGATATACAAAGAAATAATATGCAGTTTGTATACTCATGACCTAAAAGAGATGAAAATCAATCTGTGTTGGAATGTGAATTCAAATAAAAGGGAAAATCCTCTTGAGAACAACATCCTTCAGCTGTCTAATTACAAATAGTTATGGTCTTCATTTCGGTGGAAATTCAACACTTCCAGTGTCTTGATGTCTTGAACAAACAAGCACCATTATATAAACAAAAAAATGTTTAATCAGCAATTATTAATGGAGAAATTATCATGTACAAGGCCCTGAACTTAGAATTAAATGCAATGGCAGCATGTGAGGTGCTTACAATCCTACAGAAGACATATATATATATATATATATATATATATATATATATATAGACACAGAGAACCAGAATATATGATATAATGTGAAAGTACAATTATTGTTTTTTCTTCATGGGACTGTGATTTCATCAGTGTACCAAGCTAGTTTTGAGGAACTTTCCTGACTGCTGCAAATTGGTACCAGCTTTGTAATTTAAGATCTTAGAGAGCTGTCCTAGTGGGTGGGGGTGGGTAAGGGGATAGAGGTGGGCCTGAGAGGTCACATGACTTCTCCACAATCATAAAGTAAGTAGGTTACATGGGCAGCATTTGGACCCAGATCTTCCTGAATGTGAGGCCACCTCTCTATCTATTACTTTCCAATAAGAGAGGTAAAAATCACTGGAAGAGTTTAGAGGAAGAAAGACTCATCTCTGACTGGGGAAATCAGGGAAGGCTTCTAGAAAGATGGGGCATTTGCACTAGACTTTGAAGGGTAGGTAGAAATTGGACAGAAAGATCGTGGAATGGTAGTTTTAAAGTTGGACAGGACCTTAGAAGTAATTGATAAGCCGCTACCACCAGTGGGTCAATCAACAAGTATTTATTAAGTACTTACAAATGTGCTGGGGGCAGCGAATACAGTTACCAAGAATGAAACAATTCCTGCTTTCAAGAGGCTTACATGGTGAAAGGGAAAATAAATATATGTATAAATGTACTTGTGCTTGTATAATTGTACATGGCATAAATACAAAGTGAATAAATACAAATATTTACACATGGATACCCAGAGAAGTTAAGTGATTTCCCTAGGGTCCCACAACTTGTAATGGATTGAGACAGGATTTGAACCCAAGTGTTCATGATTCTGCATGACCCCCAGCATTCTATCCACTACATTGGGCTGCCCCCAAGGAGCTGAGGTTGACACTTTGAAGGGAAGAATTTCGTATTAGAGAGAAAACTAATCAGTCACTCTTTGGAGTGACTTCTGCCAAAATCACACTCCGAAGTCTCATTGTGACATGGGACTCATCCTGGCTTTTTCCACTAGTAAGATTACATTATATTTTTCTCTTGCAATTTTCTCTGGTCATAAAGGACTTTAGCAGTCTTGCGTAAGAGACAGAAAATACAATAAACAAATCATTAGGGAAATCTTGTTCTTTTTATCTTAGAAAGGTTTACAAGTGCATTTCTCTGGGCGCCTTCTTTTAGCAGGAATCAGAATAGATATTGGTGAAGACTTCTTTTCATGACTAGATTTCCACCTTAAATGTTTCAAAGAAGGCACTTGCTTAAGGTTCTGGTGATAAGGATGTGATCAGCTAAAATCAAAGAAGTGAGCAGAAACTGATGTTGACTTTTTGCCCCAGGGGTGATGGAGATGGAGATGAGTCCTGACAGGCTCAGGCATGACAAGATCTCTATCGAGCAGGAATGGGTGATTCATAAATTGTAGTGGCAAGTCCTCTCCAAGGGCCTTGTTGTGCAGCAATGCCTGAAAGAGCCCAGCCTGCTCCCAGAATGCGAAAAGTAGCTGACTGGCTGGTTGTTGAGTAATACAAACCCTGCCACCCTTGACAAATTAAATATAAGCAAGCCTCTGGTGTGCTACAGCCCTAAGTATAAAGAAAATTAACAGGTATTAGATTAGCAGACTCCCCTCCAGCAAATGGTGTAGGGGATGTCATTTAAGCGGTATCCTGCTGTAGCTGAGCACCTTTTAAATGATTTTTGCTTGTAGGAACTGTTCCATAGATATTTTTTTAACTTAAAAGCCTGGGATGAAACAGGGGGCAAGATAGTAAATCCTGACAGGAAAGGGGGGCAAGGATGGTGGTGGTGGGATCAAATCTCTCTCTCTGTCTCTGTCTCTTTCTCTCTGTCTCTCTCATTTATTCTGATTAATTGTTAATCTATTGAGTTAAGAAACTCAGGCAATAGGTTTTCCTTTCCTCTCCCAATTGAAAAGTATACAGCTATCCCTTCTACATCATGACTTTACCCATCACAGTTTCAATATATCATGAGTTGGCATCAGAAATTAAATGGGAATTTTGGGGGAGTTTTGTGGAAGCTACAGAAGGTATGTGTAGGTCAGCAGATGACACAGAATAACTTTAGAAAAATGCATAAATATATATATATATATATAAGTATGTATAGTATTATGTAATATCAATGTATTTTACCTCTTAATATCATAATAATCCAGACTTCTCTGGTACGAAGGGAGAGACAAAAAATTTTATGTGGATTTTCCAGATTGTAGGGTGCTGTACCCTTAATCCCTGTGATATAGAGGGATAACTGTAGGATCCTATTGATGGCACTATGTTTATATTTGTTGAGTACTCAAGTATAGGTTGCAGTTTTCCTGGCTTTAGGGATTCATTTTGCAACAGTGGTTCCATTCAACTCTGAAGCCTCTTTCTATCCCCTAGTTCAGTGAGAGGTATTTGGGCTAATTATTATGCAAATTTGACTTGACTCCCATCCAGTTTTTTTCTCTACTATACCAAGAGATGAAGCAAAGACTCTAAATCAAATAGTAAAACATTTAATTGGGACAGTATAGCAAAGTAAATAACATAAAGATCAATCAATAAAACCATTGTCATTTGGTCCCCTAGCTCACCAAATATACAAGTTAAGGTTTTTAAAGATTGGGAATGACATGGATGTTTCTAATCATTAGGGAAGGAGCCAGTAGATAGGAATCTACTAAAGATGAGAGACAAAAGGGGTATGATTATAGGACAATCTGCTAAAGAAGTTGGGAGAGAATGGGATCAAGGGCATATGTGGAAGAGGGTGCCTGGGCAAAAAGAAGGGATAGCTCTTCATCTGAAACAGGAGTGAAGGAGGAGATAGAAGGGAAAGATGTCTGAATGGTGGGAGATTAGGAGAAGGAGAAAAGGAGGAGCCCTCAGTGAATGATTTTAATGTTTTGGGTGAAGTATGAAACAAGATCGTCAGCTGAGAAGCTGAGGCTAGAGGAGAGAAAAGGAATTTTTTAATTTTTTTTATTTGTTTGGATCTGTTTAATAGGATCTTGATTTCTCATAAAGTCATTAGCTTCCATTTGCTCCAGTCTAATTCTGAAGGAATCATTCTCTTCAGTGAGCTTTTGAAATTCTTTTTCCATCAGGCAAATTTGGGTTTTTAAGGCATTTTCTCCTCATTGTCTTTTACCATTTGAGTTAGTCTATTTTTAAGGTGTTATTTTCTTCAGTCAGGTTGTTGACTCTCTTTTCATGATTCTCTTGCATCATTCTCATTTCTCTTCCCAATTTTTCCTCCACTTCTATTACTTGATTTTCAAAATCCTTCTTGAGCTCTTCCATGGCCTCTAACCAGTTCATATTTTCTTGGACGCTTTTGGTGCAGGAGTTCTGACTTTGTTGTCTTCCTTCCCTTCCATGCTTTGATCCTTTTTGTCCCCAAAAAAGAAATGCAAGGTTTGATTGCTGTGCTTGCTTTACTTCCTTTGCTTCCTCATGTTGCCACTCAATTACTTGACTTTTGAGGTCTTTGCCACAGTAGAACTCTGCTTCCAGAAAGGATAGCTTTATCCCAAATCAGTGGGGTTTTCATAGCTGCAAGAGCTATTAGTTGGATGCCCTCTCTGCTGCCCCCACAAGCTCTAGCTCACTGGTCACACACCTCAGGACCACCACCCAAGACCACAATCCAGATCCAGGCAGGTTAAAGCAAGAGAGATTACCTTCTGAATGGTTGCTTGGTACCCATATGATCTGCAGGCCAGGAGCTCTGAAGCAGCCACATGGAGGTGGCTCCATGGCTGCCACACCTCTGCTGCTTCTCGCCCCAGGGGGCAGAGGCCAGACCATGCTTAGCCCCTCCCCCCCCAGTTCCAACAGAGTTCCACACTGACATTTTACTGTGTCTTTGGCATTTATGGGTTGATAATTCTGGAAATTGCCACAGCTGCTGCTGATCCACTCTTCCAAAGTCCGCTCCAGCTGCTGATGGTCAGGGCTGCCCTGGGGCTAAAACCACTGGCTCAGGTAGGGCTGGGCTTGGCTCCCAGCATGCTGTGATGGACCCTTCCTGTCTGCCTGCCAGGCTGCCTTCAGCAGGAGATTTGTTTCTCTCTGTCCCTTTGTGGGTTCTGTAGCTCTAAAATTTGTTTAGAGTCATATTTTATAGGTATTTGCGGTGGTTATGGTGGGAGCTCATGGAGTTTTCCTGCTTCAACACCATCATCTAGAAAGTTTTTAATAGCCATTATATTGAGTCTTATAGTAAAAAAAAAAGGAGGATTTTATTTTGCATTATATAAATATATATATATATATAGTTTATATATAGAGACATATATGGGTATGTGTATATATACAAATATACATACATGTTTTCTGTATATTATATGTGTAATATATGTGTTTGAATGAGCAATAGGAATAAAGAGATTTTTGGAAAATTTCATAAAATCAGTTATCACCAAGCAAGAAAATTTGAATTTTGAGTTTGCCTTTATGCTTTCCTTTGCTAAGGTTATTTCAGTGAAATTAGACAGACAGAACATATCTACATATGCAAAAACACATATATTTGAAAACATCAACGCTATTCTTCAAAGGATGAGAATAGGATTAAAACCATCAGTGCCTTGTGCAACATAGATGCCGAACACATGAATGACATTATTTCATTCTGTTTTTAGGGAAGGGGTAGAATATTTTTTAAGCCAATCCCATTAAAGCACATTTCCATTACTCTGAAAGGAATGATTTCTTATAAATGTTCAACCACATATAAACAATTATTGAAGAATCTATTTCTTTTGTGGAAAAACAATGTTGAGAGAAACTGTCAGTAGATATGAAGAATAAGAATTCATTCATTTGAAAGAACTGTGTAAAATAGTGCTGTAATTCAATTTGCTATAATTTTGTAAACAAAAACTGAATCAGGCTGAATAATACTTCTCTATTTCCCCCCTATTAAAATAATGCTTTTCAATTAGTGTATTAAAAAGTAATCAAGGGAATTCAATTGGAATTAGGGGAAAAAAGTGTTAATGAATTTTTGACCTGTCTTGAAGCTAATATAATCAAGTGGGGTCTCAGGAGTGTCATCCTGGAAAACATCATCTTGAATCCCAATTTACATTTAACAGGGTCTGAGCAACAGTCTCAGTTTATGGCCTCCTCACAACATTTATCGTCTCATCTATGTGGTTTGGAAATTAACATTATTACTTAGACATCTTTTGTTAGTAATTACTCAGAACATTCCTGTTTTATAGATTAATTTTATTACCCTTTTTTCTGTGGAAGAAACTGAGGTAAAGAAACAGGTTCAAGGCCACACAGCCTATCTTTAAATTTCTAATTCTTTCTGCAACATACAGCTTGCCAGATGAGACAGCATCAAATGAATTTCCATTAGTGTGAGGCAGCATGTTAGTTTTATAGGCCTGGAAGATGAGCTCACGTCTAATCCTTCCTGAAGCAGGAATCCCATGTACTAAGACAGTGGTCACCTGTCCTCTGTCACTACCTCCCAAGGTAGCCTTTTCCATTTGGGGGCAGTTCTGACTATGAAGCTTTTTTTTTCTTCTTCCATATATTAAACTGAAACCTGCCTTTCTTTAGCTTCAAGCCTCAATTCTGTCTGTCCAGACCAAGCAGAATGTGTGCAATCACTTTTCTATACCACCAACTCTAAATCATTTTTTTCCTTGTGGGCTAAATGTGTCCAATTCCTTCAATTAGCCCTTATATGGCATGGTTAGTCTGCTCACCAGAATGATCTCCAATCTCTGGTTCAGCCCCAGTTTGTCAGTATCTGTTTTGAAATGAATCACTCAGAACATGGGATGTCTGAGCTGACAAAGGAAGATTGTGACCTATGACCTATGGCCTCAGACCCTTACTAACTGTGTGACCCTGGACAAGTTACTTAACCTCTGTCTGCTTTAATCCACTGGAGAAGGAAATGGCAAACCACTCCAGTAACTTTGCTAAGAAACCCCTGTCCCCCAAGCTGTGGGGTTATGAAGAGTGACATGCGACTAAATGATTGAACAACAACATGACCTGTTTTGCTTTGCACATTGTACACAATGGCTAAAGCACCAGGCCTGGAATCAGTAAGACCTGGATTCCAGCCAGAACTCAGACATTTTCTAGTTGTGTACTCTGAGCTAGTCAATTAACCTCTGTTTGCCTCAGTTTCCTCATCTGTAAAATAGAGATAATAATAGCATCTACCTCCCAGGAGTGCTGTAAGGATCAAATGAGATTATAATTGTAATGCACTTAGCACAGTGCCTGACATTTTGTAAGTACTTTATAAATGTTATTTATCATTATCATTAGTTATCATTACTATTATTTCTGTGGTATGTGTACCCCTCTTGTGGATTAAATGGCTTTCCAGCAAAGCTATACCATGACCAAAATTCTCTGTGGGTAAATATGCAACTTCATATCTCACCAGCCCCCCTCCCCCCCCCCCCCCGTGTATTTAGATTTAAAGACACCATTATTTTAAATCAAACATTAAGTGAAATAGCAGAGTTAGAAAAGTGGCAATAGAACATTCTCCTAACAAACCTGGGGCACATTTCCACACAAATTCACATACCATCAGTGGGAAGATCAGATATACCTGAGGGACATGTATGATAAGTCAACTGGTATCTTCTTATGAGACCATACCTTTGCCCCAACTAGGTTTACTTGCACTGAATTGGGCCTATGAGGGCACTAGATATATTGATATCATTCCCCACTGGCCATGAAGCCATGTCTCTGCTTCTTCCCCTCAGCTTTATGCTGAGGTATGTTCCCATTGTTCTATTTCTTACCTGAGGTATGACCTCTTCCAAATAAGAGAAGGTGACTTTGTCATTTCTTTTAGCTTTGACACCCAAGTCTGTCTTCAGTTCTTTTAATAACAAAATGCAGAGTCTCATAGACTATAGCTATTGAACCAGGACAACCATCACCACCTTCAATTATGACTTTTTCCTAGATAAAGAGATAGAGACCTGTAATGCCCTACTCTTAACCCCAGTGGATAAAGTCTTTCATAACAAACAAAAAGCTTGGTTAACCTGCAGGCATTCCATCTGTCTAATTCTCCTCCTTAATAGATCTACATCATTCTCCTAAGCTTCTATTTCAACTAAGGTTAGAAAGTCTTCTTAACCCCCTCAATCCCTGATTCCCAGTCTATACCCTACCCCCTTTAAAACACTGCCTTTGTTGCCTTCCAACAAACCACAAAGGGTGGATCTGAGGTACCAAGCCATGACTCATGGGTCTTGTCATGCAAATGAATGGGAGAGGAGAAAGGTAAGAACAGACAGACAGGTGGAGCTACTGAAAGGCTATTTGTTACTTCTCACCTAAAATACATGAAATTTTAATTCTTTCCTTTCAATCAGTCAACAAGCAACCTCATAGTCCCAGACTATCAAGAATTTTTACTTCTTGTTTCTGCCATCCAGCAGAGTAGCTGTCCCTTACATCTTCGGGTCATCCACTGTGTGATGTAGTGAGTGGCCTTGGAGTCAAGAAGATTCGGTTCTGATTCTTGCCTATGATGCTCTGATCCACAGAACTCTAAAATTATTGAGGCTAGCTTTGGATAATAGCATTCTTTTTTTTTTTTTTTGCTTTTTGGAGGGCAATTGGGGTTAAGTGACTTGCCCAAGGTCACACGGCTAGTTTTTGTGTTAAGTGTCTGAGGCTGGATTTCAACTCAGGTCCTCCTGACTCCAGGGCTGGTGCTCTATTCACTCTGCCACCTAGCCATCTCGGATAACTGCATTCTTACCATCTCTTCCCTGACATTTTTGATCTTTCTCTCTTTTCCCTCCAACATAGATGCAAGTGTTCTATTTGTTGTCCTTAGCATTTGCCTTAAGTACGAGCTCATTCTGGGCTTTAGTCTCCTTAGCACTGTTCTTACCTGACATCCACATTTTTATAGTTTCTTTCTTTGTTTTTGTTTTTTATTTTTAGGAGCTGATAGAAAGTTTATTTTGTGAAAGTAGAGAACAAATAGGCTAAAGAAGACTATGGTGGGGGCTGGAAGTAAGGATGCTGGTAACCCTGAAAATGTGCTTCAGAGGCAAGAGAATGAATTTTTTAAGCAATTGGGGTTAAGTAACTTGCTCAAGGTTACACAGCCAGGTGTTTCTGGGTGAGTGCTAAGTGTCTGAGCCTGGATTTGATCTCAGGTCATCCTGACACTGGGGCTGGTGCTCTTACTCGCTGAGCCACCTGGCCGCCCCAAGAGGATGATTTTTACACTAAGAAAGTTAGGGGGTTCTTTGTGGAAAGGGGAGTTGTTCTCAGCCATTCAGCACCATCTGGACTAGCTCTTCATAGCTGACACAACTGTTCCACCTTCATGCCCTGCCACCAACACTTCCACTTCTTCCTCTGTCATCTTCTCACTCAGGGTGATGAGGACGTATTTTAGCCCCCATGACTATGCTGTGCCCTTCCTTATCAAACACCTAAAGCCCTTCTACCTAGTCTTAATATGTGCCCTGGTCCTTATTCTTTGCTACAGTCTTCAACACTGGCAGAAAGTGTTCAAAGTCCAGCATCTTCACATTCATCTCATCATTCTTGGGATTCCCTAAGACCTTGAGCACCGCAGCATTGGTAGGGTTCTGGACCAGGGCTTACATCACGTCCCCACACTGGCTGCATAAGATCTTTCCATCCCCTGTTGAGTCAAACAGTTGAAAATCCTCCCTGAATACTGTTGTCTGATCCTCTGTGAAGTCCCACATCTTGGTCATGCAGTTGGCTCGCTCTTACTGCTGCTATATGTAATGGCTCCTTCTCTCTCCATAGCTCCAATCATTTTTAGTTTTCATCAGATACTTGTCTATGCTACCATCTTTTGTGTTCATTTTCTAAAAGGTGAGTTTGAGGGAGAAGGATACAGCAGGAAATTTAGGCAAGAGAAAAAAGATAACAATAAAACTTAGTTGGAAAAAAAATTCGAGCTTGTCAAGTGTTCTCCATTTATACATCATTGAAGCTTTATGGGATAGATAAACTCTCAGAAAACACTTTCTAACTTAGGCAAATGGTGATCAGTACTTGATCATTACCAAGCTAGAGTGGTTTAAAAAAGGTCACACCCAAAAAAATTAATTTCTTTTCATTTCTCAATTCCTTTCCTCTTCTTTTCTTTCATTTTCCTTCCTTCCTTCCTTTCTTCCTTCCTTCCTTCCTTCCTTGCTTCCTTCCTTGCTTCCTTCCTTCTTCTTTAAGGATTCTCAACTGTTAGATAGACAATATATACTTAGATTTCAGTTAGGCATTTAATATGGCTCTCATATCCATTTTCATTTGGTCTGAAATTTGGATTTCCTTCATAATTAACTATGATGACTGATGAAGTGATATTTGCCTATGCTTAAAAGGACTTGGTATTTAAGTTTTGATTAGATATGTTTTCAGCAATACCATCAACAATTAGCAGATTTGTTTCCATTAAAGAGAATGGCAGAGATCAAAGGTTATGGTCTTGAATATTTAATCACTGAATATTGGCATTTCTGACTTTATCTCTTGGATAATGCCACAAAATGAAATTGGTCTTTTAAAATGCTGCTACTTTACCAGTGGAATTAATGTTATAACATTATTTTTAAAAACTTAGGAAGTTTTTTTTTCTTTCTCCTTTACAAAATGGACTCAGCTGTTAATGCAGACATCATTTATTTGATCTCCACTGTCAGAATTTGTAGTCTTTCCAATTCGGTGAAGAAATTTACCTTTTCAGTCTGTGAAGAAGGGGTTTTCTGAGCAAATTAATAGAGTAAAATAGATCATTTCAATGACTGGAATCGCTTAGTGATAGGACCTTGAGTAGGCAAGATCCTGCCTTGGCACTTACTCATAGTGACACTGTATTTCTGAGCCTTAGTTTTCACATTTGTAAAATGGGGATATATAGAACATTTACATCATGGGCTTGTATCAAATAGGATAATGACCATAAAGTATTTTGTAAAGCACAAAGACCTATATTAATTATATTGGTTATTTTTATTGTGAATATTTCTTCCATTATTTAGAATCCTCTCAACATACAATTTTTTCTGTTTTGTTATGAAAATCCTCTGTAGAGGATCCATCTAATGATTGGGGTTTTACTTTTCCTTTCAGTATTTTGTGGATACCAGTGCATCCCACAGATTGCTAATCTTGACTCTAACTCTTTCTACATGATAGACCTGACTTTTGGGAAAGTAATCGAGAACAAAGGGGACTAATTTAAGAGAATCAAATCATCCCATTTTTCAGTTGGAAAGGACCTTTTATTTTTTAATGCCCTCAAGAACTTTAGGCTTATAAACAGCTAATAAAAATAGAAATAATAAGAACAAATATTTTTATAACAATTTGAAGATTGCAAAGTGCTTTACATATGTTAACTCCTTTAATCTTTACAACAACCCTGTGATTTAGGTGTTATTATTCTAGTTTTTACAGATGAAGAAAATGAGTCATTGAGAGGTTAAATAATTTTTCCAAGGTCACATAACTAGTAGGTATCTGAGACTGGATTTAAATTAAGATATTCTTTTAAAAAATAAACATGAAATTTTATTTTACTCCCAATTACATTTGAAAAACAATTTAAACATTTTAAAAAATGTTTTGAGTTCCAAATTCTATCCTTTCTTCCCTTCCCTCCCCCCTTCCTGAGACAGTAAGCAATCTGGTATAGATTATATATGTGCAATCATATAAAACATTTCCATGTTAGTCATTGTGTGCAAGAGGACTTAAACAAAAAATAAAAATAAGAAAGACAGACAACAGAAGAAAAGAAAGAAAGAATATGCTTCAGACTGTATTCAGACATCTATTCTTTCTCTGGAGGTGGATAGCATTTTTCATCATGAGTCCTTTGGGATTATTTTGGATCATTATATTGCTGAGAATAAGTCATTCACAGTTCTTCCTCATACAGTATTGCTGTTACTGTGTATAATGTTCTCCTGGTTCTGTTCACTTCCCTTTCTATCAGTTTGTCTTTCCAGGTTTTTCGGAAATCATCCTGCTTGTCATTTCTTATAGCAAAATAATATTCCATTACAATCATATACTTGTTTTCAATTAATGGACATCCCCTTGATTTCCAATTCTTAGCTACTACAGAAAGAGTTGCTATAAATATTTTTGTACAAATAGGTTCTTTTCCCTTTTTAAGAATCTCTTTGGAGTACAGATCTACTCCAAAGTATTGCTGGATCAAAGGGTATACATGACTTTATAGCCCCTTGAGTATAGTTTTAAATTGTTCTTCAGAATGGTTGGATCAGTTCACAACTCTACCAACAGTTCATAGTGTCCCAGTTTTCCCACATTCCCTCCAATATCTGTCATTTTTCCTTTTTTGTCATATTATCCAATCTGATAGGTGTGAGGTGATAACTCAGAGTTGTTTTAATTTGCATTTCTTTAATCAATAGTTCTTTAGAGTATTTTTTCATATGACTATAGATAGCATTGATTTCTTTGACTAGAAACTTCCTGTTCATATTCTTTAACCATTTATCCATTGGAGAATGATGTTAAACTAAGATGTTTTTGAAGGCCAGTTTTTTTTTAAATTGATACACTAGGTAATATTTTTGTTTGTTTTAGAGAAGCAAAGATCATAAGCCTGGAAGATATTGGGGAGGTTTCCTAGTTTAATTCTGTTATTTGACAGATAAAGAAACTTAGACCCAGAGAGGTTAAGGATCTATAATCCCAGAGACAAAATTAGAATTCCAGTAATCCAATTATCATACTTGTGCTTGAAAAAATTCACAGACTTTGAGAATTAGAAGAGACCTCGGAGGCCATATAGTCCAGATCATAACCAGAAGAAATCGGTCCGTCAATATAAGCATTTATTAAATACCTACTTTGTGCCAGGCATTGTGCTAAGTGCTGAGGATACAGAGAAAGGTAAAAGGGAGTCCCTACCCGCAAGGCGCTTACAGTCTAATGAATCAGCAATGTAACATACCTAACAAGTGGTCATCCCACTCACAGAAGGTAGCTACAAACCAGATTAAAATGCAATTAGCAAATATTTAACAAAACAAATAAAAGTATGATAGAACACAGATAATGTTAATATATGGCTTTCTAAGTCAACATATGACTAGAAGGGATCCTTATGTATGGTTTAGTGATTCCCGTTTCTATTTGATTTTGACACCATTCATCCATCTGCTTTTGGAAGACTTCCAAAGAAGATTCAGATGATCACCTCTCTGAGGTGACCTCCCTAATATCTCACCTCACACCATGCCCATTCCATTCTCAGACACTTTAAATTCTTAAGAAGTTCTTTTCCTCCCTTATCTCAAGTCAAAATTTGCTTCTCTGCAACTTATAGTAAGTGTTCTTGGTTCTGCCCTTTGGGGCCAAACAAAAGAAATATGACCTTTCTTCTATATGATAACCCTTCAAATGTTTGGAGATAGGCAAGAACAGCTTTTTTAAAATGGCACTTAAAATTTTTCAAAAATGTAGATATGCCATTCTCCTAAAGAGTACAAATTAGTGATGTTTTACTTTTCCTAAAATTATCTTTATCTGAATTCCCATTTTTCTTATGTACCAGGCCTGGAGCCCAGAAGACTCGTCTTCCTCAATTCAAATCTGGCCTCAGACACTTACTAGTCGTGTTCCTCTGGGCAATCACTTAACTCTGCATCAATTTCCTCATCTATAAAATGAGATGGAGAAGGAAATGGCAAACCACTCCAGTATCTTTACCAAGAAAACCCCATATGGGGTCACAGGGAATTAGATAAGACTGAACAGCAATATTTGTCTTATGGCAGTAGATCAATAATCTCTACTTCCATCTTATAAATTATTATTGCAGGGATTCTTAACCTTCTGCATGTCATAGACTCCTTTGGAATTTTGGTGAAACTATAAACCCCCTTCTTCAAAAGTGTTTTTAAGTACATAAAATAAAATACATAGCATTATAAGGAAACCCATCATATTGAAATAAAGTTATTAAAATCGTTTTAAAAAACAACCTCACAACCCTAAGATTAAACACGTCTAGATTAAAGTACAATGTAAAGATGTCAGCTGACAAGTATTTATTATTCCTAGTGGGCACTATGGGGAACATTAAAAGGTATAAAACACAGTGCCTTATGGAACTTGAGGAACCTCCAATATTATGATGTTACTGAGCCCTCCAACAAATAAAAACACACAGGAGCTCAGAAGGAGAACCAAATCAGGATGAGGCCTATTTAATTTAGTACTTCTCCACACAGAGAATAAATATCAGTAGTATCACCTCCTGTCAGCTTTGTTTGGCCTCTCCTTCCTAAGGCCTGCAACGTGATTTCTAACATTGTATTCATTGTGTCAAAGATCCATCATTGATGGGTCTTGCCTGCTTCCATCCCCAACCCCCAAGCTGTTCCCTAAGGCCTTGACTGACTGAAGCATGTGTAGAAAAGTGAGAAAGACATTGAAGCCTCTTGGCACAGACAGAGCACAACTATATAGGCAAGAATGGGGGAGAGGACATGGCGGGGGGGAAAAGGAACAGAAATCAACCATGTTCAAGTTGAATTGTTTCCCTTTCATTTAGTAACTGACTATTGTACATGGATTGGATCAGTATAGGAAGAGTTGTATGATATATTAGAAAGAGTGTTAGATTTGGTGTTTTTAAAAAAAACCCAATAACACCAAACAATAAAAACCTGGTCTTGAATCCTGACTGTGCTTTTACTATGTACATGGCCTTGGGAAGTCTACATTATGTTCACGGGCTTCATTTATTCATCAGCAAAATGAAAGGAGCTCAGATTCATAGATCATTTGTATGATTATAAAGAAGCTTGGTTCTTCTCAGCCTATTACAGACTAAACCAGGGGTATCAAACTCAGGTAGAAAGGGGACCACTAAACCTTACCATATTTTGACTTAGAAAGCCACATATTAATGCAAACTATTAAGATTCATCTGAAAAAAGTGACTACATAAAGAGAGAGACAGGGTCCAGGAATAGGGAGGAGACAGTCTCACTGTATTCTCACTCTTAATGCAGCCTCTTTTTTGGATGGTTCTTGAATATTCACATTTCTACTATTAAGAACTATTTGTATTTTTTGACCACTTGCGAAGTAACCCTTGTAGCACCTTGTCTTGAATATTGGGTTCAATTATGAGCATCATGATTTAAGAAGGACATTGATAATCTGGAGAGTGCCCAGAGGAAGACAGCCAGGATGGTGAAGGGCCTGCCTTGAGACTATGTTATATAAGGATTGGTGGAAGCAATTAGGGATGTTTAGCCTGGAGAAAAGAAGGCTCGGAAAAGACATGATTGCTTGTCTTCAATTATTTGAAGGGTTGCCATGTGTAAAAGGGATTAGATTCCCTCCTAGAGAGTAGAATCAGTTACAAAGTTGTAAAGAAGCCAATTTAGGCCTTATATCAATGAAAAAAATTATTAAAAATTAGATCTTTCAAACAAAATGGACTATGTTGCCTTGAGAAATGAGAATTCCCTATTCTTTTTCTTTTTTTCCTTTTTAGAAGGAAGTAGGAAAGGCAATTGGGGTTAAGTGACTTGCCCAAGGTCATAGGGCTACTAAGTATGAAGTCAAATTTGAGCTCAGGTCCTCCTGACTCCAGGGCCAATGCTCTATTCACTGCAGCACCTAGCTGCCCCAACAATTCCCTATTCTTAATGCCATGAAGTAGAGGCTGAATAATCACAACTTGGAGGGTATATGATAGAGAGGATTCCTTTCATGTTAGGGATAGACTAGATGACTTCCAAAGTCTATTCCAACTCTCAAATTATTTGATTGTGTTCAAAATAATGAATAATCATAGACATGCACATTTAAGCTACTCTCATAAAGAATGGAAGATGGGGAAAAGTGTTGGTGTTGGATGTTGGAAGACTGCTCCACTAATTTACCACTGACGCAGCTTTGATTTGGTCCAACCAGTTTAGAATGTCATTTGAAACTACGCATGAAAAGGAAAAAAAAAGAAGGAAGGAAGGAAGGAAGGAAGGAAGGGAGGGAGGGAGGAAGGAAGGAAGGAAGGAAGGAAGGAAGGAAGGAAGGAAGGAAGGAAGGTAGGAAGGAAGGAAGGAAGGAAGGAAGGAAGGAAGGAAGGAAGGAAGGGAGGGAGGGAGGAAGGAAGGAAGGAAGGAAGGAAGGAAGGAAGGAAGGAAGGAAGGAAGGAAGGAAAGAAGGAAGGAAGGAAGGAAGGAAGGAAGGAAGGAAGGAAGGAAGGAAGGAAGGAAGGAAGGAAGGAAGGAAGGAAGGAAGGAAGGAAGCATTTGTTAAGTACTCACTGTGTTCCAGGTGCTGTGCTAAGCACTTTGCAAATATTTGACCCTTAAAATAACTCTGGGAAGTAGGTATTATTATTATCCCTATTTTAGAGTTGAGGACTTAGGAAACTGAGATGTAGGGTAATTAAATGACTTGCCCAGGGCCACACAACTAGCTAATGTCTGAGTTCAGATTTGAATTCAGGTCTTCCATACCCCAGGCCCAGTGACCTATCCACTGAGTGACGTAGCTGCTAAATTGTTTGTATTTTCTGAGCCAGAGACTCCACTTCAGCAATTATACCCAGATGACAATAAGAAGGGATCTATCTGTTTGTCCACATGTCTGTCTCTCTGTCTGTTTGTCTATACAAAAAATGTTCCTGGTAGTGTGAACAAGATGATGAAATGTTTGCTCAAAAATTGGGGGAATGACTGAACAAATTATGGTATAAATATATCATAGACTATTACCACACAATAAGGAATGATGTACTTGAAGAATTCAGAGAAACAAGAGGATACTTACATGAAATGATGCTGAGTAAAGAAAGCAAAGTCAAACAATAACGTATACAATTACCACAACATAAAATTAATATGAACAGGAGACAAAACTCCAGTAAAAAAATAATGGCCAATGCTAATCTAATATGTTAACAGCCAGAGTAAAAGGATATATCCTTCCTTTCTGTTAACTATTGATACACTGGGGCTGTGAGGATAGTTGTGCTTTTTAACAAAAATTGTTTTGTGTAATAGGTAGCTGGCAAGTGTTTAGGTGTCAAAATGAATTGGAGCATTAATATTTTTAAATGAATTTGACTTGAATTTGCACTGACATGAGTTGAAGCAAAGGGGACAATAAGCTGATGGTATGTAAGACTTCAGCTGACAGCTGATGAGTGGCCAAGGGGATGACAGGAAAATACAAGGAGTGGCCAAAGGAGAAGGAAGCTTCTGGGACCTTGATCTTTGTATGCTCTGACCCTCCACACTAGTTGTAACCCATCTGAATCACTATGTATATGCTTTGTCCTTGTCCTTATTCCCCAGACCCAATATTAACTTAGGAACATAAAAACAATTTTCAAAGTAAGTAATAGCTTTCAAATGTTGCTAGAAACAATGATTAATAGAGAATTTAAACTGTCTTACCATTTTCACTTTGGGGCAGTTTTGTTGAGTACCATATGTTAAGCTCCTTTCTGGGATTTCTTGCTTCAATCTTAGATATAGGTGAAGTCTCATGACTGGTCCATGGAGGTGAAGATCAGACAACATGTGACCAAATAATATTCAGAACTTCAACTTCTTGGAAAGTAAAGGAGGCAAGCAGGAGGCAGTGGATAAAGAGCTAAATTTAGAGTCAGAAAGACTTGAGTTTAATTTTGCCTCAAACACTTGCTAGTTATGTAAGTGTAAAGCCAAGCATGAGCAGCTTTCCAGAGGACTGCTGCTTTGAGCAGCTTTTCAAGGTTCTGAATACACAGTATAGTGAACTATCTATTTATTCAATAACAAATCAGAGCAAAACATTCACAGAAAATCAAAATACAGCATTCACCATGTCATAACTCAACAACTTATCACTAAAATGGCCACATAGTTTTCACCAAAGTGGTCACATAGTTTTAAACAAAGTACACTCATTTAGTCAATCACAAAATCCTTAATTCAATCACAAAGTACAAAAGTCAAAGTTCTCCACCCCTAGGTCGCAGTAAATCATAATCTTCTCAGTCAATACACAGTATCCAAGTAAATTCTTCTTTCAGCCTGAGTTAGGGTTGGCTCTCATGGTTCTTCTTCCATGGTCCCAGCTCCAACTGTCACCTGGGTTCAAAGACAGGCAGCTCCCAGTTCCTTGTCCAGCTCCTTGTCCAGTTCTTCATCCAGTTCCCATTCCATACTGAAGTTCACAGTGTCCAGTCCACCTCAATTTCTTCACAGTTCCTGTTTCTGGGAAGACAAAGCTTGACGGGGTCATGATAATATTCATGCACATTGCCAGCACCATCATCAATTCTCTATCTGCCTGTGAAATCAACTCAGACCCACCAAAAAGGTCTGAGAACTCAACACAAATCATCAACATAGAAATCAACACAGACCCACAAACAAGGTCCAGGAGGTCAGCACAAATCATCAGTAAAGTCCCAGGACCTCTAAAACCTTCCTCCAGGACTTCTGGACTTCTGTAAACATACAACCAGAAAATCCTGTTTCAGGGCTTCCAGTAAGGTCCCAGGGCTTCTGTATTAAATATCACAAACATCAACACAAACATAGCAGACAGAATGCTGTAATACAAGAAGTTTTCTCCTTCTTGACTCTGCTACCACAAGAGTCCTCTTCTCAATTCTGCTGTCTCCAGCCTGGGGTTCTCCTTATATATGGTCATTAGCTCCTCACTAGGAATTCAAAAGTTCTAAGATTCACAAATTGTGGGGTTCACATGTTCTGTTTCTTAACAGACTTGATACAAGGCTCAAAAGAAACTTGAACTAAAACAAGGTGTTAAGTCAATAGCTGAAACAAGGTGTGAACTACTTCTGTGCTTGCCATTACAGTAAGATTGGGCCAAGTTAATTCAGGGTATTATAATTAGTTCTTTGTGAATAAAAAAATAATATTAATATTGTACTAATATTACAGTTTGAATCTGGCCTCAGGCACTTACCAGCTATGTGATTTTGGACAAGTCACTTAACAAAATGTCTGCCTCAGTTTTCTTGATTGCAAAATGGAGATCATAAATGCATCTCCCTCTTAGATTTCTTGTGACAATCAAATAAAATAACATTTGAAAAGTGCCTGGCACATAATAAGAGCTTAATAAGCATTTGTTCTCTTCTTCCCTTTTTATTTAGACACAGAAACTTTTATTTTAGAAACAAGTCTAAGAATAAGTACAACCAAAGTACTATTATCATATTCAAATTCAGGAATATTAATTAAAAGCACACTCCCCTTTTAGGGTTTAAAAAATATGCATACCCACACACATATATACATATTTGCTCTTTGTTATTCAAATTGTATAGGTTATACAATGATATGGGACCTGAATTTAGCCCTCCCAAATAAAGTATTAAATAACAGTTTTAAAAATCATATGCCAGTATATAATTCTTTATTGTTAAAGACTTAATCTTTGTTAAAGAACATTAATGAGTGTAATGGAAGTAATGACAAAGTACAAATTAAGTTGCATAATAAATATATTAAAGAAACTAAAGGAGCATGATAATTCAGCTAAAACATTAAATAAAACAAAACAAAATTAGATGAGTAACTGTGAAATTATTTCCAAGAACTAAAACCATTAATGGAAGTGGAAAATAATGGAATAATAGAAGTCAAACAAGAGATATAAAGAGCATGAGAAAAAAACTGAAAAACCTACTCAACTCAGAACTGAAAAGGCTACTAATGAATATGCAAGACAAAAATAACAGATTTCAAAGCCAAGGCAAGCTATACAAACATTAAGTTAATTTAGATACCAAAAGATACATAAAATAAAGTTGCACATTGAATTGGAGAACATAATTAGAGAAAATTTACTAGATCAAACTAGACCCAGCAATACTCTGTAAGTAACACATATATACAATTCTCTAGCAAGGGGGAAATCCTAAATATGGTGCCCTAAGAAATTATGAAGGCAAAAAAAAAGCCAACAGAACAAAACAAAGCAAACAAACAAAAAAAGAAATGTTTAAAAAAAATTTTAAACCAACAACAAGGCAATAATGTTTAAGTTGGACAAAAATGTAGCCATTTCAAGAACAGGATTGACCCCCCCCCACCTTCCATTGCATATTCTATGAACAGGATCATATTGTTTGAAAACAGATGGATATACTTCAAAGATAAATCATAACTAGAATTTATCAACAGAAATCTACAACTAAAGAGACACTTATCAACACTAAAAGAGGCAATCCAAAATGACTGCTTAATAAATGATCAAGAGAAAAAAAGAAAAGAAAGTCTTTTTTTTTTTTTTACTAGAACCTTGACTTCATTGATAATAGGAACTCCCTAGTGAGGAAACTTTTTGGTCCACAACTTATACCCTTAAAGAGGTGCTAACATACAATAATAAAGAGGAGGTAAGTGATTTTCCATGGGTTAATTATAATTTATAATTAAGAATTTCTATGCATAAATATTATGAAGAAATGCAAGTTAAATTATCCTAATTATAACAAAAATAATCGAACTAGGATTTGAGACAAAAGTTATGTTATGATTAAAGCAAAAATATAAAAGTATATCCATATTTATTTTTTAAAATGTTTTAGGAAGCTGAGACAAAAACAGAAGCAAAAATGAAGAAAAGGAAAGGCAGAAACAACGTATAATTGCTTTAACATATCTGTAACAAAGAGGGGATTAAACCTCTAGAAAGTTAAAGAGTTTTTAGTCTATAATTCAGAAATATAATTTGTTTTCCTTGCTATTTTTTGAAAAAAGCAATTGGGATTAAATAACTTGCCCAAGGTTACATGGCCAGTTATTTTGTGTGGGTGTTAAGTATATGAGGGGAACCATCCCAGGTCCTCCCAACTCCTCCCAACTCCCTCTTACTCACTGCACCACCTAGCCACCCCTTCCTTGCTATTTTTAATAGTTGAAATAATAAGAGAGGATTAAGACGGATTTCACTCCCTCTATACAACACCAGATAAATAAAAGGCAAATGAAATAAATTAAATAAAAATTATTACTAATACTAATGAACACAAATGAGCTAAAATATTAAGACAGAAAATTATAGAGCAGATAAGGAAATAAAGTCTATCAGTTTGTTACATATAGGAAACATCTAAGGTAAAAATATATAACTAGGGGTGGCTAGGTGGTGCAGTGAAGAGAGTACCAGTCCTGGAGTCAGGAGTACAGGACCTGAATTCAAATCCAGCCTCAGACACTTAACACTTGCTAGCCATGTGACCTTGGGCAAGTCACTTAACCCCAATTGTCCTGCTTTCCAAAAGCTAAAAAATACATACATATATATATATATAATAGTTAAAATTGATAAATTGGCCTAAAAATTGATATAATGACAAATTTTAAAAGGAGGAATGATAATGATATCTGACATAATAGACTTAAAAAGCAAAAAAAATCAAAAGTGAAAAAATATATCAGATTATGGAAAAAGGAAATGTAAATAAAAATAAATTTCAATTTGTATGCTTTAAGCAATTTGATAGTAAGTTCATACTAGAAATGTTTTAGTCTCACAAAAATAAATCCTTGACAAACAAGAATAATAAATGGGACCCAAATATTCCATTATCAGAATGTAACAAATAAAAAAAGACTAAAAATAAAGAAATTATAAATTTGAACTGCTTCCTTGATAAATTGAAATGAATATATTATAAAGAAAATTTAATGAGAATGTAGGGAATACACATTCTTTTCAAGTCTATATAGAAAGCTCACAAAGATTGGTCATATACAGATCAATCATATAGTATCACTGAAGTTACTAAGAAGCTCCCAAAAGTGCTTATTTCATCAGTGAATATACTGAATGATACAGAGAATATAAGCATGTCCCCGACCCAAGGTTGACACACAAAATCATAAAGCATTCCATTAAAAAAGGTCCCTAAAGTTTCAAGAAAGAAATAAATAATATCCTGTACTTTTGGACATGTAATATGAGTGTAATTACATGATAACTTTATCAAAAGCTATATGAAAAATTAAAAATAATTTCTCAAAATTATTGGGCTAAAATAATAACATTTAAAAATAAGCAGCAATAACAACACAATATATCCAAACCTATAAAATGTAGACAAAGCAGTTCTTAGAGGCAAATTAATATCACTAGGTGCCTTTGTTGGGAAGAAAGAAAAGGAGGAAATAAATAAATTAAGATTGCACCAAAAGGCATTAAAAAAAGAACAAAGCAATAATTCAAAGGGAAGCAAAAAAAAAAAAGAGGTAGCCTACATAAGAATAGAAATAATTAGAATAAAAAAGAAAGAACAATTCAATTGACTTATAAAGCTGTTACTTTTTCCCCCAGAGTCCAATAAGATTGACACATTTTTAGCAGATTTATTTTTTCAAAAAGAGAGCAAATGATAATTAGCAAAATAGCCTACAGAATTGAAAAGATCACCAAAAATTCAAAGTAAATCAAGAATGCTATTATAGAATTCTATACACAATTGTATTCTGGCCAAAGACTTTAAATAAAAATAAATTTTATATACAAAGTATAAACTTAAAAAATTCAAACAATAAAAATGCATAATTTGCACTGGATTATTATGGAGGAAGAAATAAGACAAGTAATCAAATTGCCTTGCAGAACAAAACATCTATCTAAATGACTTCAAGAATTCTTTCAAACTTTCTAATAACAATCTTTATGACACATAGATCTAAATATAAACTACTACTTAATATATTTTGTGAGGCAAATATAAAATTAATTTTAAAATTGGAAAAAGATAACACTAAAAAATTATCAACCACTTTTTCTAATGAATACAGATGGGAAAATATTAAATAAAATAAAAAAGAATAAAATAGAAAATTATTCATCATGACCAGACATGAAAAGCATCAATTCTCATTAAAAAGATTGTCAACATAATAAAGCTTATACATAAATGAACAACAATTTTTTAAGTCATATACTCATATAATTAATTATTATAATTAATAATAGAATACATATTATATTATTAATAACATAAATCAGGGAAAGCCTTGGATAAAATTTAACATTCATATGTGATATAGTTTAATTGGGGGGGGGGTCCATTTCCCATGCAGAGGCCCAGCTCAAGACTTAAGTGGACCCAGACTACATCCTGGGAGAGCCGAACCCCTAAAACAGAACCTTTCCTGCACTTTATAGCTCATAATGACCTGACTCTGGATTCAGGGGAAATATATACATCTACAGTAAAGTTTAGGCATGGTTGACATTATAGATTCATTTAAGTGAGTGGAGAGATGATTTTTTTTTTTAATTCCACAACTGAAAACAATTTGTGGGAACAAATATTTGTGCCTGGCTATAATATTTTTTAAACTGTTCAATAATAGCAAAACTATAATTACAGTGAAAAGGAAAAAGATAGGGAAAATGCTTATTCCAAATATGACCAATACAATATGTATATCTAAAATACATAAGAAGATTTTAAAAGCCTAAGTATCAATCAATCTTTGGATAAATGGACAAAGGACAGGTATGGGTGATTTTGAAAAGGAGCAAAATGATAATAATCATTTGAAAAAAGTCAACCTCACTAATAATCAAAGATCTGTAAATAAAAGCCACTTTGATGCACCACCTCATATCCACCTAACAGGTAAAAATAATTAAGAGTAAGAGAATTCAATGCTGGAGGGGGTTGTAGTGTGGCAGGCCCTTATTGCTGTCGACAACTGCAAAGTAGTATCTTCTGAAAGCAACCTGACATCATGTAAATAAAGTTATAAAAACAATCATGACCCAAGAATTCTATTGTTGGCAATATAGCCTGACAGTGTTATTAAAAACAAACAAACCAACAAAAGAGCTTTCTGTTAAAAGATTTTCATAAAAGCACTACATGTAATTTTTTTAAAGCCCCAAACTGGAGGTAATCTACTTATTCAACAATTAAGGAATTGTTAAATCAATTGTGGTACTCAAATATAACAGAATACTATAATGCAATTAAAATGGACATGCATGAGGAATACAAAGAAATCTAGAAAGATCTTTATGCAAATAATGCAGAGTTGGAAAAGAAAGACAAAAGATACACACAAACTACCATCATATGAGGAAAAATGAATGAGAATGAATGGATTTATTATATTTATTGGGACTTAGAGGAAGAGACTAGAAATGAGTTATGATACTCTATGTGTTGAAATTCAAAAAGCCTTAAATGTTAATCGTTACAAAGCCAGCATTGCTATTTGTATTTATATTTAAAGATGTTTCTAGTGAAACATGTTGTTTTAAAAGAAAGTAAATTAGTTTCTCTTTCTCATTGTAAATGAGCTTTTATCATTTTTTTCTGTAAACACTGGTATTTCCCTAAGACTTTCCAGTCTTCAAGTTGTCCATCTATCAATAAATAAATCCATAAGCATTTATTAAGTACCAAACTATATGCCAACAAAAACTCATAGATAAACTTTTGTGTCCTTTGCTCAATCAATCAATTTAAAAGTATTTAAGGACCAATATATGTTAGGCACTATGCTGGGCACTGAAGATAAAAGTGCAAAGAATGAACAATCTCTACTCTGAAGGAGCTTACACTATAATCTGGCTGGGGAATGACATATATACATATGTGGGTATTTATATGCACAGAAACAGTTCTTGCTTTACCTAATTTAGTATTACACAAATTCTACTTTATGTAAAGAGTTCTGAAAGAAATCTGCATTCCCAAAAATGAAAAATAAAATAAAATAAGCCTATGTTAACTATATTGTACAGTTCTGTGCTAGCTATCAGCTCTTGCCCCTTTGCTCAGCCTTCCACCAAAAAAAAACCTTAAAAAATAAACTCCTCTAAGTTAAAGTAGAAGAACAGACACATGAAGAGACCACTACTGTTTTTTATTGTTGCTGTTTTTTGTTTGTTTGCTTGTTTGTTTTTGGAGGGCAATTGGGGTTAAGTGACTTGCCCAAAGTCACACGTCTAGTAAGTGTGTTAAGTATCTGAGGCCAGATTTGAACTCAGGTCCTCCTGACTCCAGGGCCAGTGCTTTATTCATTGCACCATGTAGCCACCCTGAGACCACTACTGTTGCTAGATCAAGGGCTTGACTTGGTACCTCCGGCCAGGAGAAATAAAACCTTTGCTCCACTCTGCCCACCCACATGTTCAGCCCTTGTGTTTTTCTTCCCTTGGTCAGTGCTAGGGTATCCATGTCTGTCCCTACCATTCCTTTCCTATCTGTGTCAGTGTCTGTATTGTTGATGTATTTTTTGCTTAATGGGAAGATCTTTCTCATCCATTAATAGGCCCATGTGACCTGCTTGAGTCACATGGAAGCTGAGTAACAGACTGAACAGGTAGAGCTGGAAGGTTGGAACAGGAAGAGGCAGAGCTGTAGCAGAACCCAGTCGGAGTTGGTCAGAGTAGTTAGAGCTGAGGGAGAGAAAGGAAGTGGGCAGTGAACTGTGTGTGTTTGTTTATGGGAAGGCCCTATCAGGGAGAAGGCTTGGGGATAGTGGTGCCCTCTGCATTATTATTATGTATAGATTTCTTTGTTGCTATGATGGATTAGGTCGTCTGGTGTTGGGATTTAGCTTTCTAGTGTTTGAATAAATGTTTTGGTTCTGTCTTTGTAGCAGCAAGCACCCCAAGCGTCCTCAGGGTTTGCAGCTACCACAGGTTCTTGGATCTGCTTTGTTAAAGGAAAGTAACTCAAAATGGGTTAACAAGCTTACTTTAATCAGTCAGACATATATCATTTACCTTGTTCAGGAGAAAAGGTCAGCACCCTGAACCTCAAAGTATACAGGCATAATTATCAAGACAGAAACATCAAGTAAACAGATTTCCAAACTGTCCAACCATTACATCCATACCCAGTCAACATCTGGGTTTCCACATTCTGGGTTTTTCAAAGCCGGGGGACTCTCAACAACGGCTTCCCAGAATTCAGATCAAATCACAAAACACTTCTCAAAGTGAGTCCCAAAACAAAGCTACACATCAGTGCTTATATAGCCTTCTCCTGGCTCAGAGAATGTAACAACCTTTTTGACCCACTGGCCAATCAAAAAGTATCTTCTGAAAAACAAGCCTCCCTCCCCAGGCTTCTGGTGCACTTTAGCCTAGGGGCAGGGAAGATCTTTAAAATTTACATTCGCATTACAGTCTTCCATGTGGAAAGTCTGTTATATCTTTTATTCAGAATTATGCTGACATATTAATAGCCTCTGTAGGTGTTGTGAATATCACATTGGTGCTACAGTGTCTGTCCCTTGCATGTTCTTTGCTAGGGCCAAGAACCCATGTGTCTGGCCCTGTCCTTGAACCATATGCTGGCCCCTTCCCTCCACCTTCATGTAGGTTGTAAAGAGACATGAAGAGATAGATCTGGAGTCTCCCTTGGCCACCCTTCTCCAAGGAAGCCTTTGATTCATGATAGGATGGGAACATTTTGGAACTGTAAGGGGATATTAGAAACCCTGTTAGGAAAAGACAGCTATTGAAGAGTAATTTGGAACCATGCCAAAGGACTATAAAACTGTATACCCACATACCCTTTAATCCAGCTATAACACTGTTAGGTCTGTATCCCATAGAGATAAAGATAAAGGCAAAAGGGGGTGGCTAGGTTGCACAGTGAATAGAACACCAGTCATGGAGTCAGGAGGACCTGAGTTCAAATTCAGCTTCAGACACTTAATACTTACTAGCCATGTGACCTTGGGCAAATGACTTAACCCCAATTTCCCTGCCTTCCCCCTCCAAAAATAAAAAGCAAAAAAATAAATAAAAGATAAAGGCAAAAGGACTATTTATGCAAAAATATTTATAGCAGTACTTTTTATGATGGCTAAGAATTGAAAATCAAATTGATGCTCATCAATTGGGGAAATGGATAAACAAGCTGTGGTATATGATTTGTGATAGAATATTATCATGCAGTAAGAAATTACAAGCAGAATAATTTCAGAAAAAAAACAGGGAAAGACTTATATGAATTGATACAATGTGAAGTGAACAGAACCTGGAGAACAGTGCACACAATAACAGCAATATTTTACAATGAAGAATTATGAATGACTTAACTATCCAGCAATCCAATGATCTGAGACAATCCCAAAAGACTAATGATGAATCCTACTGTCTGCCTCCAGAGAAAGAACTGATATTATTTGAATAGAGTCAAGTATGGTATTTTTCGCTTTTCTTCTTTTGCTTTTATTTGAGTCTTCTTTTACAAAATGACCAATATGGAAATGTTTTATATGATTGCTCGTGTATAACCTATTGCCATCCCAGGGAGGGGGAAGGGAAAGTAGGGAGGGATAGAATTTGGAACTCAAGAAATGTTTAACATTAACATGTAGTTGGAGAAAAATAAAATTTATTAAAAAGAATTAAAATGGGCAAGCTTTAAAAATTAATTTTTTTTAAAAGAGAAAGACTGCTATAGTTGGAAGCATATGATATATAAATTTTTACAAATCATAATAGAAATTTCAAACAAACAAAAACAAATAACAAGCAAAAATCAGAAACTGGGAAATCTCTACTACATCTCTAAGCAATATAACAGTGGGATGAGAACCCTTTGAAATTATAAAAAGTTTAATAAACTAATGATAAACTACTATCTATCCACTTTGATATAATTTTTTCCTTTTGTTGATATATGTAGGAGATTTGATTGTTTCTATATCTCCACGTAGTATTTAACATTGGTATTATTATTGGTACCTCTAGTTTTCATTTTGAATTATTTCATCTATCTTTCCATTGTTTTCCTTGCTTTTCTCAGATTTATCACTTTTAATGGCAAAATGGTATTTCTATTCCATTAAAGTACCACAGTGTATTGAACAATTTCTCAACCATTGGAAATATACTTTGTATCTAGTTTGGTTTTTTTCCTTTCTTTTCTGTTTTCTTTTTTAGTCTTTGCTCTTTCAAAAAGGAGGAAGTGTGGGGTATTGGATGGAGGCATAGCTTTGGAATCAGAAAAAACTACCTCTGACAATACAAATTAGGTATTTATAGGCAAGTCTCATCTTCTTGGTATTCTAGGCAATTATTTTAAGACAGTAAATTATAGACAAGTTCTTTTTCTTCATCAGTGGAGGAGGTTTACACATTAGATCTCCATACCAATGAAATCACAAACCAATACTTCTTCCCTACTAAAATAAAAATACAAATTATGTAGCTATGAATATTTTTGTATATTTTATATGTGCGTATATGTGTGTGTATGTGTGTGTGTGTGTGTGTGTGTGTGTGTGTGTGTGTGTGTGTGTGTAGACACAGAACAGTGAGAGAAGATAGATGGCTAGGCCTGGAATCAAGAAGACTGAGCTCAAATCTGGCCTCAGACACTAACTAGCCGTGTGACCCTGGGCAAGTAACTTAACTTCTATTTTCCTTAATTTACTGGAGAAGGAAATGGTAAACCACTCCAATATCTTTGCCAAGAAAACCTCACAGAGAGCAATGGCATGCTGTGATCCATGAGGTCCCGAAAGTAGGACACGACTGAACAAAAACAATATATGTCTTTGTGATGATTAACACTTGGCTTTCCAAAAAGGCATGACATATTTTAAAGTTTAATATGCATTTTCTCTTACATCTGGACAATCAACAAAATAATAAATCAAGCCCTGATTTGTAGCATTTGTCAATTTTCAGTTTTTAAACAGTCAAACTTAAAATTTAAAGGTAGATTTTATGAACTATTTCAAACCAGCACAGCCCTGTTTAATACATACATAGACATATATGTATTTATATGAAATGCATGCATATATGTATGAAAATATTATGTATGTTTCAAATAAAATACTTAGGGAATCTTCTGAACAATAGATAACTGTGTCAAAGTTTATGATCAGCTTTGTAACTTATTTTACATTTTGCCATATTGTTTTCCAATAGGATCACACCCAATTTAAAATTTTACTAGCAATGTAATAATGTATCTGCTTTTTTGCAGCTCTGAAACAATAGAATTTCTTTAAGCTTCTAGTTATTTTTGCCAATGCCATCTGTGGGAGGTGATAACTCAAAGTATATTAATTTACATTTTTTAAATGACTAGTTTTGAAAGAAAAAATAACTAGATACAATTTGTTTCCTGTTTTAAATTGTTTTTTCATATTCTTTGACCTTTTACCCATTGAAAACTGGTCATGAACCTTACAAATGTACATCAGTTTCATAAGTATTCTGAATCTCAGACTTTTATTCAATGCATTTACTGAAAAAAAAAGTTCAATATATTTCACTTAAAATTTTGGTTACTTTTATGCAAAATTATATTAATTTAATAAACTTTACAATAACTGCTTTCATTTATTTGCTATGTAAAGATTTATTTTCCTTTCACAGTTGTGAGAAATAGCATTCCTTTTTTCTATTAATTTTTAAATTTTTAATCTAGTATCAGATAGTTTTGATAATTATTCCTTTATAAAGTGTGTGAAATTCTATCAGTGAAATTCTGCTCAAGAATTTCATTAACATTCTTAACTAAATGTTTTTCCTCATAATTTAATCATTTTTCCAGTTCTCCAAAATAAATCATTGATGGTGATGGGCCTATAAATTGCTTTTGAGTCTTTTGGGGCAAGTGCAAAGGGTGCTCCTGATTCTCAGATCATGCTTTTACTTCTTCCTCTACTAGACTAACTTCCATAAGGGCAGGACAGTGTCTTCTTTAAACATTCATTTCCCCCAATACCTACCACAGTGTTCCATACACACTAGCTATTTAAGAGATGTTAGTTGTACTTGCATTCTTTAATGACAATTTTTTTTCTGATAAAAATAACCTTTTCAAAGGTCTTGTGTATATCTTCATAAAGAGAAAGTCAAATATGTTTTTTCATAATTATATATTTTTATTATCCATTTTTATGTTATGTATTCTATATATTTTTTTGCTTAATCTTAAATCCTGTTAACCATGCTAAATTAATTTACAATCTCAATCTTTTTTTATAAAATTGTTAGAATGCAATAGAAATATTTTAGTCTCTGTTAGCTTCAAATCTATGAGTTTCCTTGCTAAATGCAACTACAGAGATATTCTATTCAATAATTATGATATAATTAGTTAAAAAAGGTCTATGTTTGCCAAGTGTTTTTGTCACTGCCTGGGATGATGCCCTGAATAAATAGACTCAAAATTCACTATAAATGGTGAGGTCCTTCAGATGCTTCTGTGTGTGAATGATTATGTTCTTATTGTATCCAGCCCCAGAAGAAACAAGGCCTTCTAAATGAAATCCATGAATACTCAAAATCCATATAGGAAATCATAAAATCCATACAGGAAAAATTAAATAAATGGAAAATGCCAGTTCTCCAGTCTATGGCCTATCATTGGATGGTCAATCCATTAAATTAGCAGTTCACTTCCTGTGTCTGGGCCAGGGACTTCAGATGAACAATGATTTGGGCCTAGAATTAAAAAGGAGATTCTATTTGGGAAACAATACAATACTTTTGATTTTTTTTTCAAAATAAAGTACAGTGTAGAGACCCAATTTCTTAATACAAACATTTTTTCCTGAGATGCTGTGTGCTTGCAAATCATGGAATTCCATAAAGAATATAAATTGTTTTGAACTCTAAGGTCAATAAAGAGATGTATGATCTATATACAGTTAGGCAGCAGCATGTTCATTGATGAGGGGGGTGTAAAAAGTGGCCCAAGGATATCTTTGAAGAAATATATGATTCAGAAAAGGGTAGACCAGTCATGTGGTAAAAGTGAAGAATAATAGGTGAACAGTTAGAGTGCTCCTATGGTAAACATGAAATGGGGAAAAAAGACCAAAACAAGAGGAAAGCCCCCATCAATCTGGGTGGATCTCCTTTGGAAACTCTATGGGAGCACATTGAGAGAACACTGACAACCATTACATATCATGCAGTGACATGAATGGGTTTGTGATCTGAATTAGTGGAAGAAGTACCCGTATTGATGAAATCACAGACCTACTCAAGGATTTTTTTTAATCATGTGAGTAATGTGATATTTTATCAAAGTCTTTTTCAGCACCTCTTGATATGAATATATGATTTTCTTTTTTGACATAATTTTTTATAATCATTTTCCTTGTATTGAACTATCCTTGCATCCTTGGTTATGGGTTGGTTGAGATTTTAATATGTATTTCTATATTGTGTTTTAGTTATATTATATATGCATATGTATATGTATATAGATGTGCATCTATTCCATAATCCTAATTGCTATTTTTGCATCTATATTCATTAATGAGATAAACCTTTTGTTTTCCTTTAACCTTGCTTTTACCAATCAGGTTTGGGGATTAAAAATCTATGGCTTCACAAAAAGAAAAGTATTTGTTTTTTTCCCTTTATTTAGAAACAGTTAATATGACATAGTGCTATTTTTCTTTGAAGGCTTAGAAAAATTTGATTGTGAATCTATCTAGTCCTGATGCTTGTGTTTGTGTGTGTGTGTGTGTGTGTGTGTGTGTGTTTTAATAGGGCAGTTCATTAATCACCTGCCTGAAACCCATGATTTCTATATATTAATAAATCCTGGCCCAACTCTGGTTTTTCTCAGTTTCAGCAGAAAAATTTAGTGAGATACTAATGATAGTATTTCTTTTTGTTCTTTCTGGATCCTAGAAGAATATTTCCCCTTTATTGCTGCTTTTTTGACATTGATGTGTCTGGGTTAACTGACTTAAAATTTCTTTTTCTTGTAGTTCCCTGGATTCTTTAAATTTGTAGACAGTTAGTTGTTGGACTATTTTTTTATGGTTCTGGGAATTTTTAATGAATAATTTCTTGACATAAAATCAGTTTTCATGTTTTTCAGGAATAGTAATGTTACTAAGGTCCTCTCCCACAGATCTGTAAGTTTTTTTTTCTTTCCCTACTTCCAAATATTTTTCCTGTGTGATCTATTTGATTCCACTCTTTTCTGTCCCTTGCTCCAATGCATTTATTCTACTCTTTGATAGTTCCACTGAAGTTTTAGGTTCTTAAATGTTATTTTCCATTTTTATGGGTTTTTTTCCATTTAGAATATTTTTTATTATATCTTCCTTTTATTGTTTCCTTCTGGGATATATACATATATGTGTATACAAATATATACATATATGTATGTATATATGTACACATGCATACTCATAGACATGTATGCTGGAAAGAATATTTATGTGTGTGTTCATGCATGTCTATATATGCATTATACATAGACATTATATAAGTGTGTGTTTACATATACACACACATTTGCTGAATTCAAATCTTCCATTAATTTCTTGGTATCACTATTAGCCCATTCAACCTTTCTCATGAAATTTATTTTATTGTTTATAGTTCTGCTTCCTAATTCCCTTTCCCTGGCATTTCCCTCTCTTGTTTCTCTTAAGTAACAATTACAAAATAAAATTTTGAATAAAAAATTTTCTTCAGTTTGTTTATTGACTTTTTGTTAAGATCTCTTTTTCTTGTTGTTTCTAGAAGTTATTATAATACCAATGCAATATTCACATTACCCATGGTGTCTATGGATATGTTGGCATCGTCCTAAATTTCAAAATGTAACAGACTCTCCACATGAAAGACAGAACCAAAATATTTATTCAAATACCAGAAAACCAAACCCCTACACCAGAAAGCCAAATCCACCATAGCAACCAAGAAGTTGGTACATATTACCAATGCAGTGAACACTGACATCCCTAAGCCTTCTCTCCATCAGGCCTTCAAAACAAAGCAGTCTCCCTCTTATCAAAAATGCCCCTCTCTCATTCATGCTATCTGCTCTGCCTTAACTCTGCCTGCTCCCAGATCTCCTTGTGCTCTGCTCCTTCCTGTTCCACCCTTCCTGTTTCACTCTTTCACCAAGCTCCTCCCACCATGGGCTCCATGTGATTGTATTTGACCTATAAAGGGGAGGGAAATTCTTCAAATTCCTTTAGATCTATCAAGGGGCAGGGAAGATCTTCAAATTCCCATTACCATTACAATTATGTGTCTCTTAAATCTATTTGTATTTTGAGAGGGACTATGAGAAATAGGATTCCTTGGTGATTTTATAATACATAATTTTCTAGGAAGTTTTTCAAGATAGGTTAAGGCAGGAAGTGAGGGAAGATTTTAAATATATATATATATATATGTATATATATATATAATACATTATGAAAAGAAACTAAGAAAAAATTATGTTAAATACAGGAAAATCTATATGGATTGAAATCTTATTGTGGGAGATGAAAAGAAAATCCTTCTTTGTAAAGTATAGCCAAATGAATAGGCATATTTTTGAAAATGACATGCCAACAATGCTGATAGATAACACCAGGTGTTGTCAATGATGCCATTAAATGGTGTTAGCTCCAGCAGTAGACTTGCTAAATTTCTGGGATGACACAACTTTGTCTTCAAAAAAATCTCTCCATATGTCTTCATTCTGTCTTGTCTATTGTAGTGTCCTTCCTATGACAGTATTATCCATATTTTATAACTCTGTGTCAAATGTGCATCAGCAGGGAAGGGTGTTGATTTATGAACATCAGTTCCTCATAGCAGGTATAACTGGATGAATCATTATTTGGTCATCAGGATAGGATAGAGGTCATATATACAGACAGATTGGCCAGAGTCATTATCAAATGAAAATAATTGAAATAAAGGTCAACATTATTTGGGAAATAGCTAAATAAATTGAAGTAGATTAATATAATGGAATATTACATTTTTATAAGAAATGAAATATATTAAGGATGCAGAGAATCATAGAAAGACTTACACAAACTGATTCAAAGTGAAGTAATCAAAACCAAGAACACAATATGCACAGTAACTACAACAGTGGAAACTGAAAGAACAAACACAAAACAATCGAAAATTAATGTTGTGAAATCACAATGACCAACCTTGGCCCCAAAGAAGAGATGTGATAAAACACATTTCTTTGCAGAGGGGAGGGGAGGGCAGAGAAGGTGAAGCTGTGAAACTTTGCATATGTTGTCAATTTATTGATTAGTTTTGTTGTTTTTTTCTCTTTTTCCTCATTTTTTTCCTTAAAAAATCTTTCTTATATGAGATAGCTTTCCAGGAAGAAGAATGGGAGAGGGTAAGAGAAGGAAATGTAGGTGATATAAAAACCAAATATATCAATACATCAGTTTTTAAAAGTTTAAAAATATAATATTTAGAAAAAAACTTCATACTTTATGAACTGTTGAGAAAATGAGAAGCATTGTGGAAGAAATTAAGCTTAAATTAACATCTTATACCATATTCTGCAATAAATTCAAAAGGGACATGTGACCTTAAAATCAATGATCATACCATAAAAAATAGAGGAAAAGCAGATTGTGTATTTTTCACAGCTATGGGTAGGATATTTATTCTTCAGAAAATACACAATTGAGGTAATTTCAAAAGATTAAATAGATTTGATTACATGAAACTACATAAACAAAAGTAATGCAATTAGGATAAGAAAGAAAGAGATTGAATGGAAAGAAAATATTTGGACGCTGTCAGTTGGGGAATGGCTGAACAAGTTGTGCTAAATGCTTGTGATAGAATACTACTGTTCTATAAGAAATGATAAACTCGATGATCTTAGAAAAGCGTGGATATATTTATTTGCAGTAATGAGGAGCAAGGCGAACAGAAGCAAAAGAATGTTGTAAACAGTTACGAAAATATTGCTTTAAGAACAACTTTTCTTGAATAAGTAATTTTGATTATTACAAATATACAAATTAGCTACAAGTGACATATGAAGAAAGATGCTATCTGCATCAAAGAAAGAACTGATAAACAAGAGTATGTGTAGTGTTTCCCTGATAATCAGACCTATCTCGAAAATAAGCCCTCCCCTTATTGTGTAAGATTTCTCTAAAATAAGCCCTCCCCCGAAAATAAGCCCTACTGAGATTGCTACTGTAGTGAAGGTGATCCCCTGCGCTACACACTACATTACGGTACTCTCTGTATGCACCATCCCCCCACCCCCCCGGGTGAAACGCACTCCACGTTCCGAGCTGCATCCAATCAGAGCTGCAGCAGTGAGCACGTCATCCTGTTCTTCCCCAGTGATTTTCTTATTGAATAAAGGTACATTTTTTTGTTCACATTTACCTGTTTATTAAAATTGCTGTCAATGTTCATTAAAATAAGCCCTCCCCTGAAAATAAGCCCTCTGGTGTTTTTCTGTCCAAAAAAAATAATAAGACAGTGTCTTATTATCGGGGAAACACGGTATGTGTGTATATATATATATATATATATATATATATATATATATATATATGTATGTATGTGTGTATATAGTGTTTAATGGTAGCCATCTCTAGTGTTCAGAGGAAGGAGGAAAAAAGAAATGTGCATCATAACTTTATCACACATTTAAATGGAATAGCAAGTTATACATAATAGATTTGCAGTTTCATGTGCAATCATCTTTTTTATTATACTATGTTATGGAAATGTTTGTTTATTCTACAAATTAAAAATAAATAAAAATAAATAAATAAGTTTGTTATCATATATAGAAAATGAACAGGCATGCATACATACACACACCACCACCACCACCAAAATAATTCTACAATAGATAAGTTATGTATGGATAGGAAGAAAGAGTTTTCAAAAGAATTGCAAATTATTAAGAATTATGTGAAAGAATGCTTCAAGTCACTAGTAATAAGATAAATATACACACTACAACCCTCAAGTTTTACCTCACACCATAAAATTGGAAAAGATGATAAAAATGGGAATAATCAATGTTGTGGGAAGATAGGCACACTATTGCATTGTTGGTAGAACAGTGATTCAGTACATCTGTTTTAAAAAGCAATAAAAGTTATGAATATGCAATTAAAATATCCATTCCCTTTTACCCGAAGAGTCTAGCCTTATACCTCAAGGATGTAATTGATTAGCAGAATGTTTCTATAGACACCAAAATATTTATAACAGCACTTTTTATATTATCAAAGCATTCGAAACAAGCAGATCCCCATTGATTGGGGAATGGCTAAATGAATTGTCATATATAAATGTAATGGAATATTATTGTGCTATAAGAAATTGAAGACTATGATGAGCACAGAGAAGCTTCGAAAGATTTACACAATCTAATGCAGAATGAAGTAAGCAGAGTCAAGAGAACCATATATACAATATCTACAATAATGCGAATGGAAAAAACAGCCATAAAGCCATAAAATAGCAATATTCTAAAATTTAAAGAACAAGCATGGCCCCAAAGAAAAGACATGAGGAGCCACTCCTATCCCCTGCTCTTTGTAGAGGTGGGAATCAATGGGTATAGAACATTGCATATATTGTTTTCAACATATTCATCAGCTTTCCTGACTTTTCCTTTCCTTTCTCATTTTTCTTTAAAAAATACTTTTTGGGGCGGCCGGGTAGCACAGCAAGTAAGAGCACCGGCTCCAGTGTTGAGAAGACCTGAAGATCGAATCCCGGGCTCAGACACTTAGCACCCACCCAGAAACACCTGGCCGTGTAACCTTGAGCAAGTTACTTAACCCCAATTGCTTAGGGGCAGCCAGGTGGCTCAGCGAATAAGAGTACCGGCTCCAGTGTTGGGACGACCTGGAGATCGAATCCCGGGCTCAGACACTCAGCATCACACCCAGAAATAATTGGCCGTGTAACCTTGAGCAAGTTACTTAACCCCAATTGCGTAAAAAAAAAATACTTTTTATACAGTTTGGCTTTTTGGAAGGGATCAGGGGAAAAATATTAAGAAAAATTCTGGTGATATTGAAAACAAAAGATATCAATAAAAAATTATATTTAAAAAAGAAATAAGGACAAAGAAAACCAGTCTGAGCCAGGGAGGAGGTATTGCTAGCTAACAGAGTTAGTGAGACATTAGCTCTAAATGGTAGGCAAAGATAAGTGCTGGGTTTGCTTTAACTTAAGAATGACTCAATTCCTAATATCCTAGTATCTTGTTATATTAGGGCCATCCCTAATCAGCCTCTATTCTGATATGCAGTGAACTTCAGGACAGGCCTCTGATACTCACTAAATAGCTAGTTCCATTTAATGGTCAACATTAGACCTTATGGCATAGTGCAGGGGTGGGGAACCTGTGGCCTTCTAGGTCCTCAGGTGCTGCCTTTTGACTGAGTCTCCTTTTATTAAGGGGATTTGTTCTGTGAAGTTTGGATTAAGTCAAAGGACTGCACTTGAGGACCTAGAAGGCCACAGGTGGCCTCAAGGTCAGAGGTTCCCCACCCCTGGTAGAATGGAAAGAGTGTTGAATCTGGAATCTGGAAGAGTGGTCTCAAATCATGTCTCTAACACTTATTAGATGTAAGACCTTGGCAAAATCAATTATACTCTGAATCTTAGTTTCTTTTGCTGTAAAATGGGGAAATCATATTCACAATATTGACTTCATAGGCTTATTTACAATGTCAAACATTATTAACATATGTAAAGTACTTTGTAAGTTTCAAAGCAGTAAGGTGCTCTGTAAATCTCAAAGTGCTACATAAATACGAAAGATCATAATTATGTCTTCTTTTTATGTTTCTATTCCTTAATCTTCCCTCTCCCCAATTAAGACAGAAAACATGAGACAGGCGTAAAATGTGAGCCCTGAAAAGTCCCATTTGGTCCTAGCTTCCTCATTTTATAGATGAGGATACTGAGGTCCCAGTGATACTGTTCTTCCTTCAGAGGTAAGATGATATCAGTATGAAATACACTGGTCTGGGGAGTTAGAAGACTTAGCCATAATCCTTGCCCTGCCACTAGCTGTCTGTAAGCCCCTTTACCCCTTTGGTGCTTAGTTTTCTTGTCTATAACATGAGGGAGTTGAACCATATGAATTTTTATTTCCCTTCCAGATCTGACATTGCATGATCACCTCTCCTTTGACCTGTATCTCCCAATCAGGCTTTAGTTACCTAAGCTTTTAGTATAGGTAATTCTTATCTCTACCCCACCCTCCCCAGCTCTACCATTATTTCTCTTTCTTCCCAAGGAATGGCTAATTAGCATTGAAAGAATTTATTTCATTTGTTTCTGCAATTTATAACTGTCCTAGCACCTGTTTCAAAGATGCTGCTGACTGGAGGCTGTCTTAAAGGGGCCAGAGCATTCCTACTCAATGTTTTAATCATATTTTGTACAGATTTTTATTAAAAATCATTACACTAGTTTCCTCATGCCTCATTGAATTTCAAAGTGGAAAGGAATTAATTATGAGGTCAGTCAGGGGTCCACATGGGCGGCAGAGCCATTAAAACATGCTAATAACTACAGAGAATTAGAAAGCTAGCTGTTGGCTTGCCTTTGTCAAATGGTGGTTTTATTTCTACCTAAATTCAAAGAACTAACTCAGAGTGCAAAAAGCCAGGTCGCCCTCACCAGCCTGTAAGGGAACAGGCATGGAATGACATCAGCAGATAGGATTTAGCGTGGCCACAATACCTCTAGAAAAGTGGATCCATCTCTTTGATAGAGGTCACTCTGATGTGCAGACTAAACCAGGGAGCAAACGTTACTGAACATCTCACTGGAGACTGTCTACCTGGCTGCTAGACCCTCTGTGTATCTTTCAATGGAGGTCTTTGTGACCACGGTGCCTAAAAGAGGGCCTATCTTGTGGCAGGCCCTTCAAAAATGTTTTTTGAACAAATAAATACAATGTGATTTTTTACTATTGTTGGGGTTACATTTCTTTTTTTCTTGACAATATTTCTTTTGAAAGAGGCATTCCAACGGCCTCAGTATGAATAAATCTAAGAACATCTACACTCTCAAATTCTTATCCTCTCTGCAACTTTACTATTGATCCTTCTGCTTACTACTACTCAAGGATTGACTCCATCCTTGGAACCTGGCCTTCTTTCTTCAGCCTTATTGACTATAACTTCTAAAACACTTTCTTTGGGACTTCTTTCTCTGAGGTATCCAATCCATATGTCTCCTTTTACTCTTAAATGTTTGTCAAGACACTTCTCTATCTCTGAGCTGTTTAAAAAAAACACCCAATAATCCTTTGATCACCCCATTATTCAATGTAGTATTGATTTTATCTCTGGTATTACTCTCCATCTACACTCTATAGAGCTTGTACATACCTGGCTATTTTTACTTATTAGAATATGAGCTCCTTGAGGGCAGGGATTGTTTTTGCCCCTTTTTTGCACACCTACTGCTTAGCACAGTGTCTAGCATCTAGAAAATGCTTACTAAATAAATGTTTGTTTAGTGATTGCTTGGGGACCACAGGACTTAATAAAGTTCACTGAAAGCAGATGCCAGTTCTGTTTCCTAGCCTATCTTTCTTTCTTCTGTGCTTTCATGCTCTCCCTGGAGGGCTGGCATGATTTAGATGGCCCGCCATCTAGCAAGAGAACTTTGTGCAATCAAAGATTGACATGGATGTTGTTTCTCTTGCTGACCTTTATTTTTGTTTTGTTAGCTAGTGACTATATAATGTCTGGCATTCTGTCATGGCTAATAGATCCTAGAACTCTTTTCATGTATCCATTGCTGCCTTTATAGGGTTCAAATCCCATCTCAGTCACTTACTAGTTGTCACTTACTCAGTCATTAACTAGTGTTATCCTAGGCAAGTCACTTAACTACTCTGTGCCTCAGTTTCCTCATCTGTAAAACAAAGGCGTTGTACTCAGTGATCTCTAAGGTCCCTTCTATCTCTAGACCCACGATCCTAAAAATAAGAACCTAAGAGAAGGAAGAGGAACCTGCCACAGGTTTCCCACTTATAGCCTAAGACAACCATCCTGTTGATACTTAATAGAAGTAATAAATGACCAAACAGTCTTAAGAAGTGTTTAGAATAACCTCCCAAAAAGGGGACTCCTAGTGCACATCACAAAATGATTTGGGGCATCAATAGAAACTCAGATTTTAAAATGAAGTCACTGAATCGTGATTTTAATAAAGATCATAATCTGTAAAATTATAAAGCAATCTAATGATAATGTTCTTGTGGACAATGGGATACACCAAGGAAAAAAATCTGCAGGAGATTAAAACATTTCTCAGGGAAGTAGTAAGAGGAAGTGGAGGAGGGGAGGGAACAGCAGAGCTGGAGAATGGCAGAGAAATGCAAAGAAGCAACATGCTCAGCCCAGAAAACAGAGAGAGGCCCTAACGTGGTTATACCCATCAAAGAGAGTGTGGAAATTCATCTCATTCTTCTGCTGACCACATCACCTAACACAAAAACAAAAGTGATGCTCAAATGGCATTAAAGGACATTCAAATATGCTTTCCAAAATGCTTATTTGTCCTTCCCAGTTTGTGTCTTCAGAATGTAGGATTCTGCCTGGAAGACCTCGGGGGTCTTGATAATTGTGTCTGATAACTGTGTTGGAGGAAAACTGTAATTTTACAATAAACGTTGATCTTGATTTGGCCCAGCACAGCAGGAAACCTGCATTTCCCATGGGCAAGAAATTTATTCTCATAAGCAAGCCTATGCTTGACTTTTGGAAGATAATTCCTTGAACTCATAGCTTCTAGCCTACGGGGTACACATCAATCCCAGGTATGTTCCACATATAACAATAAGGTTTGCAAAAGACATTACATACATTATGCTATTTGCTCCTCACAAACAACCCTACGAGGTAGGTGTTTTATTATGCCCATTTTACAGCTGAAGAAATTGAGGTTGGAATACGTTAAATGACTTGCACTGAGTCACATAGCTAGTAAATATCTGGGGCAGGATTTGAATTCAAGTATTCCTTAACTTTCTTAGCTACTATACCATGCCATCTCTCAAATCTCCTGTAGAGCTGATTCATTTCTATGGAGAAAGCAGTTTTCTTATCTTTTTCAAACCAAAGAAAGACTTTACTGTGCAAATTTCTAATAAACTTATGGTAAGGAGAAAGAACACAGGCTCTGGAATCATAATTTCTAGGTTCATATTCCATCTCTCACATGTTATAACCCTAGACAACTTATTTAACTTTTCAGAGTGAAAAAACAATGAGGCAGTTGGACTAGGTGATCTCTGAGGTTGCTTCCAGTTCTAAATCTGTGATCATGAATTCAACCCTGAACCCATGTATAGGAAGTTCACAAAAATGTGTTTATTATATATAAAGTCACAGTTTAGACCTTTGGTGCAGACTGGTTGCTTTGGGAGTAGAGAGGGGACAAATATTTATTAAATGCCCACTGTGTGCCAAGCACTGTGCAAAACGCTTTAAAAAATTATTTAGTATTAAATTTTTCCCCACCTACATGTAAAAACAATTTTTGACATTTGTTTTGAAAACTTTAAGTTCCAAATTCTTTCCCTTCCTCCCTCCCCATCCTCCTCATTGAAAAGGCAAGCCATTCCATGTAGGTTATGCATGTGTAGTCATATAAAATATGTCTATAATAGTCATGTGAAAGAAAACATAGACAAAAAAAGTCAAGAAAAATAAAGTAAAATAAAAGAATACTTCAGTCTGTATTCTGACACCATCAGCTCTTTCTCTGGAGATGGATAGATCCTGAGTCCTTCAGAGGATTGTGGTATTGGTGAAAATAGCTAAGTCATTCACAGATGATCCTCTTACAATATTGCTGCTACTTTGTACACAGTGCATTTCACTTTGCAGCAACCCATGCAAGTCTTTTCAGGTTTTTATGAGAGCATTCTACTCATCATTTCTTAATTATATACATACCACATCTTTTTGAACCATTCTCCAATTGATGGGCATCCCCTCAATTTCTAATTCTTTTTTTTTTTTAAGCAAAGTAGGGGCTAAGTAACTTGCTCAAGTTTACACGGCCAGTCATTTCTGGGTGTGGTGCTGAGTGTCTGAGCCCGGGATTCGATCTCCAGGTCATCCCAACACTGGAGCCAGTGCTCTTACTTGCTGAGCCACTTGGCTGCCCCTACAATTTCTAATTCTTTACCTCCAGAAAAGAGCAGCTATAAATAATTTTGTATACATAGTTCTTTTCCTTTCTGTTTCTTTTTTAATCTCTTGGGATATAGATATAGTAGTGGCATTGCTAGGCCAAAGGGTATATATGCATCAGTTTTTAGCTCTTTGGGCATAGTTCCAAATTGCTCTATAGAACAGTTGAATTAGTTCAAAACTCTGCCAACAGTACATTAGTGTCTTATTTTTCCCATATCCCCTCCAATATTTGTCATTTACCTTTTCTGTCCTATTTGCCAGTCTAATAGGTAGGAGGTAGTACCTCAGAATTGTTTTAATTTGCAATTTTTTCAATCAATAGTGAGTTAGAATATTTTTTTCATATGCCTATAGATAGCTTTAATTACTTCATCTGAAAATTGATTATATCATTTGATCGTTTATTGATTGGTGATGATTTTTTAAAATAAATTTTACACAGTTCTCTATATATTAGAGAAATGAGGCCTTTATCAGAGAAACTTGCTTCATTTTTTTTCACAGTTACTATTGATAACTGTATTTCCCTCCATCCTATTCCCCTCAGCCCTTTTTATTCTATTCTTTCCCTCCTTTCACTTTCCTTCTGACTACCCTTTCCCCCAATCTGCCCTTCCTTCTATCACCCACAGCCCCTCTTATCCCCTTCCCCTTCCACTTTCCAGTAAGGCAAGATAGATTTCTATACACCATTGCCTATGTGTCTTATTTCTTCTTTGAGACAATTCTGTTGAGAGTAAGGTTAACTCCCTTTCACCACCCTCCTCTTCCTCTTCATTGTAAAAGCTTTATTTTGTCTTTTTTATGCAAGATAAGTTACCCCATTCTACCTCTCCCTTTCTCTTTCTCCCAGCACATTCCTCTCTCACACCTGAATTTTATTTTTTAGATATCATCCCTTCATACACACCTGTACCCTCTCTATATACTCCTTCTAACTACCTAATAATTAGAAAGGTCTTATGAGTTATAAATATCATCTTCCCATGTAGAAATGTAAACAATTTAACCTTAGGTCCCTTGTGATCTCCCTTTCCTGTTTCCCATTTTATGCTTCTCTTGAATCTTGTACTTCACAGTCAAATTTTCCATTCCACTCTTGTCTTTTCATAAAGAATGTCTTCTATCTCATTGAATATCCATTTTTTGCACTTGAAGGATTATACTTGGTTGTCATCCTAGCTCCTTTGCCCTCCTGAATATCATATTCCAAGCCTTCTGATTCTTTAATGTCAACACTGCTAAATCTTGTATTATCCTGACTGTGGTTCCACAATTCTTGAATTGTTTCTTTCTGGCTGCTTGCAATATTTTCTTCTTGACTTAGGAACTCTGGAATTTGTCTATAATATTCCTGATAGTTTTCATTTTGGTATCTCTCTCAGAAGGTGATTGGTGGATTCTTTCAATTTCTATTTTACTTTCTGGTTCTAGAATATCAGGGTAGTTTTCCCTGATAATTTCTTGAAAGATGATATCTAGGTTCTTTTTGATCATGGCTTTCAGGTACTCCGATAATTTTAAAATTACCTCTCCTGGATCTATTTTTCAGATCATTTGTTTTTTCAATGAGATATTTCACATTGTTTTCTATTTTTTTTTATTCTTTTGGCTTTGTTTTTTTGCTTCTTGGTTTCTCATAAAGTCATTAGCTTCCATTTGCTCCATTCTAATTTTTAAGGAACTATTTTCTTCTCTGAGCTTTTGAACATCCTTTTCCATTTGGCCAATTCTGTTTTTTAAGCCATTCTTCTCCTCATTGGCATTTTAGACCTCTCTTTCCATTTGACCTAGCTTGGTTTTTTAAGGTGTTATTTTCTTCAGTATTTTTTTGGGTCTCCTTCACCAAGCTGTTGACTCTTTTTTTTTTAAGCAATCGGGGTTAAGTAACTTGCTCAAGGTTACATGGCCAGTTATTTCTGGGTGTGGTGCTGAGTATCTGAGCCCAGATTTGATCCAGGTCATCCCAACCCTGGAGCCGGTGCTCTTACTCACTGAGCCACCTGGCCGCCCCTAAGCAATTGGGGTTAAGTAACTTGCTCAAGGTTACACAGCCAGGTGTTTCTGAGTGGGTGCTAAGTGTCTGAGCCCAGGATTTGATCTCCAGGTCTTCTCAACACTGGAGCCAGTGCTCTTATTCACTGTGCTACCTGGCCGCCTCTAAGCTGTTGACTCTTTTACCATTATTTTCTCCCATCACTTCCCAATATTTCCTCTACCTCTCTTATTTGATTCTCAAAATCCTTTTGGAGCTCTTCCATGGCTTGAGACCAATTTACATTTTTCTTGGAGACTTTGGGTGTAGGAGCTTTGACTTTGCTGTCTTCTTCTGAGTGTGTATTTTGATCATCCTTGTCACCATAATAACTTTCTATTGTCAGAATTTTTTCCATTTGCTCATTTTTTTCAGCCTATTACAGGACGATTATCTCTTTTTTAAAGTAGGGCTCTGCTTCCAGGGTGGAGGGTGCACTGTCCCAAGCTTCAGGGGTTTTGTGCAGCTGTTTTCAGAGATACCTCCAGGGATCTGTAGGTTTTTCAGTTCTTCCAAGATGGTATGATCTAAGGAGAGGTGTTTTCTATTCTCCTGGTCTTTGAGTAACCACTCTTTTCTGCCCTAGAATTGTAAGGAGGGTCCCCCTCCACTGTGGCTACAAGCTCTGTTGTGCTTGCACCTCCTCATCCTGGGACTACCACCCAGCACTGGGACCCACATTCAAGTGTGGGCAAAGCAACAAAGTCCTGCTTCAGCGATAGCAAAGAGACTCCTATAATCTCCTTCTCCAGTTGCTGTTTGACCCCTTTCCATCTGTCTCCTGGGGACCCTTGAAGCAGCTGCTGCTGATTCAGTCACTCTCAAGGCCTGCTCCTGGTCAGCTGGAGCTGTGTTGTGCTGGCAGGGCCTGAGTTGGACTGTGCTCTACTCCTGCCCTGGTGTGACATACCCTTCCTGCTGACCTTCTATGTTGTCCTTGGTGTCTTTGGACCAAGAGGTCTGGAAACCACCACAGCTGCCAGCAATTCAGTCACCTCAGGCCTCCTCTGGGCTCTCTGGGGCCTACTCTGTGCTGTCACAGCTTGTGCTGGATGGCACTACTATATAAACCTGGTGCAACAGACCTTTCCTGCCAACCTTGTAAGTTGTCTTGGGCTGTAAATTTGTTTCACTCTGTCTTTTTATGGATTCCCTTGCTCTAGAATTTTAGAGTCATTTTAAGGTTTTTTGAAGGCTTTTGGAGGAGAACTCAGGCAAGGCTTTGTCTTTATTCCACCATCTTGTCTCTACCCTAAACACTTCATAAATATTATCTTATTTGAACCTCACAACAACCCTGGGGGGGTAGGTGGTATTATTATCTCCATTTTACAGTTAAGAAAACTGAGGGAGGCAAAATCTAAGTGACTTGCTCAGGGTCACAAAACCAGTTAATATCAGAGGCTGCATTTGAATTCAGGTCTTCCCAATGCAAGCCACACATTCTGTCCAGTGTGTCACCTAGTTGCTCTTGGTTTAAGGTCAAAGAAAGTTTCCACCTCTTTTAAGGGCAGTGTTATAAAATATCACACCTAACTCAGAGAATCTGGGTGCTAAGTCCTTGTCTGGCATTTACTAGAATTACAGGAATTACAGCTGATAAGAAACTTGTAGACTTTTCTCATCTCTAAAATGGAAAGCCTGTTCAATCCTTTCATCTTAAGGAAGTGAAAATTGTACAAGTCACTTTGAGCTGACTTCCTCAGGGCCACGTGGCTAATAAGTAGCAGACTCACTTATGACCATGAGCAAGTTACACCCTCTCTGAGCTTCAGCTTTTTCTTATGAAAAGTGGGTAGAGTGGAATTTATGGCACCTACTGTACAAAATTGTTGTGATTAAGACTTTTATAAAACTGACAGTTTAAAGTCAGTTATTATTATTGCCCTCTGATGTCAGACATAATTTTTGTGTGCTCACTATTTTACTATTCTCACATAGATTTGAGAATTTCCTCCTCCCAAAGTAGCTGACTTTGGTCTCTCTAGAAGCTTGACATCACAACAGGTGGATTAAATTTCTACTTCAGCATGCTTGCTACTGAATAAATTTTATGTGACATTTACAGCTCTAAATATCCCTCAAGAAGAGACTTGGATAAATTGCAGTCACCCTAAATTCTCCAAAGCTACTGTAATAGTAATGGAATTTAAAGAAACCCCTGTATTGGCTTGGTTTTCAGGTTGAGTGTTGAAACCCAGAGCTTGTGAATGTTACTTGAAAAGAGAGGGATGAACTGGGAGGAGCTGGATTTAGAGAAGGCCCTAGCAGAGAGAGAGGCAGAAGAACTTTTGGGAGCAGCATTGTGGAGGCAGAAGAGAAGATTGCTGAAGGCTAGTTCGAGCTTCCCATGACATTTGAGAGCTGCCACCCGGAACTGCCATGGACTGAGGAGACATGGCTGTGACGCTGGCAGTTTGTCTGTCTGTTCTGATGTTGTTTTGCCAAATATGTCCATTGGTAAAGGACAGTGCTGTTCTTGCAGAGATTCTGGAACCTTGCTGTTGGTTCAGAAGCTCTGAAGAAGGATTTTCTTGTTGTATGTTTACAGAAATTCTGGAAGAGGTTCTCGCTGATATTTTCAGGGATGCTGAGACTGTTCTGCAGTCAGAGAGTGTATTGATGAGACACTGGCAATGTATATTGTGGCTTTGTTAAGCTTTGTCTCCCCAGGAACCAAGATTGCTGAGAACTTGTCTGGGGTCAAGATGAAGAAAAGACTTCTCCTTGGGTATTGAATACTATGATGATATCTTAACCTTGTTGTAGTTCAGGGATAGACGGCCTTTGTGCTCTCCACTGCCCCTTTTGAGAAGGTACTTGGCGTTAACTGATGATAATTTTCATTCAGTTGTGATGGGGGCGGGGGGGCTTGACTTTTTGTGCTCTGAGATTAACCAAATGAATATACTTTGTTTATGATTGGAAACTAGTCTTAATCTCCATTTGAGAAGAGAGACTTTGTGATTGACTAAATTAATATACTTCCCAGAGGTGGATTAGACTTGGAAATTATTGAATTACACTTGGTGAATGCTATATTTTGATTTTCTCTGTTCTATGAACGTTTTGCCTTAATTTGTCACTGAATAAAATGGAGAGTTACTATGCTGGTATCCTAAACCTTGGAAGTTGCCTTTGCTTGGCATTACATTATGGATTATTGAAAGAACAGCTAAGGAAGTTAAGTTCTAACAATTCATATCAATATTGGAAGAATAATTTGTTCATGGCTTTAAGTAATTTGAATAATAAACCATTGGGAGAAAGTACACCTTTAGCCAGAATGATGACCCCAAATCTTCAAATTAAAGAACAACAAACACTTAAGATCCCAAATATTGAGTATTGGACTTTGAGGCCAGATGTCCCTGCACCTTACCCAGGAACACCTGGTTTGGTGGGGTATGATTTACATTGTTTAGAGGACTTTTGGTTGGACAGAAAAGAAATAAGAAAAATCTCCACTGGGATATACATAAGAATCACTAAAAATCACTTTGGACAGATTTTACCCAAATCAGGATTAGCAGCTCAAAGAATACATGTATCGGCTGGAGTAATAGCTTCTAAATATCAAGAAGAAATTGTTGTGACATTCCATAATTTAGGTGAAAGGCCCATATAGATTCATAAAAATGATAGGATAGTTCAAGTGATTATCCTTCCTTGTAAAACAATACCACATGTAAAAACTGACCCTCTTTCCAAAATAACTGTCAGAGAAACTGAAGGATTTGGTTCTACTGATAGAATAAAATTAGGAGCTAAAGTATGGGTAAAATGGAAGCCAGATGATGTTCCAAAGGCTGTGGAAATTATAATACATGGGAGGGATAACAATGTAACTATTGTTTATTCCAGAGAAGATGATTACAAAATCATACCCTTAACTCATATATTCTACCATGAGTGAGGCTACAATAGTCTGGTTATTGTCTCTTTGCTTCTTCTTAGCTTTTTATCTGTTCACCTTGTTTGCTAGATTTGTTTCCGCAGGCTTGGTACCCTCCCCTGTAGATGCCTGATAGCTTAAGCTGGATGTCATCTCCCTGTCTGCAAGTGTGATGTGTCACACCTGGACCTGGCATCAAGCACATTAAGAATTGGCCTCTCAAATGGGACCCCTGGGATAGGGACAGCTCTACGTCCAATTTTAGCAGCAAGTAGCCATGGAAGAAGAGAACTTTGCCCCTTACCCCAAGATTTTGGGGCCCTGTTTGTTCAGTGGGGAATGGTGGGGAGCTTGTGCTCAAGCCCCACCCTAAAATACTGTTTTTTGTGTTTATTATATGCTCTCCTTGTTATATTGTTGTAAAATTCTGTTGACACCAGTTATTCCTAATGTATTTTTGCCAAGTAAGGGACATGAAAGATCTTAGGGCCGAATGTCATGGTTATGGGATTTAAAGATCTTCCATACCCCTTGAATTTGCTGATGTAGCAGGAAGGAGTTGGGCAAGAAGAAGGTGAAGCCAAGCTGGAGTGCATGCTGTGACTGGAAGCCTGGTGGCGGCAGCAGCAGCAGCAGCAGTGGCAGCAATGGCAGAAGGAACTCCTGTTTTTGAGCCAGCCAGAATTTCTGCTAAGAACTCCTGCTGAGAACTGCCAGGGACAGGAACTTCCAGGGGCCAGAGCTGCTGGGAGCACAATTAGTGGATGCTGAGCAGTTGCCATGAGTGGGAAGAGGAGGAACTATTCCTGAGGTAGCCTGTTCAGTTATGAAGGCTTGAGAATGTGGGTGTTTACTACATTGACTACATGTGCCAACTTCATAACTACTGTGATGGCTTTGACTTTCTAGTTTTGGGACTCAGTTTTCTGGTATTTGAATAAATGTTCTAGCCTTATTCCCCATGTAGAGATCCTGGTATATTTTGTGATTAATAACCATATATTTATAGTTACCATAAGCATTGTGAATACTGCATTGTTGATACAGCTACTCTTAAAGGCCTGGAGTTTCAACACTTGAAAGAACCTTATGATGTCATGTAATTCCACTCAATTCTAGTTTTCAAGGAGTTATTTTCTTCCTTAAAACTTTGTTTCTCTTTTCTAATTGGTTAACTTTCTTTTCATAATTTTATTGAATTGCTTTATTTTTTTCTGATTTTTCCTCATTCTCTTTATTTAATTTTTTAAATTCCTTTTTAAGTTCTTCCAAGATTCCTTTTTGGGCTTGTGACTATTTGTTGTTACTCATTAGTCTAGGAGTGACTTTTTTTTTATCTTTCCTATCTCCCTTTTAATATGAACCCTATATATATATATATATATATTTTTTTTTTTTTGCTTTTTGGAGGTCAATTGGTATTAAGTGACTTGCCCAAGGTCACACAGCTAGTTTTTTTTTTTTTAAGCAATCGGGGTTAAGTAGCTTGCTCAAGGTTACACAGCCAGGTGTTTCTGAGTGGATGCTAAGTGTATGAGCCCAGATTCGATCCCAGGTGGGATCGACTCTGGGGCTGGTGCTCTTACTCACTGTGCTACCTGGCCACCCCACACATGGCTAGTTTTTGTGCTAAGTGTCTGAGGCCGAATTTGAACTCAGGTCCTCCTGACTCCAGGGCCGGTGCTCTATTCACTGCGCCACCTAGCCATTCCCCATCTTCTTTGACACCAAAGTAGCTATTAGTGGTTGGGTTCTTTTTCCTTTCCTTACTCATTTTTATTTTAAATGTTTCACTTTATTTTTAGCATCTTAATTTAATATCACAATTATCATGTTTTAATCCCAAGTTGTGGGTAACATTGCCCTAGGCCTCAATTTCTTCTTTCTGTTGTTTTCTGAGTTCTGTCTGGGGCTCAACCCACAGTCAGGGATCATATCTGGTTAGCACATAGGCCTGACTTCCTGAAGTCAGGTTCTTCAGTCTTCCCTCACTTAGCCATCTGTTCTTCTTGAGAATGTATGAACAAGTTTTGAGGTAAAAATTCCTGAGATGAAATTTCTTGAGGCCTCATCTGCTTCCCTCCGTAATATTGTCTGTTGATTCAGTAGAATCTGGCCTGGAGGTGTTTACACTTTACTCAGACCAAACCTTAGCTCCTGGAGTGTTCTCTGAGGTTCTCTCTAGATGTTCTAAGACAGCTGCTTTACCCCTTTATTTTTGCTGCTCTGTGTTCATTTTGTGGTGATTTTGTATCTGTTTATGGATGAAATCTGGAGAGCCTGGATTACGATCAAACTGTTTACTTATGATATATAAAGTGTTATTAATATTAATAATTGTTAGTTATTATTAGTAGTAATTGTATTCTTAAAACTGTTATCATTACTAAGGTAGTTTGAAAGAAAGGTTTGGCTTGAGTTGTGTATGATGAGGTGATCCTAAAACACAAAATTGGGTAGGAAAAGGTTAAAAGGAGAAATTATATAATAAAAACGGGACTTTTTAGAAAGGAAAGAAGATCTAATCCAATGGAAGCAAGTGGGGTGGAGGGCTAGTAATATTGGGAACTTAACTCTCATCTAGGTTGAAGAGGAGGAAAAAAAAGTATATATCTCAAGAAGCTTAGAAATCTTCTGACCTTCTAGAGAGGTGAGAAAACTGGGGGATATGGTAGGGGAGGGACTTTTAGAAGGGTATATTGATTAAGATTAGGAGGGTGGGGTAAATAGATTAGGCAGGGACTTTTAGTGGGGAGGGTAAAATAAGGAATAAGATAGTAAGAGGAGGAGACAAGATAATTGGACAGGGTAAAAAAAGAGACTGAGAAGGAAAATAATAAAAATAAGATGGAGGGAAATTCACAAATAGAAATTATAACTTTGAATGTGAATGGAAATGAATTGAGGAATGGCTGAAGAAATTGTGGTCTATGATTGTGATGGAATACTATTGTGTGATAAGAAATGATGAGCTCAGTGATTTTAGAAAACATGGAAAATTGTGCATAGTAGATTTGCAGTATCATGTACAATCATATTTTTATTTTACTATGTTATGGGAATCCTTGTTTTATTCCATAAACTTAAAAAAGAAAGAAAGAACTTTATATATTATCAAATCTAGTCCTGCCATTTTACAGATGTAGAAACTGGGACTCAAGGTAAGTAAATGATTTGCTCAGTCCCACACCAAGTTAGTAATGGATTAGGTGTAGAACATAAGTCTCTTGGCTTTATAAAATGTATACCCAAATTTTGAACCCATCTTTGACAATTAGCCATATGTGGCAACGTGGGAGTGTTTAACTTGGGGGGTTCTACATTATGTGCCTCAGTATTCAATGGAAAGAGTTTCCATGTTCACTTTTAAAGGAGGAGGTTGGACTCATTGGTTCTTTTGGGCTCCAGATTCTCACAGGTTCTGTGATGGTTTGCTCCATGGAATAGAAAATTCTCCAAGGGCTGCTTCAGGCATTTCTTTGTGACAGATGAAGAAACCATACTTCAACAAAGAAATAAATTAGTAAATGTTTCTTCAGCCTCTGGGTTGATGTCTAGCTTCAGTGTCCTCCAACTTCCTCCTTCGCTTCACCCAACCTCAGGAAGTTTCCTGAAGGTACATAGAAAAGAGTTCTTTTTAACACACTGCCAACTATCAAGGCTACTTAATGATCAAATCAAAATTTCTAGGCAACATAGACTTAGAGGATTTTAATCTCTGTCCTTGTCCTCTGCTAGCTTTTTTTTCACAGCTCCTTGGCTTAATAAATACCTTTCAACAAGGCTTCAGACAGGTTGGAAGTGCACTTGAACAGCATTTCTAAGTCCTCATTTGCTCTATAGTTATCAGGTGAAGGAATAATTGATCTCAATCAGGAACACCTGGTTTCATAATTGCTCAAATGATTATAATTCAATAATAAGTCAATTAACTTTTTAAACTCAGATTGCATTAACCTCTTGCAATCCAGTGAAGAAGTGAACAGGCAAAAAAACAAAAAGCATGGCCCTATATATGTAGTCTGATAAAGATAGCTTGATTGTTGTTATTTTTATTATTTGCAATTATTATAGCTAATCACTGGGCCATTGGTTGTATCATCACATTTGCTCTGCTTGCCTCTAATGTGACCAAAACAACAAGAAGAATTCTTTCTATAATTATTTCAATACTTTGCAAAGCAGTTTACTACTTTAACATGTTTACAAAGCATCTTCTATGTGCCAAACACTGTGTTAGGTGCTGGGTATTCAAAGACAGAAATGAAGCAGTCTCAACCCTCAGGGAGCTTATATTGCACCGAGGATGGAGTGAGGGGAAAAAACAAATAAACAGATAACTAATAAAAGGCATATACAAAGTAATTTGCATTCTAATCAATGCAATGCCAAACCATAATTCTGGAGGACTCAACATGAAGCTTGCTAATGACCTCTTGCCTGAAAAGTGACAGACAACAGCCAATATGGAAATTTTGTTTTGCTTGATTATGGATATTTGTTATGAGAGTTTTCTTTCTTGTTGTCAAGAACAACAAGGTGGGAGGAGTAAGACAGAGGGAAAATAAATGCCTGTTAATTAGAAAAAAAATAAACACAAAGTAATGGGGGAGGTGAGCCCCAACAACTGTGCTCGATGGAAGGGCAAAATTGATGTAGTTTACATCATGTCTACATGGTACAACTCTTAAAATCTACTCGAAATGTGTTTTTTATACTTTCTAAGGCAGTTTTTTTTTTAAGCAATCGGTGTTAAGTAACTTGCTCAAGTTTACACGGCCAGGTGTTTCTGGGTGGGTGCTAAGTGTCTGAGCCCGGATTCGATCCCCAGGTCATCTCGACACTGGAGCCGGTTCTCTTACTTGCTGAGCCACCTGGCCACCCCTATTCACATTAAAAAAGTGGAAATGGACATAATTGAAAGTGTCAGCACTGAGCCATAGGTGGCATAGGCAAGGAACCAGAATATAAGGAACTCAGTAAGAGCTCAGGACAAACAGCAAAGCAGGCAAACTGCCAGGAGGGCAAAGGGGAGTCAGGATAAGTCAAAATCCAGCAGTGGTATCCTCCATCAGTCAAGTTAGGAAGATCTGTAAGAAATGGAGGGATCTACCAAGGTGAGATGTCATGGTACCAAGCAACCGGGAGATTCACTCATCCATTCATTCAAAAACCATTTTAAAGTAAGAGATCATGAGCTGTGTGAGGGATCGAATACTAGTATAGGAATCAGAGAAACTATTTGCCACTTGTGTAACCTTAGGCAAGTCACCTAACAATTCCTGCCCTCAGGTTCCTCATTCATAAAATGAGAGGACTATATTAGATTATGGGCTCTTAAACTAGGGTCTATGAACTTGGAAAAAAAATTATAACTATATTTCAGTATAATTGGTTTCTTTTATTATTCTATTTATTTTATTTTATGCACTTACAGCAGCAATTTTGTTCTGAGAAAGGTTTTACCAGACTGTCAAAGGAGTCCATAATTTTTAAAAGATATTTTAAAAGCCAGCCACTAGATAACAGCTTTCTAGCCCTAAATCCATGCTACTACAAAGTCCAAAGCCTTATAGGAAGGCAACAATGAACAAAAATAGGACCATTATCAACTCTAAGATACCTTACAATCTATTTAGGGATATAACAGGAATTCAAATAACTGAATTACAAATTTGAATGTGTCCAGTTCTTAGGATAGGCCAAAGTATATATACCATGAGCTAAAAGCACACTTTTTAGCTAGGAAGATCATGAAATCATTCATGAAGGCATTGAAATTTGAGCTGGATCATTTTTTTTTTATTCTGAGAAAAGTTTACTTGTCCTTTATTTCGAAAAGTACAATGGCTACCTGAAAACTCAGATATTAACCTTATTGCATAAAAATGTACCACCAAAATGTGCAACTTACACAATTATTAAAGCAACCAGCATTTTTTCATAAGGGTTCATATACATACACAAGTTTGTGTGTGCATGTATGTATATATGTATACATGTATTTTAAAAATCATTAATGGATCTTAAGATCCATTAATCTATACTTTATAAGAATTCTTTCCATGAACAGAGAGGCATTAACACAAAAGGTTTCTAAAAAAGGAAAATCCATAAGCAGTTTTATTCTTTAGGCTTCACAATGGATATAAGATTTTACTGGTGCGATGTCCATTGCCGGCAATAGAGACATCAAAACCACCAGTGTCATAAAAACAAAGGGGCCAAGAAAAGAAGTTTATAAGCAGCTGGAAAATACCTCTTGCTAAGCTCCATACAACAGTAAAATGAGGGACTGTGTATGATGATGTTCATGCCTCTTTGTAATATATTTTTAAAAATTTATTTGCAGACAAGTCAAAGTTCCAGATTTTTAACTCAACAAAGCAGGGCAGGCAGATGCAAACTAAAAAGCATTGAGTCTTTGGTACTATTATGGTCAGCACTGGGCTTGATTTTGAGAATCTTGTGGCTTGTATTTTCCTGTTTTACTCTCTGTTTCATCAAGTGCACTGTCCAGTGCTTCCTGTATCAACTCATCCAATTCATCTTCTATTTGTGAATCTGAGTTGACCAATTCTTTCGTATGGCATTCCATGTCCATTTCCTCATCCATCTGTTTGGCAATGGCCTGGTTCTCTTCTGAGCTGGATCGTGAAGGAGAGATTTCAAAAGTCAGAGATGGGGCAGAATCATGACTAGAAATTTTTAAATCCAGGGAAAGAACTTAAACTGCACCCTGGTGAAGGGGCAGGAAAGGTATCCCCAATTGGAGGAGTGGATTATTGTCTTGGGAAAGCAGAGACCACAAGACACTGGCAGAAGGCCACAGGGAGAAGGAGAGGGAGTGGCAAGGAACATTGTCCTATTTTAAGTATTATTCTTACTCATTAGGTGCTAATTTCTTTTATTCTTATATTGTAGAAAGGCTGAAAGTACTGTCACCATTTTTATAAATTCAGTGCCCTGTTACTGGCATTCCGAGACAAATCCCTTGTCTTTCTCTGATTATGTATGTTAAACATCTTGTTGGCATAGCTGTTGGCATATTTTTTCCCTTGTGAGATTGTAAGCTCCCTGAAGGTAGGAACTGTTTGTGTCCCTTTCTTGGTATATCCAGGGCTTAGAATAGTACTTGGCACACACTTGATTTGAGTGTAAAAGTGAAACTTCATTTCTGCCATATAGGACTGATATCAACAAATCACAGAAATATGGAAGAATGGGATGAGTTCAGAGAATGAGAAATAATTCAGGTTGACTGGAAAGCATGTGACCTGAAACACAACAGTATACAAAAAGGCAGGTAGGGAAAGCTGGAGTCAGGAATGTGGGTGTTTTAAATGCTAGATTAAGAAATGTGTGTTTCATTTATGACTGTGGATAAAATGCAGGACCTGAAGCCAGGAAGACTCATCCTCCCAAGTTCAAACCTGGCTTCAGACACTTACTAGCTGTGTGACCCTGGGCAAGTCATTTAATCCTGTTTGCCACCCAGAGGTGGTTATATTTTATACCAAAGGCAATATAACTGCATTAAACCACTGCAGTATAACTAGTTAGGAAAGTGACATAAGCTTGGTTTTGTCCCCATTGGTCTCTATGTCTTTCCATGCTGTTGGTTGCCAGTCCTCTATAAGATGACATTTGGGACATCAGTAAGATGTTTTGTGGGCTCTTTGTATGGTTCTTTAGTTGTTTTGTCATTTTCCTTAGTCTGAGGCAGGGGTGGACTGGAACCAGCTCACAAGAATCAATTGTTAAATTTCCAGGGTGAGTATTTACATCTGTGAAATCAGCAACTGCTACAAATCAAGGCTTTATTTACCATTTTGCTGATTATCTAGACTTAAGAAAGTGACGGAGAAAATATTAATAATGTATTTTAAACTTTAAAGTGTATAGTGCATATACTTTTATCTCTAGGAGAGATAGTTGTTAAACATTTACTAGCACACCACTAGTCTAGACACAGATTATAGTAGGGAAAGGAGATGAGCAGGGATGAACTATGTGCCCAGATTCATTATAGAAATGCATGTGGAACTATAATGGCAGAGTTCACTCCCTTGTCAATGGGAAAGTGTAATGTAATGCCAAGCAAAGGCAACTTCCCAGGGTTCAAAATACCAGCATAGGTGCTCTCCATTTTATTCAGTGACAAATTAAGAACAGAGAAGATCAAAACATGACATCATTCAAAATACAGCATTTACTAAGTGTGATTAAATAATCTCCAAGTACTACCCCACCCCAGGACCTTACATTCATTCAATCAATTATGAAGTCCCTGTTCTAAATACTACTCCACCCCTAGGCTGTACCTTCATTTAGTCCATCACAAAGCCCCTCTTCTCCAATGGAGATTAGTTTCCAATCATAAGTAAAGTACATTCATTTGTTCAACCATAGAACACAAAAAGGTCAAAAGCCCCACCCCTGGATCACAATTGAATCTACCCCAGAGTTACAACAAGTTTAAGCACAGCACTTAATACCCAAATGGAAGTCTTTTCTTCATCTTGACAGAGGCAAGTTCTCAGCAATCTTTGTTCCTGGGGAGACAAAGCTTAGCAAGGCCACAAGATACATTGCCAGTCTCTTCATTAATTCATCCTCTGTCTGCAGAACAGTCCTGAGACCCCTGAAAACATTAGCAAAACCCTCTTCCAGGATTTCTGTAAACATACAACAAGAAAATCCTTCTTCATGGCTTCTGAACCAACAAAAAGGTTCCCAGACCCCTGCAACAACAGCATTGTCCTTCACCAGTGGACAGTATTCACTCTCTGTCTGCAGGACAGTCTCAGGAGCTCTTAACCAACATCCAGGTTCCAGAACTTCTTCAACAACAGGACTGTCTTTCACCAGTGGACAAATCTGGCAAAACAACATCAAAACAGACAGACAAAGTACCAGCAAAACAGCCATGTCTCCTCAGTCCTTGGCAGCTCTGGGGGCAGGTCTCAAAAGTCCTAGGCAATTCAAAGTGGCCCTCAGCAATCCTCTCAGTCTCTCTCTGCCTGCACGAGGGTGCTGCTTCCAAAAAAGGTTCTTCTGCCTCTCTCTTGTGTCTCTCCCAATCTACATCACCACCTCCTCCCAGTTCAGGACTCTCTGTTCACGTCAACAAGTCCATCCCACAGGTGGGATTAACAAGCTCTGGGTTTTAACACAATCAAACCAAAAAACAAGCCAATACAGGGGGATCTTTATATTCCATTACTATCACAGAAAGGTGTGCCCTGTTGGGCCTGTGATGTACCAGCTTGAATGAACTGGTTAGGGTAAAGGTTTGGATCTCCAACTCCAGTGTGATTTTTTTTATTCTTTAAGAAATCATAGGTGGCACAGTGAATAGAGCACTGGCCCTGGAGTCAGGAGGACCTGAGTTTGAATCTGGCCTCAGACACTTGACACACTTATTAGCTGTGTGACTTTGGGCAAGTCACTTAACCCCAATTGCCCTCCAAAAAGCAAAAAAGCAAAAAAAAAAAAGAAATCATAATTGACACAGAGAATAGAGCCTGGGGTCAGGAGGACCTGAGTTCAAATCCAGCCTCAGACACTTAACACTAGCGATTTGACCTTGGGCAAGTCACTTAACCCCAACCACCCTGGCTTCCCCCCACCAAAAAGCAAAAATCAATCAATAAACAAACAAACAATTAAATAAATAAATATTAGAAATTATAGGTGGGAGTGTTTACAGTACTTAGTGGGATCTTACACTCTCTGGAAGAAACTGGCTCTTTCTATCAAAATGAGCAAAACTACAAGCTCATGCTATTTGTAGTCAGAGGAATTCAATGGTTCTCGGACCTCAACGTCATTTTTAACAACCTGAGTTCTGAAAAACTGGATGGCATCCAGAATGGGAATATGTTTTGCCTCTCACCAAATATTGAGAACTACTGCAGTGCTTTTGTGGTGTTGCAGAAGAAAGGCAACAGAGAACATTTTTCTTTCTTTTTTTTCCAAGTTATTTCTTTTTACTTTTCAACATTCATTTCCACAAGATTTTGAGTTACAAATTTCCTCCCCAGCTTTCCCCTATCCCTACCCCAAGATAGAGAGCCTACTGAATACCTCCTCCCCCAATATGCTCTCTCTTATATCCTCCCTCATACTTCCCCCCCCACTTTATAGTAGGGCAAGATGGATTTCTACAGCCCAGTGCCCATATATTTTATTTCCCAGTTGCATGTAAAATACAATTTTTAAAAAACATTAGTTTTTAAAACGTTAATTTCCAGATTCTTTCCCTTCTTCCCTCCTCACCCACCCCCACTGGGAATACAAGCAATTCCATATAGTTTGTACACGTGTAGTTACACAAAATGTTTCCATAGTAGTTATATTGTGAAAGATTTAGTATATTTCCCTCCATCCTTTCCCGCCCCCCACTTATTCTATTTTCCAATTTGACCATGTCCCTTTTCAAAAGTGTTTCTTACTACCCTCTCCACCAATTTGCCCTCCCTTCTATCAGCCCCCCTCTTATTCCCTTCCCCCCTACTTTCCTATAAGGTAAGATATCCAATTGAGTGTGTATGTTATTCCCTCCTAAAGCCAATGAGAGTAAGGTTGGACCATTCCCTTTCACCTTTCTGCTCTTCCTTCCATTGTAACAGTTTTCTATTGCCTTTTTTACATGAGATAATTTACTCTAATCTATCTCTCCCTTTCTCCTTCTCCCAATAAATTCCTCTCTCATCTCTTAATTTTATTTTTTAGATATCATCCCTTCATATTCAACTCATCCTGTGCCCTCTATGTATACATAGTACAAACATATACACACTCCCATTGTATTTATACAAACATACATCCTCCTATACATACATATATATCTATATATACATATATAATCATATTTATGCCCTTCAACTATTCTCACACTGAGAAAAGTCTCATGAGTTATAATTATCATTTTTCCATGTAGGAATGCAAATAGTTCAGCTTCATTAAGTTCCTTATGATTTCTTTTTCCTGTTTACCTTCTCTTGCTTCTAGTATTTGAAAGTCAAATTTTCTGTTCAGCTCTGGTTTTTTTTTCTCAAGAATACTTGAAAGTCCTCTATTTCATTGAATGACCATATTTTCCCTTGAAGCATTATACTCAGTTTTTCTGGGTAGGTGATTCTAGGTTTTAATCCTACTCCTTTGACCTCTGGAATATCATATTCTAAGGCCTTCAATCCCTTAATGTAGAAGCTGCTAGGTCTTGTGTTATCCTGATTGTGTTTCTACAATACTCAAATTGTTTCTTATTGACTGCTTGTCTATTTCCTCCTTGATCTGGGGACTCTGGAATTTTCTTTTTGGGATCTTTTTCTTTTCTTTTCTTTTCTTTTCTTTTCTTTTCTTTTCTTTTCTTTTCTTTTCTTTTCTTTTCTTTTCTTTTCTTTTCTTTTCTTTTCTTTTCTTTTCTTTTCTTTTCTTTCCTTTCCTTTTCTTTTTCTTTTTTTTAAACAATCAGGGTTAAGTAACTTGACCAAGGTCACATGGCCAGTTATTTCTGGGTGTGGTGCTGAGTGTCTGAGCCCGGGATTCGATCTCCAGGTCATCCTGACACTGGAGCCAGTGCTCTTACTCGCTGAGCCACCTGGCCGCCCCTTGGGATCTTTTTCAAGAGGTGATTGGTGCATTCTTTGAATTTCTATTTTGCCCTTTGGTTCTAGAGTACCAGGGCATTTTTCCTTGAGAATTGCTTTTTTTCTTTCTTTTTTCTTTAATTAATGTCTTTTTATTTACTTTTAGTTTACAACATTCAGTTCCACAATCTCTTAAGTTTCAAATTTTCTCCCCCTTCCTCTCCTCCCTCTCCCCCATAGCATCATGTAATCAAATATAGGTTCTATAAATACCTTCATGTTAAACATTAGTCATGTTGTAAAGGATGGACAATGAAAAAGAAGGGATAAAACAAAAGAAAACACAAACGAGAGAGAGCACATAGTTTCCTTCAGTCTGCAGACTCTGTAGTTCTTTCTCTGGTTGTGACTATCCCTTTGCATCGTGAGTCTTTTGTAGTTGTCTTCTAACCTTGCATTGCTGAGAGGAGTCCAGTCTATCAACGTTAGTCTTCACACATATGATGTGTCTGTCAATGTGTACAAAGTTCTCCTAGTTCTGCTCTTCTCACTCAGCATCAGTTTATATATGTCTCTCCAAGTTGTTATGAAGTCCGTCTGCTCCTCATTTCTTATAGCACAGTACTATTCCATTACATTTATATACCACAACTTATTTAGCCAGGTCCCAATTGATGGATATCCCCTTGACTTCCAATTCTTTGCCACCACAATAAGAGCTGCTATAAGTATTTTTGTACATACAGGTCTTCCTCCCACTTCAATGATTTCTTTTGGATACAGCTCCAAAAGTGGTATTGCTGGGTCAAAGGGTATGCACTCATTCATAGCCCTTTGGGCATAGTTCAAAATTGCTCTCCAGAAGGGTTGGATTAGTTCACAACTCCACCAACAATGTATTAGTGTTGCAATTTTTTCACAACCTCTCCAGCATTTATCATTTTCCTGTTTTGTCATCTTAGCCAATCTGACTGGTGAGATGTAGTACCTCAGAGCTGTTTTAATTTGCATTTCTCTAATCAATAGTAATTTAGAGCATTTTTTTAATGTTTATAAATGTCTTTAATTTCTTCCTCTGAAAACTGTCTGTCCATATCCTTTGACCATTTATCAATTGGGGAATGACTTGTATTCTTACCGATTTGATTCAATTCTCTGTATATTTTAGAGAAGAGGTCTTTGTCAGAAATGCTGGTTGTAAAAATTATTTCCAAATTTCCCACTTCCCTCCTAATCTTGGTTACATTGACTTCTTTTGTACAAAAACTTTTCAATTTAATGTAATCAAAATTACACATTTTGCATTTCATAATGCTCTCTAACTCTTGTTTGTTCATAAAGTTTTCCCTTCTCCATAAATCTGACAGGTAAACTATCCCTTGCTTTCCCAGATTGCTTATTGTATCAGCAGTTATACCTAGATTATGCGCCCATTTAGACTTGACTTTGGTATACAGTGTAAGATACTGATCTATACCCAGTTTCTTTCACACTATTTTCCAGTTTTCCCAGCAGTTTTTTGTCAAATAGTGAGTTCTTATTCAAGAAGCTGGGGTCTTTGGACTTATCAAACAGTAGATTACTATAGTCATTGACTGCTGTGTCTCATGTACTTAATCTATTATACTGATCTACTACTCTATTCCTCATCCAGTACCAAGTAGTTTTGATGACTGCTGCTTTATAATACAGATTGAAATCTGGTATGGCTAGGCCTCCTTCCTAGCATTTCTTTTCAATAATTCCCTTGATAATCTGGATCTTTTGTTCTTCCAGATGAATTTTGTTACTCTTTTTACTAGCTCTATAAGATAATTTTTTGGTAGATTGATTGGTACAGAACTAAATATGTAATATAATTTAGGTAAAATTGTCATTTTTATTATATTAGCTCGATCTAGCCACAAGCAACTAATGTTTTTCCAATTATTTAGATCTGACTTTATTTGTGTGAAAAGTGTTTGGTAATTGTGTTCATATAGGTCCTGGGTTCATTTTGGCAGGTAGATTCCCAAATATTTTATAATGTCTACAGTAAGTTTAAATGGAATTTCTCTTTCTATTTCTTGTTGTTGGATTTCATTAGAAATATATAGCAATGCTGAGGAGTTATATAGGTTTATTTTATATCCTTCAACTTTGCTAAATTTATTTATTCTCTCAAGTAGTTTTTATTTGATTATCTAGGATTCTTTAAGAATATCATCATATCATCTGCAAATAGTGATAGCTTAGTCTCTTCTTCGCCTAATCTGATTCCTTCAATTTCTTTTTCTTCTATTGCGAGAATTTCTTGAAGGATGATTTCTAGGTTCTTACTTTGATCCTGGCTTTCAGGTAGTCCAATAATTTTTAAATTATCTCTCCTGAATCTATTTTCCAGGTCAGTGGTTTCAATGAGATATTTCACATTGCCTTCTATTTTTTCATTTATTTGGATCTGTTTAATAGTATCTTGATTTCTCATAAAGTCACTAGCTCCCATTTGCTCCAATCTATTTCCAAAGAAATGAGTCTCCTCATTGAGCTTTTGAGATTCTTTTTCCATCTGGCAAGTTTGGCTTTTTAAGGCATTCTTCTCCTCATTGCCTTTTTGAGCCTCCTTTGCCATTTGAGTCAGTCTGTTTTTTAAAGTATTATTTTCTTCAGTCTGGCTGTTGACTTGCTTTTCATGATTTTCTTGCATCATTCTCATTTCTTTTCTCAATTTTTCCTCCACTGCTCTTACTTGATTTTCAAAATCCTTCTCGAGCTCCTCCATGGTCTGTAATCAATTCATATTTTTCTTGGAAGCTTTTGACGCAGGAGTTTCGACTTTGTTATCTTCTTCTGGTTCCATGTTTTGCTCCTTTTTGTCCCCATAAAAGATTCTGTGGTCTGATTGTACTTCTTCTCTTTGCTCATCTTGCCAGCCAATTACTTGACTTTTGAGATCTTTACCATGATAGAACTCTGCTTCCAGAGAGGAGAGAGCTGTGCCCAAAATTGCTGGGTTTTTGCAGTTGTTGTCAGAGCTATGAGGAAGGCTCCCTCTCTACAGCCACCACAAGTTCTCGCACACTAGCATTCCTCATCCCAGGACCACCACCCAAGACTGTGACCCAGATACAAGCAGGTCAAAGCAAGAGTGATTACCCTCTTAATGGCCACTTGGTCCCCCTACAATCTGCAGGCCAGGAGTTCCAGAGGCAGCTACAGGGCATTGGCTGCTGTTCTGCTGCCACCTCTTGCTCTGGGGCCAGACTGCACTCTTCTCTCACCCAGTTCCGATAGAGTTCCCTACTGACCTATTACTTTCTCTTTGGTGTTTATGGATTGAGAAGTCTGGAAACCAGCACAGCTGCATGTGATTCACTCTCCTGTAGTCTTCTCAGGCCTGTCTTGGCCATGAGTCTGGGCCAGCATGGTTCACATGGGACTGAGCTCAGTCATTGCATCCTGACAATAGATCCTTCCTGTTGGCCTGCCAGGCCACCTTCAGTGGGACATTTGTTTCTCTCTGTCACTTTGTGGGTTTTGTAGCTCTAAAATTTGTTTAGAGTCAATTTTTTTACAGGTGTTGGAGGTGGTTGGTGAGGGAGCTCAAGCAAGTTTCTGCTTTTACTCCACCATCTGGGCTCCCTGAGAACATTTTTCAGTCCATGAAGAACACTGAAAGCACCCATGGCTTGCTAGTGGGCTTTATTTCAAACAACTGGAGTCTCATATTTCATTAAACAAATCCAACACATGAAGAGTTTGATCATGAGAGAATGTTAAAAGGAGCATTTGCATTTTGATCTAACAATATCATGTTTTTAGTCTTAATATCTTTTTCTATAAGATGCCCCAAAGAGCAAAACATTGCATGAATAATGTTCCTTTAATGATTTAATAATATTGAGAAATTTAAACTCTCTATTGAAATACATTATTCCTAAATGATCTGTATTTATCTGGCCTACTTGCTCTTCTCCCAATTTGGCATGTATTCTGCCACCTCCGTGCATTTACACAAGTTGTCATTCCATCTCTAGTAGGCACTTAATCGATGCTTAATTCTTTCCTTCCTTCCTTGACTTCTTTCTTCTCTCCTTTTTTCCCTCCTTTCTTCTTTTTTTTCTTTTTTTCCTCCTTCCTAAACAAACATGTTTTGGGTGAGAAAGAGTTTTAACATAGAATTTCAACAAACCAGAACACTGAATCAATAGAACATCTAGATTTGAGGTAAGCAATCACAGATAGGTAGAATCATGGGGTGGGGAAAGGGATTAGCCATGGCAAGAAGAGATACTTCATTGTCTGCTACTAAATCAGAGGATTCAAGGATGGGAAAATAACTAGAAACATTTTAAGGTGGGAGATGATGTACCTTATTATGAATAGCATCAGTATTCTGATAAAGTAGGAGGCAAGGTCATTTGCTGTGAGAAAGAATGGAGTGGATCTGGGATCTTAAGGAGAGGCTTATAATAGCTGCTGTGAAAAATGTCATAGAGAGTAAGTAAATCAGAATTTAATAAAGAGACATGCTCTTACCTGTAGCAGTGAGAATCCAATTGAGATTAAATAATATAAATTTATAGTGTGTCCATTACAAAAGATTTCATTATTTCCTTTGTCTTAGGAGAACTCACATGATGGGGTTGATGAGGTCGAAATTGTCAAAGGCATTTCAAGGAGGGAGAATAGCCTGTTTAACTATAGAGTGTTACTTTAAGACCATGAAGGCAGGGGAGAGAAGCCAGAATTGGAGTGAAGGACTACATAATAGGGTAGAATTGAGATGTCAGACCAGGTTCAAAGAAGTAAGGCACTGGGAAAGGAGGAAAGACAGTAGACTGGGATTGAAGAAGAGAATTTCAAAGCTTAAGATAAAGGTAAAACAGTATTTGGGTATGTGTGTGAAAAGATAGAATAATATTGATATGTAACATGTTTCCATAGTTAAAATGAAAAACAATGCTTAAATATCAGAGTTCTCATGCACAAGTGATATGAGTCTTATTTTCTTCTTATGTTAAGTATAGATGATGTACATAATAACTACTCCCACAGAGATTAACTTAGGCTTTTGAAAAATATTAAAGCTAAGCTGGGTATAGTCACCCAGGACTATAATCCCTGCTACTAAAGGAGACTGTGACTACTGTATCCCTTGAGTTTATGAACCCTGAAGCTGATCAAATACCCTTGCTAAGTCTGGCGTCAGTGTGATGATTTCCCAGGAGCTGAGGACCAACAGCCTACCAAACCAGCCCAGGTTAGAAAAATGGAGCGGGTTAAAGTTTCTGTGATGAACAGTATTAGTACTGACCCTTGAATGACTGTTACGCTTCAGCCTGAGCAAGATGGGTAGGTCTAGTCTCTAATAGACAATAGAAAAACCAACAAATACATGAATGTATAGATAGATTAAGTCAACAAAGACTTTTTCTTTCCTCAAATATGTTCAACGCAAGAAGATAAAAGAAAAGAAAAAAGCCTAATCCTCGGGAAAGATGATATGTTAATAGATTTCTGGGATAATTCCCAAATGTCTTTAGACATTTCTATTCCTTTGGAACCATATTCTCATTTAAACTATCTTGCAATAATATCATGCTTACCTTCTTGTGATTTTTTTTGCAATGTATTTTCTTATGTCTGGGGACATGTTCAAGTCTGCCCAGTGCTCCCCTTCCTATTATGAACACCAGAATGACATATTACTTCCACATCACCAACCAGTTCATCCTTGTAGGTCAGAATTAAGCTCCGGTACATGGTAGAGTGTGTGGCCCTTGTAGTGGAATAATTCACACAGTGATTGATTCCTCCAGATTTTTGTTCACTTGTTTCACTTTTCAACAGTTATTTTGTTGTTGTGTGGCCCAGTGATTGCCAAGTTTGGGGTTGCGATACCTTATCATTATGCATTTGATTTGTGACCCATCTCATAAAGGGCGCAGTGGTATATATTTATTTCTCAAATTAAAGGGAATTATGCTTAATTTTGTTTTGAAAATTTCACAATGAGCTCTTCATATGATCAGAATTAAATAACGGAAATAACTAGTGGATGTTGCAAAACTAGAATTGAGACTCTCTGGTGTAGACACAACCTTAGAATCAGAATGTGCCCCTTCCTCCCCCTAACCCCCCTCCTCCTTCTTTCCTTACTAAAGCTGTTTCCAGAGTTGCAGCTATCATTTCACAGACCCTCTTGAAATAAGCAGAATCAGAAACCAAACAAACTGGGAATGTGGTGGTTTCCATCTGTGATTCTCCATTGCCAACCAAAGGCAGCACAGCTGGTCATGGCAACAACTCATCCTCTGAGAATATATCTGTCCTGTGAGCCAGTCATTTTATCACTGACAACAGAAAGTGAACAAAGGTAGTCAGGCTACAGTTATGAGAGACTCACAAGGAAACTTTTATCTGGGGCCGAACTCCACGGATCATGCCAACTACTTCTTTGTAGGAAGGTGATGTAGGGCACACTGCAGAGTGCAGAGGGGTGGGTGGGAAATTCCACTCCCTATTGGAACACATTGGCCTGACAGGGGCCTTTTGGATTTTCTTCTATCAGGTCCCCTCCCACTTTTAAGATGTGAAGTAATTCATGGTGATGTATGGCAACTCCAAGTCATTTATCAGGATTGCATTTCTAATACTCACCAGCAGAGCCTTTACAAGAATCTGAGGAAAAGATTGTAGAATCTTAAGGTAGAAAAGTCCCTTAGAAATGTGGTTCAATTGTTACCTAAACAGGACACCTAACTGTCTAATATCCCTGCCAAACGGCTTTCCAACCTCTGCATAAAGAGCCCCCGTTTCACTTTTTGAACAGTTTTAATTATTAAGAAATTCCTCTTTACCCCAAATTAAAATTGTCCTCCCTGTCATTTTGACCAGGTGGACCTCATTCTGCCATGTGAGGCCAAGCCAAGCATAATATCTAAAAATCTTTTCTAAATATAACAATCTGGGAAAAAGTCATAAATTCCTGGCATTCTTTTTTACATATTGGACATTTATAACTAATACTTACATGTCCAGGTTTCCATTCTTTTCCATCATCCTGGTCACACTTTTCTGAGTGCACCTCAGGTCATTAGTGACCTTCCTAAACTTTGGAACTGAGAGTGATGTTCCAGATTTAATCTAAGTAGAATAGAATACACTATGACAGCCATTGCCTCAGACACTATATTTCTCTGTAATCTGAAATTACATTAGACGATTGCTTTCTATCTTTGTATCCCTAGTGCTGAGCACAGTGTCTGACATATTAGTAGATATTTAATTTAATGCTTAGTGATCAACAGTTTTTATGACTGTTGTCATACAATTAAATCATATAAATGTGCCCCCTGAATCTTTTTTTTTAACATAGGTTGCTCCCTATGAAATGATTCCATTGGGATACATAGATAAAGATATATGGATATATGTCATTTTGCTGCACTTTTCACTTTTAGTATGTAACAAAGACATTTCACATCTAGGTAGCATAATAGATGGAATACTTCACTTGGAGTCAGGGAGATGAGTTCAAGTCTTAACTTCAAACACTTACTTAGTTGTGTGACCCTGGGCAAGTCACTTAATCTTTATCTATTTCAGCTTTATCATTTATAAATGGGGATAATATAGCACCTACCTCAAAGATTTGTTGCAAAAATAAACCGAGATATTTATAAAGTACTTTGCAAGTGTTATGTAATTCTTAGCTATTTTGTTATTGTATTGTTATTTTATGTTTTATTATATTCTTATATTTTTATTGTATGCAGCTATCTGCATTGGTAGAAGAGTCTCTTTACCAGAAACTACCCTGATTAAATCAAGTCTGGCCCACTCCCCTCCTTAATTAAAATTTTAAAAATGTTGTTAAAGAAAAATTGAATAAAAATAAAATACCAATCAAATGAAATATTGACAAATGTAAAATGTAAGTAAAAGAATTGAGAAACTGATAATCACTAAATGAAATACAACTCTTGTGGAAATGTATCCACCAACAAAAAATTGTTTAAATCACAAAATTTTCCACTAAAGCCCTACATCAGAAATTTTTAACCATTTTTTTTGGAGGGAGGGTTGTCAAGGACCTCTTTAGAAGTGTGTTAAACTCCTCAGAAAAATGTTTTTAAATGCTTAAAATAAAATACATTCAGTTCTACTAAAATACTTATTTTGAAAATGCAGATTTGTTCCAGCAGGATTGATATGTTGGGGAACAATTGAGCATAGGATGAATTTCAGATTTGCTTATGTGTGATTTTGTCTGAGAGCAACACTGAGAACGATATAAGATCATATCCTCACAATAACTCCTAAGCAGCAACCCTTCCACACTTCTCCAAGCAAGTTTCAAGTCTTTGTCAAGGTAAAGTGCTTTATTTACTGTGTACTTCTGATGAGCTGTGGGCAGAGGGGAGCTGGTCTGCCACTCCCATTTTCTACCATGGCCTCTGAACTGAGGCCTGGAATTACAGAGGCCTATGGAGTTTAGTAGTACAGCCCAGGCATAGGCCTCACAGCAGCCTGAGGTCAGGGATCCTTACCCCTTTGATTCACATATTTCTTAACCATGTAACATGCATAAAACAGTGCTATTTTTATTAGATCTCAGTCTTTTTTAATATATCACTGATGAAGTTTTTTAGTACCATGCTCCTAATCCCATTTTACTCATAAACCCTGTGGTTTTCAGTGCTTGATTTTTCAAAAGCCAGTGTTTGGGAGTAATGCATGTCTCATTATGGCAGAAATGATTGTACATAGGATTACAAGGGAGGTCAATTATATTTAACAACCATTATCAAGAAACAATTTCCTAGACCTCAGATTAAGACCCTTCCCCTATGTCAGACCCCCATTATGATATGGAGAGAATTTGGGGTTCTTAATGCTATCCAGAGTGCATACTCTGGAGGGGCCTACAAAGATAAAGAGGTTTTGAGTACAGATCTAGTGAACAGATTGAGCTTCGATAGGTGAACTGATTCACCCTACTGCCTTGGGTCCCCAGGTTTCTGACAAATATTTCACATTGGAAAATGTGTGTCAAGTTATCTGAGGCACTTGTCTAACCTCTTCTGCTCTAAGGACCAGTCTAGCTGAGATCAGAGAGGATCATAATCAAGTTGGCTATAAGGAGATAATACTTTTAGCCACAGTAACTCAGTTTACGGGACTGTTGGCCAGTCCTCAGTCTCATCTTGCCCTCTTCTGTTTCTGCATCTTGCTTGCATTGTTTCCCATTCCTGGAAAGAACTTTCTTCATCATCTATGTTGAATTTTCACCCTTTTTCAAGGCCCAATTTACATATTAGTTCTTCCATTAAACCTTCCTTAATATTACTGTTAGTGATTTCTCCCTCCTCAGATTTTTTTATTACACTGTACCTGGACTCTTTGCTCTTACTAAATTCTACTTAGTATCATGCTAATTTGTATAAGTCCTATATATTAGCTATGAAATTATAAACTCTTTGAGTGTAAAGAAGTAAATGCATATGTTGGATATGTTGCACTTTTGCATTGAATAGGTCTTCAATAAATGTTTGTTGAATATGAATTTAATTTCCCTTTCTCAGATACCTTTCAGATTCAACTGTGGAACCCCCGATGCCTTTAGTTCTCCTTGCCCTATTTCTATTGAGAATAGGCTTTTGGAGTAATCTGGCACCAGGAGCTACTGTCTTTAATTACCTTAATCACAAATATAGACTCTACCTTCCACTATTTGTAATAAATAAACAAAATAAAATGAGTCTTGAGTATTTGGTAACCATGGAGTGAAAGCTGTTGATGGGAGTTCCATCTGCATGGAAGTAGTATTCTTAGCCTTCCATATGCAAAATTTTTCAGACATGCTCTTTAAGGAGTTGTAACTACAATTGGGGATCTGAGTATGGCTTTGCTTGGCACCTCTGTGTGAATGGAATCCTTTAGTGCAACAGTTCCCAAAGTGGGGTATACACATCTCAATGAGGTGTGGTAAGAAAATATTAGAACTCCTATTTTTACTTATTACCTTAAAAAAGTAAACTTTATTTGTGTTTGATATATGGACTGACACTGGAGCCCCTGCTTAGTCAATAAACAATTTCATTTTGTTATTGTTATTTGGTATACTTCCTCTCTTGCCATAGCCAGCATCTTCAGAATCCTTTGTTGAAAAAAGTACCTATAATACACAGGCATGAGAGTTCTTGGTAGTCCACTAGCTATTAGCTTCTCCAATTCTTTACTCTTGAATGATATTTTCTAATTATTTTTATTGCTACACTGACCTAAACTTATCTTTGCATGGAACATATCTAGAAAATGTTGGGAGGTGGGAAATGTCCATTTCACTAAGGGAGATACATATGCTCATACTTTCCAGCAATTCACAGCTTAATCATAAGCCACTTTAGCACAGGGTCATAGTTACTCACTTCAGTAAATTCCTTTATTTCCTCCACCTCCTAGCAGGGCCAATATTTTTTCCTTGTCCTAATTCCTGCAAAAAAATTGTTCTCACTCTCTAGGACATGATTCTGCTGTGCTCAAGTTTTCCTGAAGGTTGGTATATAAATTACTAGCTCCATGACTTTACTTCATCAGGTCCAAAATTAGGTCCTTGGAAAGACATCTCTGGTTCCAGTCTTACTCCAGAGGGGACCCATCCAAATGGGAGGTTTGCTCCTTGGGAAATGTAATGGAATTAGGAGTTGTTGGCTGTCAGTGTACTTGCCCCCTCCTCAAGCCTTTAATCAAATCCTGTTCATGATTTTTCATTCTTCAGTGTTGACTGCTTTTGTAGCTTAATCACTGCTTTTGTAGCTTAATCAGCTTCTCACATACCAACTGATACCCAGCATCCCCAGGGTGGCTGCCAACGCAGGTTCTTAGATCTGCTTTTTCTAAAGGAAAGCAACTCAAAATGGGTTAACAATCTTCCTTTAATCAAATATATGTCATTTACATAATTCATGGAAAAAAGGTCAGCTCCCCGAACTTCAAAGAATACAGAGGTTACAAGCAGACAACAAATACAGAGAATCAGCAGACAGGACTCCACCTGTCTGACCATTACATCCATACCTAGTCAGTTACCAGAGAGGGAAGTATCAACATCTGGGTTTTCAAAGTCAGGGAGCTCAACAGCTATCCAGAGTCTTGCCTGGTCAAATCACACAACATTTCTCAAAGTGAGCCCCAAAACAAAATTTCACATTAGGATATAATATATATATATATATATATATATATATATATATATATAGCTCTCTCCTGGCTCAGAGAATGTCACAACCCTTTTGACCCACTGTCCAATCACAGAGCACCAAGGTGTGGGCATTCCTGAAAACCAAGCCTCCTGCCACAGGCTCCAGGTGCACCTAAGCCTATCAAAGGGCCTAGGGGCAGGAAAGATCTTAAATTCCCTTTCCCATAACACCTATATTCAATATATTTGATTATGTTGAGTTAATTTTGTATGAACTATCAAATTTGAAGTAATTTAAGCAATGTCTGCAGAAGCATGCCAAATTTATACAACTTACCTAATTATAAAATCAATGCACAGAATTTTTTTCTGATTTTCAAGGGGGATAGTTGTCAGATTTAACATAATGAATATCAGCAAATGTTCGAAAAAACATCTAAAAGGGGACATATAAACAGTTCATCTCATATAAATCTACCACTGAAAGGGCTTTGATAGGTGAATTGATTCACCCTACTGTCTAGGGTCCATAGGTTCTGACAAATATTTCATGTTGGATATATGTATATATTTAGTATTTATTGAATGATGTTTTATTCATGCCATTCCTAATTTTAAAAGCAGGTGAGTTGACTATTGGACATTTCCCTCAAAGAAAAACCATAGACCCTAGATCATGTGACCAACAAGATGGGGAACTAGATATTTTCTCCAGTCCCCATTAACTGTCAAAGAAAAAAGGCCAAAGGGGAATTGTGTCTGAGAGGTAAAGCAATTACAGCTATTTCCAAAGGACAAGAAAACAAAAATCCAAGCAAAGTAACAGTCTTATGAATAAGAAGGATAAGATACTAATCCTTAACCTGCTCACTCAATGCCCCTCTCCTGTCAGTCTCCATGATCCAGAAGGATGCTTAAACCAACCCACTAGCTTATGCTTCAGTGCCCAATTAGGGCTTTCCTTCTTATTATAGTATCTGCCCTTCCTCCAGCTTACAAGTAGCAGAAGACCTCAATTCTGTCCAGCCCCACGTGGAGGAGGTGGAAGTAGGAGGGGTTTGTTTCCATGCACTTAGACTAGGGAATCCCAGTACAGCAGAAACTGCAGCTGGAGCAATTACTCCCCCCTTTCCCAAACCTGTGTAAAATAGAATACACTCAGCCCATCCAAAGAACTAAAGAACAAAGAGATTAGGTTCAAGGATCAGTGTGTAGCACTGCACTGGACCTAAAGAAAAAGAGACCGAAAATCAGATGGTCGGTGCTATTTCCCCCAGAAACTACTTAGGGCAGAGACCAATGCTAATGAAAAATTAAAAAAAAATTCTTGATAGGGTAGGATACTAAAACAGCTTTGAGGTCCAGTCCCAGGGGCAAACCCACCATCAAAGAGGAAGGGATTCAAGCGAGTGACAGGAGAATATAAAGGGGAAATAAAGAATAAAACCACCAAGATTTCAGGAAGAGCAAAATTCAGTTAAAAACATAGAGCACAAGCCAATAAATCAACAGGGAAGATACTAAAATTAGAATACGACATGAGCACCTAGGCATATAAAAGATTGCAAAGTCTCTAAAAAATATATTGCAAGACAAAGGAAACAGAATCAACACCCAGCGAAACACAAAACCCTTTGAATCTCCAAGAGAGCATGGAACCACAAATGTTCCTGAATGGTTCCAGACAGAAATTAGAGTATAGAAAAAACTAGATAGAAAAAAATGGCAGAATTTATGACCTTCCCAGAAGAAATAATTAGCAGAATAGGAAGCTTGAATCCCTGATGTGAAGTCTCTCCAAAGAAGTGAAAGAAAGAACATGTTGGAAACACAAATATATGTACTGAATAAAATACAATTTGGGAAGAGAAAAGCAAAAAGCAATAACATTAAAAGAACAACAGAAATATTGTTTTAAGAACAACTTTGAGAAAATAAGTTATTTTGTCTATTTCAAATACCCAAATTGACAATAAAGGACATATGAAGAAAGATGCTATCTATATCCAGAGAAAGAACTGATAAATAGCAGTATGTTTAGAGTAATTTTACATACACACACAGAGAAACACATACACATGTATGTTTAATGGCAGCAACTAGGAGGGGGAGGGAAGAAAAAAAGAAAAAAATACATGATAATTTTGTTGTATATTTGAAAGGAATAACAAGTTATATATAGGAGGTTCATAGTTTTATGCACAATTGTCTTTTTGTTGTACTGTTATGAAAATGCTTCTTTTATCCCATAACTTTAAAATAAAATTAAGAAAAGAATATATGTATGAAGCACATTGGTCCTGAATATAACCTTCCTAGAGAAAACTTAAAGATCATTCGTGCCCCGGAAGAAAATAACAAACCAAAAAATATCAACACCATGGCTCAAGAAATAATACAAAACAAAAAGCACCAACCAAAAGAATCTAGAGGTTGCCTCCAGAAAAAAAAATCCTGTGCTGCAAACTCCAAGACACATAGTAGTTAATTTGAACAATTCCAATAACAACTTCCTTCCTCCCAACAAATTCTGCAAGCAATCAAGAGAAAGGCCTTCAAATATTAAAAAAAAAGTAAATTTGATTAAGAATATTCTGCACTCACCAGAAAACACAGAGAAGAATGGAATAACATATCTTAAAAATCAGAGCACTTCAAGATGCAACCCCAAATTACATACCCTGCAAACCTGGACCTAATCATAGATGAAAAAAGATGAATATTTAATAAAAGAGAGATATTTGAAACATCTCTATAAAAAACTAAACAGACCTGAGTAGAATATTGGACTTGAAAGTACCCCAAGCAATAGAAAAATAAAGAAAAGTAAATAAATACATCAAGGAAAGCAAGAACAATGAAATAAATTCCTTCATTCCTAGAGACTATTAAAAATGAAAAAGACACCCTAGGTCATGTGACCAAAGATGGACTATATATTTTCTCTAACTTTTTAGAACCCTCAAATTTAAGATTTACATGGTAAATGTAAGAGGTAAAAAGGCTGAAATACCAAATACTAACGTAACAAACTGATGAACTAACAGCGGAGGTTAACCCTAATGCTAAATTACCTTTCTCAGCATCCTGTCACCATTAGCCCTCAAACATTAGTAACCCAACCCATCTAATATATTGTGCTCTGCAACCACAAAGCCGTTCCCTGACAAAGAAGCTCAAGGTGCAAAATGGTGTACTATTTGAAAGAAGAAAGGAGAATTGTGATGTTCTCTCACCAGGAAGGGATCTCAGAAAGGTAAATGATGGGGCTTTGCTACAGGGTTCCAAAATGATGAAAATCTAAGCCTAGTCTTCAATGAAAAAAGATTAAAACTCAGGAAAAGAGGGGCATTTGAAGCATTCTCATAAATAAAACTAGATAGTGAACAGAATATTTGCTTTACAAATACTCTAAACAACAGAAATGCAATAAAGGTGAAAAGTAAATCAAGAAGCTAAATAAATTACCACAGGAAAGAAAAAGAGGGGGGAAAACAACAAAAAAGAGAAAGATACCTTTGGGGTTAAGAACAACAGAAAACACAAAATAATAACAGATGGATTAGTAAGAGATTTCCTCCTAAAGGGAGAGAAGGGTGAAAAGGAATTTAAATGGAAGAAGGGATGGTGGAGGGTTAGACCTGAAACATCAAGAACGAAACCTCATATACCCCAATTAGATATGAATTAATGAGTGTCTCTGTGTGTGTGTGTGTGTGTGTGTGACTAAATCACAGAATAGAAGGTGTGTAAAAAGAGAGAATGGAAGAAGTTATAGGAGTGTGGGAGATGTATATTAATCATGGAGGGAAAATAACTTTTGTAGTCTCTTACGAAGGGGAATGATGATGGGGTTTTGCTAAAGAGCACCAAAATTTATAGGATGTGAACATTTACAATCCTCCAGCAGAACACAAACAACTCAACTTAGTCCTTAGCCAGAATGGTTAGTTAAAATAGGAAATTAGCAGGGATCACACCTTTGGTCACAACCCAGGTGAGCATACAGAATTGGAGTGTGTTGCTTTACCCAGGTCATGTTTCCTATGCTTGTCTCTGGTGTAGAAATCACTAGTTATGTCCCTGTCACCATCTTTACTTATGCTCAGATTTATAAATCTAAGAGATTAGTTAGCAAGCAATTTTCTGGATGATTAGATAATGCAGATGAATGGCTGAGAATAATTCTGGTCAAAATAGTCATTTCCCCCTCATTTGAGACTCATCTTTATAAAACAGGTATAGCCTTGATAATGTATATAAATCAAATTGTGGTAAATACGATCATAGTTTAAACGGGCTGAAAACCTGCTGTTTAAAGGATGCTTAGCATCTTTATGTATCTGCCCACAGTATGTTTGTTGAGTTGAATGTATAAATCTTTTGCAAAACAAAGCACCCTTCCTAATTTATTGTTTCTTTTGGAAATTTGGATTTTTACCAATTAGGTTTGCTTGTAGCAATCTTAGGATAATGAAATTACTCCAACCTACCATTCTGTTTGAGCAAAGGCAGCAGTGGAAGCTTTATTCTTTTAGAGTAACTCCCATTGTCCATGCAATTCATAAATACTATATTCTTCATTAAACCCCAAACAAATCCTCCCTCAGGAGGTAGAAATTGCTAAACTGTTCCTACATTCAGCTTGTACAGCAGGGGATGACCTCCTGGGTGAGACAGTACACTGGAAACACTGGAATTGTCAAGTGTTTTCACATTAATATCCAGAAAAGTGAAGGCCTGGGGCATGGAATGAATGCTCAATTAACCTGGCAGGCTTAAGGAAGGTGAGAAATCGTCAATAGCTAAGGGGAAGAGGAGGAAATCAGTAAATAAACTACTCCATGAATACATTTAGTCCATTGTGGTAGTGTTGCAATGGTTTTGTGCCATATATCATATGTGAGCACTAAAGGATATATTTTCTTTTTGGAAAAAATTGTAATACTATGTGTTTCCAAATGGCATCTGCACCATCTGTTCCTTACTGAATAGACCATTTCCCTCAGCACAAGAAAGCACTAACTACTAATTTGGGGTATGATTCTTCATCCCTGTTATCACTACCTCTGTTTCTTCTTCTTCTTGTTCACCACGTGAGGTATGTGGAATGACTGAGGTCTCTCCATCAAGTCTGAAATCAAGTAAATTAATGACATATTTTATATCACCTCCATTTCCAAATATATGACTCCTCCTATCCAGAGAACCATCCTGAGTTAAGAAAAGGAAAAAAGAATACAAAAGGAAAAAATGCAATTCACAGAAATTTGCAAATTAAGTCAATATATTCAGTATTCCACACACGTAACCCCTCTGTTCTGCAAAGGAAGAAGTAGGGGAGGGGCATTTTTTCTGGCTTATTCAGGCCTATGCATGGTCATTATAATCATATGACATTGAGTTTCTTCTTGTTGCTGTTATTTCCACTTCTACCATTATTGCTATTATGCATATAGTTGCTTTTTTATCAATTAACTTCATTTTGCATCAGTTCATAAGGTTTCCTTTGCTTCTCTGTCTTCTTTATATTCATCATTTGTTATAGGACAGTAATATTCTGACATAATCACATGCTACAATTTATTTAGGTGCTCCCTGCTGAATGGTAATCCTTTAAGTTTCCTTAATTCACTGCCACACCCCTATAACAGTTAAAAGCCTTCTCTTCTCTCCTCAGATTTCTATTGCATCCTGTCCTACTTCATAATTTGTCTTACCTCTCCAATGGACCCACATATAGACACAGCTATTGAAATAACCTTCTTAAAGCAGAAGTCTGAGCATGTTACTCCCCATCTCAATAAATTTCAGTAGCTTCATATTGGCTATAGAATAAAATACAATTTTTTTGGCCTGGCATTTGAGGCCCTTCACAATCTGACTTTAGTCTACCTTTCCAGCATTTCATACTACCCCTTTTAAAAATGCAAACTGGATCTCCCTATCTCCTAAATATCTGATTAAACATGTATCCTAAGCATGGAGATGCTCATATTCACTTCTCAGGATTCTCATTTTCTTATGAAACTCAATTCAAGTGCTACCCTTTCCATGAAATTTTCCCTCATCTCTCCTTCCTCAAAACTCCTTTTATTCCTTTAACTGTGTTTATATTATATCCTTGTAGCAGAGTGTGAGCTCCATGAGGACAAAGGACTATTTGTTTTTTTATATAGTCCTTACACATAGCAAGCTTAACAATACTTTTGAGATTGAGTTGGATTGATTTAGCAATAGATGAAATATTATTGTGCAAAGATCAAGCCATTTAACTACTGCACTTGTGTAACTTTTTGTAGAAGTTGTGTGGGAAAATTTAATGCATGTCCCCTGACAAAGGCATACGCTTTTAAGTGGATAAAGGATTCTTAGCTAATATTCATTCTGTTTTAGAATCATTTTTCCACCAGAAAAGGTTTAAGAAATTATAATAATATATTACATAAAAGTTTGATATACTAGTAAGAAAGTTCTATATACAAAATGACTCAGGAATGTAGTTAAATTGTTTAAGGTCATCTAGAAATGTAAAAACGCTGCTGACACACTGCAATGATAGTTAGATCACAGTTTTATCTGTAAACATGAAAGATGGTATATTTTTTTTCTTTGATAGGTATATTACAAGACTAGACATCAATAAATTTAAGTAAGGTGTTTCATAAAGTTTCTCATAATGGAAAGATGTAGGGTTGATACTTCTGACACATACTGTCTACAAGTCATTTAACTTCTCCATGATTCAAGCAATTCTCCAAGATTGTGAGCTATACATCTTCATCTTCCTGAGTTCAAATCTGACCTCAGACACTTGTGAGCTGTGTGACCCTGTGTGACCTGTTTGCCTCAGCTCCTCATCTTTAAAATGAGACAGAGAAGGAAATGGCAAACCACTATAGTATTTCAGTCATAAAAATTCAAAAATGGCATTATGGAGAATCAAAACTACTTAACAAAAACAACACAGCAACCACCACCATTGCTTATCTGTATTAATAGAGGAAATTTTCTCACTAGAAGTTTCTACATTAATGAAATCATAAATCCAGATCAAATAAACAAGAAAATAAATGATTTATTAAAAGAGGCCAGACACAAAGTCATTTTTATTGGATTATATAATCCAAGATCCTTAGCATGATAAAATTAAGTTGATAAAATGGCTTATATAATACAAGTTAATTTCGTTCAAGTCAATAAACATTTATTAAGTGCCTACTGTGTACCAGGGACTGTGCTAAGGGTTAGCAATGAAAAAAGAGGTAATAGTTCCTGACCTCAAAGAGCTTACAGTTGAATGAAGGAAAACAACACAAAAGAAAACTTAAAAGGGGGGAAGGAAGGACACCAGGGGCCACCACATGCCAGGTATCTTATTCCTGGAGTTCAGGTCACACAAAGCTTCAGATGGAAAGCAGAATAAGCTGTGAAGTCCAGGTTCTGCCCTGCATAGTAGAAAGCTTTGAGTGGAATTTAGTGCTTCACCATCCAGGCCTCCAATTAGAGAGGAGAGGAAGCTGAGGTAGTTGGGAAGGTGGTGATAAATCCAAGCCTTTTTAATGAATAACAGCATGATGAAGATATGTCTGATAATGACGATTATCCTGAGAGGAGTATCTTAATCTCTAGCATTTAGACCAATGAGAACTGCAGATGAAAAATGAAGTCCTCCATTTCAGCTCAGAAGGTAAATTGAAGAAATATAGGGGCAATATGACTTAAATATCAGCTTATATAAAATTATTTGAGTTTTTAATATTTTCATATAAGAATTGAATTGGAGTCAGTAGATAAATGAATTAAATTTTGTAACCAGAACTTATTGTGATATGATGTTAGACAAGTCATTAACCTGAGTTGGCTTTCTCATCTATAAAATGGTCATATTATACTCACAATGTCTTCTTCATGGGATTGTTGTGCATATAAAATACTTTGGAAGTCTTAAAGTATAATATAAATGTAATTGTTATTCAAAATATGATCAAAAAAGTTAATGAAATCTTGAGCTAAATCAATATTAAGTGGAATACCAGCAAAAAGGAATTAACTCTCTTTTTCTTGTGTGCTTGTCAGATAACATGGAATGTTGCATTCATTACTGTGCATGTTATTTTTAAAATGTCACTGATGGGGGCAGAGGTAAGATGTCAGAGTAGAAACAGGACTTTCACATGGCTTCCGCTTCCACCTCCTCCAATTCATGTGAAAAATGACTCTAAACAAACTTTGGAGCTACAGAACCCACAAAATGACAGAGAGAAGCTAATTTCTCACTGAAGACAGGCCAGCAGGCTGGCAGGAAGGGGCCAGTGTAGCGCTCTGGGAGACAAACCCAGCCCCACGTGAGCTGGAGGTTTTAGCCTCAGGGAGGCCACAACCAATAGCTGGCTGGAGGGACTTCAGATCACCAACAGCTGTGGCAGTTTCCAGAATTATCAACCCATAGATGCCAAAGACAAAGTAAGAGTTCAGTGCAGATTTTGCTGAAACAGGGAGTTCAGGAGTGCGGTCCAGGCTTTGCCCCCAGGGTGAGAAGCAGCTGAAGCTCCACAGCTGTGTAGCCACCACCTCATGAATGCTTCAGAGCTCCTGGTCTGAAAATTGTAGGGGGACCAAGCTACCTGTCTGAGGGGTAATCTCTCTTGCTTTAACCTGCTTGGATCTGTATCACTGTCTAGAGTGGAGGTCCTGGGGTGTGTGACAAGTTTGTCAGAGCATGTGGAGGCTTCAGAGAGGGCAGGCAACTAATAGCTCCAGCAGCTGAGAAAACCCTAGTGATTGGGACAAAGTTCTCCTTTATGGTAGCAGAGTTCTACTGTGGCAAAAAGCTCAAAAGTCAAGTAATTGATTGGCAACATGAGCAAACAAGGGAGGCAATGCAAGCACAGTAATCCAACATTAGACTCCTATTTTGGGGACAAAAAGAATCAAAGCATGGAATAGGAGGAAGACAGTGAAGTCAGAACTCCTGTACCAAAAGCCTGAAAGAAAAATACGAGCTAGTTACAGGCCATAGTGGACCTTAAGAAGCAGATAAGAGAAGTGGAGGAAAAATTGGGAAGAGAAATGAGAAAGATGCAAAAAATGTATGAAAGTCAACAATGTGACTGAAGAAAATAATACCTTAAAAAATAAACTAACTCAAATGGCAAAAGAGGCTCAAAAAGCCAATGAGGAGAAACATGCCTTAAAAAGCAGAATTTTCCAGATGGAAATAGAATCTCAAAAGCTCACTGAAGAGAATAATTCTTTTGGAATTAGATTGGAGCAAATGGAAGCTAGTGACTTTATGAGAAATCAAGATACTATTAAACAGATGCAAACAAATAAAAAATAGAAAGCAATATGAAATATCCCATTGGAAAAACACTGACCTGGAAAATAGGTCCAGGAGAGATAATTTTAAAATTATTGGACTACCTGAAAGCCATGATTTAAAAAAATGTAGAAATCATCCTTCAAGAAATTCTCAAGGAAAATTGCCCTGATGTTTTAGAACCAGAGGGCAAAATAGAGGTTGAAAGAATCCACTGATCACCTCCTGAAAAAGATCCCCAAAAGAAATACTCTAGGAAGATTATAGCCAGGTTCTGGAATTCCCAGGTCAAGAAGAAAATATTACAAGCAACCAGGAAGAAACAATTTTAATATTGTGGAAACACAATCAAGATAACTCAGGATCTGGCAGCTTCTACACTGAGGGATTGAAGGGCTTGGAATACGATATTCCAGAAGTCAAAGGAGTTGGGATTAAAACCAAGAATCACCTACCCAGCAAAACTTAGTATCATGTTTCAGGGGAAAATATGGTCATTAAATGGATTAGAGGACTTTCAAGAATTCATGAGAAAAAAACCACAGTGAAATAGAAAATTTGACATTCAGATACAAGAAGCAAGAGAAGCATGAGAAGGTTAACAGGGAAAAGAAATCATAAGGAACTTATCAAAGTTGAACTATTTACATTCCTACATGAAAAAAACCGTAATTATAACTTATGAAACTTTTCTCAGTATGAGAATAGTTGAAGGGAATATAAATGTATATGTGTGTATATATAGATGTGAGTGTGTGTGTGTATACATACATATATATCTATATAGGATGGTATATGGGCATATGAATACATATGTGAGTGTGTGTATATATGTGTACAGATATACATAGACAGAGGGCACAGAACCAATTTAATAGGAAGGGATGATAATTAAAAGGTGAAATTAGGAGGTGAGAGAGCAATATAATAAGAGGAGATGGGGAGAGACAGAATGGGGCAAATTATCTCATATAGACGAGGTAAGGGAAAACTGTTACAATGGAGGGGAAGTACAGGAAGGCAAAAGGGAATGGTACAACCTTATTTTCATTGAATTTGGCTTAGTGAAGGAATGACATACACACTAAAATGGGTATCTCAAATTACAGGAGATTAGGGGGAACGATATGAGAGGGAGGATGATGGAATGGAGGGCAGGCTGGGGGGGGAGGAAAGTTGGAAGCACCCACTTTTGAAAAGGATCAATGTAGAGAATAGAACAGGTGGAGGGTAGGATAGGATGGAGGGAAATATAGTTAGACTTTCACAATATATCCACTATGTAAATATTTTGCATAGCTACACATGTACAACCTATATTGAATTATTTATCTTCCCAGTAAGGGTGGGTGACAAGGTAGGAAGGAAAAGAATCTGGAATTCAAAGTTTTAAAATCAAATATTTAAATATATATATATATATTATTATTATTAGTAGTAGTAGTAGTAGTAGTAGTAGCAGTAGTATATTACATGTAACTGTAAAATAAGATATACAAGCACTGGGGCTTAGAGATCCATCATACCCTACTGGAAAGTCAGAGGGGGAATGGGGAAAGATATGGGAGAGAGAAGATTTGAGGAGGGGATATTCAGTGGGATTGCTATTTTGGGGTGGTGAGTAGGGGGAAATGGGGAGAAAAATTGTAACTCAAAATCTTGTAGAAATGAATGATATAAACTAAAAATAAACATAAAATTTAATTTAAAAAAAGAAAAATAAATCATTAATAACAAAGGCAAAAAAATGTTAGATTGGAGCAATTGGAAGCTAATGACTTTATGAGAAATCAAGATGCTATAAAACAGATGCAAACAAATGAACAAATAGAAGGAAATGTGAACTATCTCATTGGAAAAAACCACTGACCTGGAAAAAAGATCCAGGAGAGATAATTTAAAAATTATTGATCTACCTGAATGCCTTGATAAAAAAATAACTTAGACACCATCTTTCAAGAAATTATCCAGCAAAATTGCCCTGATATTCTAGAACTGGATGGCAAAATAGAAATTGAAAGAATTCACCAATCTCCTCTTGAAAATGATTCCAAAAAGAAAACTCCTAAGAATATTATGGTCAAACTCCAGAGTTCACAGATCAAGGACAAAATACTGCCAGCAGTCAGGAAGAAACAATTTGAGTATTGTGGAAGCACAATCAGGATAACACAAGACCTATCAGCTTCTACATTAAGAGATTGAAGGGCTTGGAATATGATATTCTGGAGGTCAAAGGCACTAGGACTAAACCAAGAATCACCTACCCAGCAAAACTGAGTATAATGCTATAAGGGAAAATATAGTCATTCAATAAAATAGAGGATTTTCAAGCATTCTTGATGAAAAAACCTGAGTTGAACAGAAACTTTGCCTTTCAAATACAAGAAGCAAGAGAAACATGAGAAGGTAAACAGGAAAAAGAAGTCATAAGGAACTTATTAAAGTTGAACTATTTACATTCCTGCATGGAAAAATGATAATTGTAACTCATAAGACTTTACTCAGTATGAGGATGGTTGAAGGGAATACATACATACATACATACATATACATTCATATAGGTATACATACATTTATATATGTATGTATGTATAGGAGGATGTATGTGTATATAAATATATATGTGCATGTGAGCATATGTATGTTCATGTATACATAGAGGGCACAGGATGAAGGGATGATATCTAAAAAATAAAATTAAGAGGTGAGAGAGGAATTTATTGAGAGAAGGAGAAAGGGAGAGATAGATTAGGGTATATTATCTCATATAAAAGAGGCAAGAGAAAACTGTTACAATGGAGGGGAAGAGCAGGAAGCCGAAAGGGAATGGGATAACCTTATTCTCACTGAATTTGGCTTGAGGAGGGAATAGCATATACACTCAATTGGGTATCTTACCCTACTGGAAAATAAGGGTGTAGGGAATAATAGGGGGGATGATAGAAGGGAGGGCAGATTTGGGGGATAGGGTAGTTAGAAGTAAACATTTTTTAAAAGGGATAGGATCAAAGGAGAAAATAGAATAAGTGGGGGGCAGGACTGGATGGAGGGAAATATAGTAAGTCTTTCACAATATAACTACTATGGAAATGATTTGGGTAACTACACATGTACAATCTGTATTGAATTTTACATGCAACTGGGAAATAAGATATACAGGTACTGGAGTGTAGAAATCCATCTTGCCCTACTAGAAAGTTAAGGTGATAAGGGGGAGGATATAAGAGAGAACAGATTCAAGGGATGGGTATTCAGTAGGCTAGCTGTTTTGGGGTAGGGCATAAAGGAAAGATGGGGAGAGAAAAAATCTTGTGGAAATTAATGTTGAAAACTAAAAAAATAATAAATTAAAATTACAACAAAAAAGTCACTGACAAATTATCATAGGCTGAGAGGAGAGCATTTAAGAATCATATAATCTTAGAGCAGGAAGGAGCTGAACTTTGAAACCATGTCATTTGAAGTTTATTCAGAAGAATCGTGAAGTTTACTTTGGAGAAGAGAAGACTTAGATAAAAACTTAACATCTGCCTTCTAATACTTAAAGGGTCTTCATGTGGAAGAAGTCTTAGATTTATTTATTTTCTTTTCCTTGGAAGAGACAGGTAATTTTCAGGTAAGCACTTCTTAGCTCAGTATGGGAAATAATTTTCTAAGAATTAGAGCTGTCAAAAAATGTAATCTGAGGTGGTTGAGTTCCTACACCTGTTCTTCTTCCTCCCTGAAACCTCCAGTCATTCCACCCCTCCATCACCCCAATCCATCGCCTCTCCTCTGCTTTCACTTTCCTCCCTTTGACAATATAATTAAAGAGTTAAACTTTACTTAGTCCTATATCTTTATCTGATAAGGAGAAAGGGTGTCAGAGAAATAAGGATGTTAAGTGGGCTATCAGAATATGCAATACCCTGACTCTCCCATACCACCCCATGTAAGGTTAGTCCTGATCACACTCATGTTTGTCCCAAGGACTTGTATATGTTAGGTGTAGGAGTAGATATATAAATTATGGAAAATTTCTGTCTATTCCTCCTCAAACAGGACAGAAGGCCTAGAGTTAGCATTCCATTGGTTCTGATTACTACTGTAGGCAACAGCAACCCATAAAAGTTGTAAAGGAGTTAAGGGAGTGGCATCTAGAAATTGGACACTCTAGTATGGGAAATTTGATAAGGAACCAATTTGGGAAAAGTAAAAGAATGCTTATGTAGCAATGAGGACACAGTTAATATTTGATAAAATAGATTTGAAATTAACCCAATCATCATGGTTGCATGACTTCCTCCAACAGTGTTCAGCTTTAGGAGAGAAAGAATTGGTGGGGAAAAGCCAGATTTGGGATCAGGAAAAGCATAAACATTGATGTCATCTCTCTTCCACTTTTAAATGATCTTTACCTGCAGCAGTCTTGTTTCAGCAAATATTTAGTCCCCTTTCCCTTCCTCTTTTTGCTCTGTTTGTTACATTTTTCATTCTAGTATGTAGCTCATGTCTCTCTTTGTTTCTTTGATAACCCATACAAGATAGTAGTCTAAAGAGATAACCAGATTTTTTTCTTTTATTTTGGTGCTACATTATCATTTAACTCTTTTTAGTTATTGAAATTTGTTTATTTTAATTCAGGTTCTTTTATCAACTGTATTTGCACTTCACAGGCTGTATTTCCTCAAAAGGGATGCTTGTAAGTCATTAATTCTGAACAAATTCCATGTCTCCCCCTCCCCACTTTAGAATTATGTTTAGTTTTATAAGATGTTATTCCTGAGTGCCAGTCATTTTTCTTTACTTTTTAATACATCTTATTTAAGCCTTTGCTTTCATTTTTTATTAATGGGGAGAGGTCCTGAGTGATTTTGATTGGAGTTACTTGGTTAGCGATTTCTCTTTATGGTTGCTCAAAATACACGTATGCAACTTTTACCACTCTAGATCTTGAAAGCCATATTTCTGGGTGTGTTAATCATGAGGTTTCTTTATGTTGGTACCTTGTGTATTCTGTCAATAGGTACTTTGTCCTCTAGTTCCAACACTTCTAGGCATTTAAAAAAAATATTTATTTTTACTATTTACTGAAATTCCATGTTCTAGCTTTTTGTTTCAACATGTTTTTTCCTGAGAGATCTTTGGTTCTCTGAGGTCCTCTTTAATTCCTAGATTTGGGGTTAAATTGGTTTTTATTGCAGAAATCATATATATTCTTTTAATTTGGCTGTCTTTTTTTTGGCTTTTTTTTGCTATCTTTTTTACTTTGCTCTAATAATTCATATTAATTTTTTTAATTCTATCATTTCTGTCCCTTTTTTTCAAGGTATTCATCACCTTATTACATTCTTCTAGTTTCTGTGTTGTCATCTATTCTCTCTTTTTTTTGGAGTTTTTTCTTTTTTTATGAAGAGCTTTAACTCTTGAATACTTCCTTTAACTATTTTTAGGCCTTCTGATAACTCTGATGGCTTTTGTGACCATTCCATTCTCTTTTCTCACATTCTAGTTATAATTATTGCAAAATTGTTCCTTTCTTCTGGAGCTTTCTCCTAACGTCTTAATCCTCTCCCTTCCTGCTGCCCTTTTCCGGGAGTATTTCTTCATTATATTAGATTTTTCCCAGTTGAATCATTTCCTTAGTCTCTCTGTTAGTTTTTCTCTAGGAATTTCTTATGGTGATTTCTTTCCTTTTCCTTATTATAGTTATTGTTTTTCTATTTAGTAATTTTGAATATTTCTATTTTAGAGTAGAAAATTAGCTTAAAATTTTAAAAAATTAACCTCACTTACTTTCTTGCTAGAAGTTCTCTTAAACTGTCCCAGAAAAGTTTTTGAACATAGTAACACATTATTTTATTCACAAATATCCTTTGTTTAAAGGAATCAAGGTTATCAATCTTTGTATGTTAGACAAGCAATACACTCTTTACTAAAAACTGATTTAGTCAGCATTCTTCAAATATGAGTTCTATTGATCAGCTGTTTTGTGAATACACTATGCTGAGAGTTTATGTTCATAATGGTGACCCCAATGTATTGTAAGATCCTGGCATCCTTTCTGAATCTTAATTCAATACTGCAAAGATCCATTATTCTACTAGTGTATGTATTTTCTCCATTGATGTAAATCATAGTTCCTTCTTGTCTTAGTAGGATTTGCTATAGCTTAAAAAAATCATCGCTTGGTAAGCAAACTTTTAGTAATGAGCCTCTCCATAACTAACTAGATTGGTCCTCAGACTATACATATAAATAATGTATTTCCAGGCCTATAATTAAAGTCTGTATAGATTGATAGAACTGGATATAGCATGCTGAAACTGTAATCAAGAACTCAGAATTATCTCCATACTATGAGGAAGTATTAAAGTTAGAATTTAATGGAAAGTCTTCTGAATTATCAAAGATCAAATTATATTTCATTGCCTTCTCCTTTTATTGGGAATTGATCAATAATGTGGGTATTTATGAATCATAATATTTGAGTAACCATAATTTACCACTTCTGATGAGCATTTATTCTTATGTCTTTTAAAATATCTTTAGTTTTTGCATAGTCTAGATTTATCCCTGTTTGTCCTACTGAGAGACATTCCTTTTATTTTTTTGAAGAACAGAAAAAAAGATTCTGTGAACACAATCAATACCTCAAAAAATATCTAATGTTATATACAATGCTCTACACTTATAGATCCTAACATCTGCAAAGGAAAAGAGGACAGTGTCTTCTCTTTTTTTTTTTGGAGCCAAACTTGCTCTTTATAATTTCACAGCATTTATTTTTACTCTTTTGTGGTAATTATCCTTTCTATTTACTTCGATTTCCCCCCACTATTAATCTCTTTTCTTAGTTCTATTTATTTCACTTTATATATGCTAATGTAAATCTTTCCATGTTTCTCCACATTCACTAAACTCATTGTTTCTTATACATGTGCCACAATTTGTTTAGCCATTCTCCAATAAATTGGCATTAATTTTTGTTTCCAGTTATTTGCTACCAGAGTAAAGAATGATGTGAATATTTTGGTTTATATGGAGTCTTTCTTTTTACCAATGACCTCCTTCAGGTATGTGCCTAATCCCTTGTGTAAAAAGTTATGACATTGGGGGTGACTAGGTGGCACAGTGAACACAACAACAGGCCCTGTAGACAGGAGGACCTGAGTTCAAATCCGACCTCAGACACTTAACACTTACTAGCCGTGTGACCTTGGGCAAGTGTAATGGGAATGTAAATTGCAAGTCACTTAACCCCAATTGCCCTGCCTTCCCCCCTCCAAAAAAAATTAAAGCAAAAAAAAGTTATGATATTTTAGTCACTTTATGACATAATTCCTAATCCCTTTATAAAATGGTTGTACCAACTCAGAAATCTACCTACAATGTATCAGTGTTTCTGTTTATCCTACAATCCCTCCAACATTGCCAAGACATATCTTTTGCCATTTCTGCCATTTTGGGGGACATGAATTGAAATCTCAAAGACGTTTTAACTTGTGTTACCATATAACATTATATTCCCTGAAGTTATACAAGATGAAAAAGCAAGAACAGTGTGAGAGATACACCTTTGGAATCAGTTTCCACATTGATGTGACTCCAGAGCCATCCATTTTTTCATTTCCACTATGGAGGTCACTAGCAACACAACTTCTTAGCTCTTAATGGCAAACATCCTTCTCCATACCTATCCCTAATTCTCAACTTTGCCTGAGAGCCAACAGCTTCTATCTGGTTTTCATCAGCATGTCGGCTGCTGTTTGTTAGAACTCTATTTCCACAAGGAAAAAATAGCCTTAGCAGCTTGAACCTGACCCAAAGAGAAAATTTCTGGTTAACCAATGTGAGGATAAGTAGAACAGAAGCCAAAATGGCAGAATACAGGCCAAGATCCAGCTGAAGTCTCTTAACATTCTCCTTAAAACAGCTTTAAAATGATGCCTCAAATCAAATTTTGGAGCAGCAAAGCCAACAAAACATCAGACAGAGATATTTTCCAGGCTAAGACAACTTGGAAGGTCTGCAGCAGAGGTCTGTAACATCAGAATGGGCACAAGACTTGGGCATGGCAGGAGTATTACTGGTGGGCCTTGGAGGTGGCCATGACAGAAGTCACAGGAGCGGTGGCTTCCAGAACTGTACGTGATGGTAAGAAGGTTGGATAACTGGTTAGAACGAAATTACAGGGGATCCTTTTCTGACACTGGGTACAGCTGGAATTGGCTGGCAGCAATATTGACCATAAGCAGTTCTGGGTTTAGTTCCAGGACAGAGAAGAGCACTTGTGATTGGTCACAGGGATCAAGGGCTGTGGTAACAGTTCTAGGTCCAAGAATAGTGCTAGAACTTGCAGTTGCAGGAGGGCAGGGGTCCTGGTTATAGTTCCAGGGCTATGAGGAATACTAGTATTTGTGGCTGCAGGGAAATGGGGCCCTTCTTGGGTAAAGACCAGAGTGCAGTCCAGGAGATCAATGACCATACCTATCTCAGGGTAACACCAACTGGGAAGCACTGAAAACGTGTAGACCCCAGAACTAGCTCTGAAAAAAGCAACATGAAAAAAACCTGAGTTTTTTTACACAATGCCTCTGTATCCCCAGACAAACAGAGTCTAACATTAGCATAAAGTTCAAAGTCAAGAAATAGACTGGAAAAATGAGCAAACAACAATGACAACAAAGAACTTACAAAAAACTACTATTCTGACAAAGTCGGTCAAGACATAAACTTAGGAAAAAATAATATCAAAACAACAATAAGCAAAGCCTCAAATAAAAATGTTAATTGGACCTAAGGCCAACAAGAATTCCTAGAAGAGGTAAAAGGAAGAAATGACTGGTAGATAAAATATTGAAAAAAGAAATGAGAGTGATTCAAGAAAATTATGGAAAAAAAGACTTTGAGAAAAGAGGCACAAAAAATACTATAGAAAATATCATCTTAAAAAAGAATTGTATTAATCATAAAATGAATACAAAAATCAATGAAGGAAAAGAACTCCTTAAAAAGCAGAATTGGTCAAATGTATAACAAGGTATAAAAGCTCAATGAAATAAATTATTCCTTAAAAATGAGAACTGGGCAAGTGGAAGCTAGTGACTCCATGAGACTTCAAAAGATGATAAAGTTTATAAAGTTAAATAATAAAAGAAAATTTGAAATGTCTCATTGGAAAAACAATTGACCTGGAAAATATATTGAGGAGAGAAGGTTTAAGAAGTATTAGATTACCTGCAAGTCATGATAAAAAAAAGAGCCTAGTTATCATATTTCAAGAAATTATCAAGTGAAACTGCCTTGATCTTAGATGCAAAGGGTAAAATAGAAATTAAAAGAATCCATCAATCACCTCCTGGAAAATTTCCTAACATGAAAACTTCCAAGAATATTATAGCCAAATTCCAGAGCTCACGATTTAAGGAAAATATATTGTAAGCAGCCAGAAAGAAACAATTCAAATATCATGGAGTCACAATCAGAATCACACAAGACTTAGCAGCTTCCATATTAAAGGAATAAAGCGTTTGCAATATGATATTCTGGAAGGCAAAGGAACTAGGATTACAACAAAGTATAACCTACTTTGCAAAGCTGAATATAATCCTCTGTGGTGGGGAGAGGGAAGAGGGAATGTATATATAATGAAATAAAGGATTTCCAAGCATTCTTGATGAAAAGATTGGAGCTGAATACAAAAATTTACTTTTAAATACAAGACTTAAGAGAAGCATAAATGGGTAAATATGAAAGAGTAATAATAAGGGATTCAATGGAGTTAAACTATTTACATTCTTATGTGGGAAGAAGATACATGTAACTCTTAAGAATTTTATGATTATCAAGGCAGTTAGGTGGAGTCTGCATAGACAAAGGGCATGGGTATGATCAGTTATGTTGGGATGATCTAAAAAAAAGGATATGGGGTGGGAAAGAAGAGAGAAAGGTAAAAGGGGAGTTAAAATGGGGTGAATTTTCTCACATAAAGGAGGAATGCAAGGAAAAGTTTTTATGGTAGAAGGGAAAATGGGGAGGTGCCAGGTGTGTGGTTAGATTTACATACTCAATTGTGTATGTAAATCTAACCCAATAGGGAGATAGGTGGGAAAGGGGATAAGAAATATGGGGATATGGGGGCAGCAATTATAAGGGGGAAGACAGATTGAGGGAAGTAGTTCCAGAAGCAATAGATACTTTGAGGAAGGGCAAGAGAAAGACAGAGACAGAGAGACAGAGACAGAGACAGCAGAGAAGGATAAACAGATGAAAATGGGATGAAGAGAAATGCACATTTAGTGATCATAACTATGAATGTGAATGGTATGAGCTAACCAATAGAATGAAAGCAATAACAGAGTGGATTGGATACAAGAAACAAATACATGACAAGACCAATATGAACTGATGCAAAGTGAGGTGAGAAGAACCAGGAGATCATTGTGCCTAATAGCTATGTTGTAAAGATGATCAACTGTGAAAAAATTGGCTACTCTGATAGATATAATCATTCAAGACAATTCCAAAGGACTCATGATGGAAAAATGCCATCCACCTCTAGAGAAAGAATTGGTGGACTCTGGGTCCAGATTGAGATATAATTTTTTCATTTAATTTTTTTGGTGATATAGCTAATATGGAAATGTTTTACATTATTTCATATGTATCTTGATATCATATTGTGTACCTTGTCATTGGGTGACGGAGGGATGGGAGAGAACCTGGAACTCAAAATTTAAGAAGAAAATGATATTAAAATTAAATAATAAAATTAAAAAAATAAAACAGGTAAAGAAGCAGATAAAAAAGAATTAGTTGAAAACCAAAGTTGCCATTAATGGGAGTAAAAGTCATCATTATTAGAAAATACCAACAGTAGATATTGATTAATAGACAGACATATACAATTTACGTCTCTCAGTATGTGCGCATTTTGTAAGAAAATGTCATAGTGTTTATTTCTATCTTTATTTACTCATACATATGAAAATGCTGAATTAAATCTATCTATCACATATGTTTATTTGAAAGTGTGATGAATTAGTCATTTGCAAACAAAAACACAATGAAGTAAATATGATCACTTCAATAAATGACACATGACACACACACTTCATTTACTACCATGGGCTTAAGAATACCAACTTAGTTAAGTAATGAAATTCTTCCTGCTATCCCAGGAATAGGTTTGATTTCTTTTTTTTCCAGCTTGAATCATGGTCAGAGGGGGAAAATTTTAATACACAGTTACGTGAAAATCATAATCACCAACATTTAGAGAAGTAGTATTGCACAAAGCAGGAATCCTTAACCTTTTTTTTGTGTCTTGGATGGCTTTGGCAGCCTGGTGAATACTATGGACCTTTTTCCAGAATCATATTTAAATGTATAAAATAAGATATTGTTGTTCAGTTGTTTCAGTTGTGTCCAACTCTTTTGTGTCCCCATTTGGGGTTTTCTTGGCACTAAAGTGATATGCTATTTCCTTCTCCAGCTCATTTTATAGATGAGAAAATTCAGGCAAATAGGGTTAAGTGACTTGCCCAGGGTTACATAGCTAATAAGTATCTGAGGCCAAATTTGAACTCACAAAACTGAAACTTCCTAAATCCAGAACCAGTGCTCTCTATCCACTGTGCCACCTAATGGACCTATAAAATAAAATACATAACATTGAAAGGAAACCAATTATATCAAAATACAGTTATCAAAATGTATAAAAAAAAACTTCATGGACCCCCAAGTTAAGGATTCCTAATAGAGAGGAAAAATCACTGGACCTGGAATCAAGAGACTTAGCATTAAACCATGGCACTAACACTAACTATGTGTGCTAATGGACTGACTCAAATGACTGACCACCCAAATATATTCCACAGTCTAGAAAATACAGAACTACATTCTTCATCCATTTCATTCTTCCTAAATGAATTGTTATGCTGATCTGCTTTGAGTGACCATGCCTCTCATTTGCATAAGATAGAAGAATTAACCCAAATGTGGTTTCAGTTTTCCAGTCTATGAAATGGGAAAAAAATGAATTTTTTCCTTTTTACCTCATAGAATTGTTGTAAAAAAAAAAAAAGCTGCTTTGTAAAACTTGAATTTTTATGTAAATGTGAGTTATCATTGTTTAGTGGGAATTTGTTCTATATCAAGTTAATTTAATTTGGTGCAAATTAACTATGCGTCTATGAGGTCAAGGTCACTATACCAGATGCTGAGGATAGAAATGCAAAAATGAAATAGCCCCCGCTTAAGGAGTTTACATTGCATTGGAGGGATATAACACCTATACCTATGGTGTAAGTAAATATAAAGTGAGAAGAATTTGAGGAGGTAGAGAAGGCTAATTAATGGAGTGAATCAGCAATGGTCTCATGGAGGAGTGGCTCCAAGCTGTGCTTTGAAGTTAGGTAAGGATTCTAACAACTAAAAAGGAGGGTGGAGTATTTTCTAAACAAGGTGTGCAGTCTGGGCAAAGTCAGTGGTTCGCTATGAGCATTGAAAATAGGAGGCAGGGGTCTCAGTGTTAGAAATATATCTTTGGGAAACAAAAAGCAAAAGGAAGAAAAAAAATGTTTGAAATAAAAAAAAAACCCAAATGATCATTGCATAATAAACTGCTAATTCTTGGTTGAATTGGGGCAAAGATTAATGTACTTTTTGGTCAATGGGCTAATGGGGAAATTCCTAGGAAGGGACTGAAGGAAATTTAATCAAGTTAGAAAAAATTCTGAAATGCCACTTACTAATAATACCTAACGTAACTCACTTATGGAGAGAATGATCTATCAAACATAGAATTGTACAGCCTCAAATTTGGAAGGGACCTTTAAGGTCATATAGTTTAACCCATTACTGAGATGAAATCTCTAGTACAATATGCCCAAATGTTCTTATTCAGTTTCTGAAGATATATAATGATGACATCACTCAATAGTTTCAAAAGAGACCATTCATAACCCAGTGGGACAACCTCATTTGTTATGAAGTTTGAATTTGTTCAAAGTGTTCATTTGTTATTAAGTTGTCCTTATGTACCTTCCTTATTTATCAACTGGTTGCACTCCCTTGGGACTTCTCCACAATGTCCCAAGAAACTCATTACTGAGACCCTCATCCTCCTGTAAGATGTCCTTAGCCTTGATATTCCACCTCAGCACTATCTTCTGTCTCTCTGATTAGAGAGTGGGGCCATGAACTCCAAATCTCCATTTAAGGAGAGACCTTAGCTCAGAAATCTCTTCTTTTCTCATCTACCTGTGTATCTTGGGACTTCTCTGGATGACTTCTCCTCCATACTCTCCCACCAGGTTTGTCCCCACTTCCATTTTCAACTTCCTTTTTGGTTTACATCTTCTCCCATTAAAGTATAAACTCCCATGTCCTGTCTGCCTCCAAATCTTGCCATTTTTACTTTCATAACATCTTTTTTTTATATATCCCATTCTTTCCACCCACAAAATGACCACTCTGATGCCGTCCCTCCACTCTCACCTAGAGTATAGAAAGAGCTTTCTAATTTATCTTTCTGCCTGTCCCTCCCTGCTCCAGTCAATTCCTACTCAGATGCCAATGCAATCTTCACAAAGTACAGAATGAACATGTCACTCTCTTACTTTTTATAAACTCTAGTGCCTCCCTATTAACCTCCAGTATCAAAGACAAAGTTCTATTTTTGTCATTTAAAGTTATTCAAAACCTGGCCCCTTCCTACCTTTCCAATCTACTTATACTTAATTTCCCTCCATACACACTGTGATCCAACTGTGCTATCCTACTTCCCGTTCCTTAGACAAGACCAATCCATTTCCTGATTCTGTCCCTTTTCTTTGGCTGTTCCCCTTGACTGGACCACTCTCCCTGCTTACCTCTGATTCAGCTTCCCTGGCTTCCTAAAACTTAGCTCAAATCTACATTCCCCTCCCACCTGCTATTCTTTTCCCTCTAAGGTTATTTTCCACTAGTACTGTATATATCTTCTATGTACAGTTATTTATAAGTTGTCTCCCCTATTAAAATGTGAACTTCTTGAGGGCAGGGACTGTGCTTTAACCTTTCTTTGTATCTTCAGTTATCACAGTGTCTGGCACTTGGTAAAGTGCTTAATTAATATCTCTCAATGGACTAATTCTAAAATTCTAAGACCAAACTTGTGTATGTGGAAGTTGTTGTAGGAGTTGACTAAGTCCCATAGAAAGAGCAGGATCCTAAATAAGGAATTAACAAGAACAAAGAATAACCAAGAGGCATAGAATGGGGAGAAAAAGTAGAAAATATATATTTTTTAAAAATCAAGGTCACATGGTAGATACCTAATGGCAGATTGTAATGACATAAAATCAAGTATTGCATGTTGTAATTGTCACACGGGTAATGTGGAGAGGGAACATATTAGCTGGGATGGCTAAATTTACTTTTATCCCAATATTTCTTTTCAGTATCTTTCAGAATATCTTCTGTTTCGTTGTTTTTCTTTTTCTTCTGGCTCCATTTATCATTGGCTATTTGGCCATAAAAGAATAACAGAAGTCAGGTGCTAGCCATAACTAGAGCCTGTTAAAAGTCTTATTCTACTTAATAAATCATACTCTGTGTGATAACCACATAAAGCTTTCTGTGATGGTTCTTGGTGGAGGGAGGAAAACTGGATTCTTCCTCAACAGATGCCACCATAATTAGATAACTCATTATATCAAGGAATAAGGAAACAAGATTGACATGGATAAAAATTTGAACATATTGATAGCTTTTTTCTGCATGTGAGCTAGTGCAATCTTGGAAACCGATTTTCTGGACACTACTCAAGGAATGAGTCAGCAGTTGGAGCTGAGTGAGATTTTCCACAATGAAACTCTAATCCTAGTCAAATATCCTGAGACTGAACCTTTAGATCATTCTTAGGGCTGATCACATCCCACAGGCAGAAATTATCAAATTGGATGGATATTTCCTACCCCTTACCCTCAGATTACCATTTACCCTCTTGGTAAAACCTTTGTTTCCTTTATGTATTACCACTTTAAGAGTTTCTATCTTCTAGAGGCAGGAAGACAAGGGCAATTGTTTAATGCCTTGTCAGACAACTTCTTTTTCTCTCTTCTAGGAAGAAGAAGTTGAGAATATGGAAAGCAGCAATGGTGGTTCTCCCTAGACACTCTGACAAAGTATCTGCTATCATTGAAACATGATCTGTTCTGTGAAAGACATCCCATCTATAATCTATTATGAAGGAAATGTTCCTTTTCTCCTTCTCTCCCTGCTTTCTTCCTTGATTCCCTTTTCCACATTTATTGATAGGTTACTATGTAATGATTTTGTGATAGTTGCTATGGTGAACACAAAGTGGAACTAGACAGGTCCTTCCAGTCCTTCCATCTCTCTGCCATTTGTCAGTTAAAGTTTTATCTACAGTAGAACTCACTCTAAACTACTTCCCAAAGGAAGGAAGTTTAAGGATGTTTTCAAAAAAGATTTTTAATTGTCTTTTAGTTTAAAGTAAAAGATGATTATAGGAATCACAGAAGTGGAGAAGAAAGGGAAAAGGAAGTTTTGAGCATGTTCTGACATGAATATAGTGTGCTACATTAAAAGAAGAGATGTGCTCCAATAAAAATGATCCAAGGAAACATTAGAAAGTGTAATGAGAGGTATAGAAGAAAAGTCTTTTCTGACTGGCAGATCAGGGAAAGATCCATGGAGGAGGTGGTATTTTACCTGGAACTAAGGAATCATATGCCATGGAATGCAATAGGTCACTCCTTTTCTTCAACCTATACATTTCCTCTTCCTCCAAATAATCCACTTGAATAGTTTCAAGTTTTCCAAACATACTACTTCTCCTCATTTGGAATAATTACAACTGTTCAATGTGTGTACTAAAAAAAGTGGCTTCAGAATTGGGGAGCGTACTCCTGATGTGATTTTGTCAGAATGGAACACTGTGGTGTTAGCCCGTATCTTATTCCAGACTTCTTCTGTTACTATATCCTTAGACTATATTAGCTTTTGGTGAAAGTCACTTTTTAAAGTCTCTTCCAGTTTTAAATCTTTGATCCTATGAGCCAATTTCCTATTTTCAGAAGCTTATTTAAATAGGTCAAATTGGAGCTGTTTTAATTGCATGCCATAAATCCTCAATTTTATTCTTTCTTTCTTTGATTTATTTTGATCTGTGCCCCAACATGTAGTGGTCTTACAGCTGATTGAGAAATGACTTGCATCAGTAACCTTTCATTTCTTGTCAAAATCACTGTCAATTTCATTTTCTGTGATGGTATGTGGTATTTTCTGTATCTCTTCTTTAAGAAAACATTCATTTTATATAGGTGTGTGTCTTCTGCACAGACAACATATTTTTGGTATGCTTTATTTTTGATCCTGAGCAATACTACTCAGCATGTTTTTTCATAGTTCTTCCCTATGACTACTTTTGGTTTATAGCCATTGTTTATATCACTTTAATTTGTAGCTTCTCATTGAGTTTTTCACAGAATATCTGGCCTACTTCTCTGTTTTTTAACCATAATGAAATTGTTTTTAATAATTATTGCTTAGTAGTATACTTCAAGACAGAGTCCTTTCCTTGCCACATTTTCCCCCATTATTATCTTTGAATTCTTGACCTTTTGTTCTTCCATATGAATTTTATTACATTTTTTCTAGCATTATGAAATAATTCTTTGGTAGTTTCATTGATATAGCACTGAATAAGTACATTAGTTTACATACTTTTGTCATATTTATTTTATTGGCTTGACAAAACCCAAAGCAGTTAATATTTCTTTAAGCGTTTAGGTTGGTTTTTATTTCTGCAGAAAATGTTTTTATATCAGATTCATATAGAACCTGGATATGTCTTGGAAGATATACTCTTAAATATTGTGTGCCTTCTGTAGTTATTTTGTATGGAAATTCTCTTTCTTCTGAGTTTTGTTCATAATATACAAAGATACTGATGCTTTTTAAAAATCTATTTCATATACTGCAAACTTATGGAAATTTATTATTTCAGTTAGTTTTCTGGTTGACTCTTTAGGGTTTTCTAAGCAAATCATATCCTCTACAAAAGGTAATAATTTTGTTTCCTCTTTAACTGTGCTTCTCTCTATTTTTTTCTTTTCTTATTGTTACAGTTAGCATTTCTAGGACCATGTTAAATAGTAGTGGTAAAAATGGGCATTCTTGCTTTATCCTTGATCTTACTGGGAAGACCTCTAATTTTTTTCCAATTCCATATAAAATTTGTAGCTAGATAGTATATGAATTATTCCTATGCTTTCTGGTGTTTTTATTTTAATGGATATTGGATTTTGCCAAAAAATTTAAATCTATTGACATCATTGCATGTTTTTATTACTTATTTTGCAATGATTTCTTATATTTGCAATAATTCTTATGTTGAACCAACCTTGAAATCCCAGGATAAATCTAACCTGGTCAGAGTGTCTAACCTTTCTGACATGTTGCCTATTTGCTAATATTTTATCTAAAAAAATTTTTTTTTGTCAGTTTTCATTAGGGATATTGATCTATAATTTTCCTTCTCTGCTTTGTCTCTCTCTGGTATCAAGACTATATTTGCATCATAGAAAGAGAATGTAAAGGTTCCTTCTATTCCTATTACTCCAAACAGTTTGTGTAATATTAAAATTAATTGTCTTTTGAAAATTTGATATAATCAATTTGTAAATTTATCTAATTCTAGAGTTCTTTTTGTTGTTTAGAGTTCATTTTAATCATGTTCAATTCATCTTTCTGATATCAGGTTATTTAAATAGCCTATTTCTAAATTCATTAATCTGGGTTATATATTGATATCTAGCTAGCTAGCTACCATTGGGAGTCTGTTTACTCATGATACTAAAATAAAAGGTTTTAACATACATTAAGAGAATAACAAAAAAGTATATATTGATTCACTACTTGACATCTATGAAGCATACCATCTAGCACTAGTCAATTCATCCACAAATAACATTACTCTGATAATATTAAAATCTGCTTAAAGTATATAATAAAATATTTTCCTTTGTATTTTTACTGTGGGTACAGTACCCTGGAGAATTCATACTAATCCTATAAGTTGAAGTGTATGTACATATACATATATGCAAAAGTATATTCATCAGTATTTATAGCTCTACATATGTTTATATAACAGCTACAGATATACATACATATATATAGATACATGTTATGGTAGAGGTACATGTGTACACATTGTCACATGCACATGTCTGTGAAATGTTAACACTGAAAAATACTGGTCAGATCCCTCCTCATTCTTCATGGGCAGCACAGGTTCCCCTCACTTGACCTTGATCACATAAAGAGTTTGATATGGCCTCTGACCTGACAGAAGATTCATCTAGACTTCAGTAGCTGACGTGCCTTGGATGGAACCCTCTTTATGCATAACTTCTAGCTCTTTCTGAGACTTATCTCCCATTCTTCATGTCTTCCATAGATCAATCCACTTGTCAATCTAACAAAAGAACTGGCAGTGGAAGTTTTTTCCTTCCTTCCTTCCTTCCTTCCTTCCTTCCTTCCTTCCTTCCTTCCTTCCTTCCTTCCTTCCTTCCTTCCTTCCTTCCTTCCTTCCTTTTTTAATAATGTTTTCTATTTTACTCTGCAGACCCCATCACTTGAATTTGATGGTTACTAGCTTCTAGGCACACATTTGAGGACAATATTGATTATTTGCCAACTCTTGCTTCCAGTTGGGTTTCAGAGTTCCTCATTTGATCTTGAGTGATTGCAATAATGCTGGGTCTTCAACTCATTTGTAATCTGCAGGTTCTACTTGACTTCATTCTGCAATATTGATGTGGACAATTCTAACTATCTTCCAAGTGTTGGAACCTAATTATGCACATTTTTATTGTTCCCAAGTTTGGTTTGTGCCAGGTTTCAATTTTAATGAAGAAGTTTTCTTTCATATGTTCATTCATCACAATTGTTCTGCAATAGGGTTGTGCATTCTAGGCTTTCTCATGAAATACCAAAGAATCCTCAGGAACAATTATCCTTACAAACCCAGGAACTTTATTCTTTAATTGGTAAATTTTGTGCATGTACTGCTCTTTCTCTCCATCCTTCCCATAAGGTTCATTTGTTAAGACTTCAGTGCCTTCTCCACCTCCTGTTTCATTTTTACTGGCATCTGTCACAGAGTAAAGTTGTCCAACCTGATATTCTTTATCTGAAGATGATAAAACCACATGGAATGTCTTAATCAGCACCATTATTCCCTCACTGTGGCTATGGCCACTCATGGTGCTTGCCTATTTTATATGTTTGTAAGTATTTATTCATTTTCTCTAAAGTTTCAGTTTTGCTGCAATATATTTGGGCAAAATAGTTTCTGGTGATTTCCTTTATTTTCTTCTCATTGTTATAAATTCTCTTTTTTCATTTTTAATGCAATGTATTTGGTTTTCCTCTCTTAAAAAATCATGCAACCTATTTATCAACTTTATTAGATTTTTTAAACCCTTGGATTTCTCAGTTCAATTTTTATTTTGCCTTTAATTTTATTTCTCTTTTTAGTTTTCAGAATTTGTACTTTGTTAATTTTTTGTATATTTAAAATTTTTATTTTAAATTTATTCAAATTTATTTTTAAATTTAAATTTATTTAAAATTTTGAATTGCATATCCAATTCAATAATTGTTCTTTTTCTCGTTTATTGATGAAATTATTTAGAACTATAAAACTCCCTCTGAGAATTGCTTCTAAGAACATCCTATACATTTTAATGTGTATCTCATTACTGTTATTTTCTCTGATGAAATTTTTTATTATTGTTATAATTTGCTCTTTGACCCACCAATTATTTCCAAGTATGTTATTCAGTTTCCAATTACTTTTTAATTCTTTCTTCAAGGACTCTTTCTTTTCTCAGGGCCTTAATTTTGAATCATTGTTAGTTTTTCAGCTACCACAGTTCAGTTTTCTCTTAGTAATCTATTAAATTTAGATTGTTGTAGTTACTGTATATTGTTCTTCTCTTTCTGCTTATTTTGCTCTGTATCAGGTGATACAGAGCTTATCCTCAGGGGGTGTATAGGGTGTTCAAGGAGGGCGGGAATCTCTGGTATTAGGGCTGCCCATATATCTTTGGTATCTAACTGACAGTCTCCTTTCACCTGTGGCTCCAAGAAACTGCAGTATTTGTAGTGGCCACACCCTGGGAAACTGTCTTAGCTAGGGGTGAGGAACCTGTGGCCTCAAGACCACATGTGGCCCCCTAGGACCTCAAGTGCAGTACTTTGACTGAATTAATTGAGGACTTGAGCTGGGCAGCCAGGTAGCACAGCAAGTAAGAGCACCGGCTCCAGTGTTGGGATGACCTGGATCAAATCCGGGCTCAGATACTGAGCACCACACCCAGAAATAACTGGCCATGTAACCTTGAGCAAGTTACTTAACCCCGATTGCTTTAAAAAAAAATTGAGGACTTGAGGACTTAGAGGGCCACATGTGACTTCAAGGCCACAGGTTCCCACCCCCGGTCTTGTCAGATGGACTAACCATGTTGATGGCAGGCCTCAGGTGAGTAGGACGGTGACTACTTCAAGTGTGTGAGGGCTTTCCCTGGTGGAAGAGAACAGTTTGTTCCAATGACCATGAATGTGGCTGAAACAGGCATTGTAGGGAGCTTAGAGCTTGGTCAGACATCAAAGACACCAAGGTCATTCACTGCATCCCAGGCCACTGCCACTTGTCCTGACTTTTGTCTTATCACTGGACTTTAATGACTGGAAGAGAAAGTTGAACTAAAAACTGTGCAGCTCTGCCTCACTTAAATGTGATTCGCACAGGAGTCAAGATATCACCCTGTGATGTCATTGGTCCTCTTTGAAAATGAAGGACAAAAAATGATGTCCTCATATTCATGATTTCTTACTACACAATAAAACTCCAATCTGCTTAGAAATCATAGTTGCTTGTTTCAGCCATTCTCCAATTGATAGTTGTACACTTTGTTTTTAGGACACTGAAAGAAATATTTTTAAATGAAAAGATTAATGGAATTCCTCCTAGTAAAACTATTCTAGGGAGACATGTTGCTTATTTAAAAAAAGAAAAGAGAGGTGGCCAGGTAGCACAGTGAGTAAGAGCACTGGCTCTAGTGTCAGGATGACCTGGGGATCGAATCTGGGCTCAGACACTTAGCACCCACCCAGAAACACCTGGCCGCATGACCTTGAGCAAGTTGCTTAACCCAGATTGCTTAAAAAAAAGGAAAAGAAATAAAAAAGAAAGAGAAAAGAAGGCAAGTCTCTGATGTAATAAAGAGCATACCCTAGGCTTATGACACAGCATTCATATCAGGACATTGAACTCTGGAATCATGACTATGCGGGTGGTATTTTCCCAGGAAGTATCTCCTTGCTGTTTGGCATTGAGTGGACCCATAATGAAACAGTTGGGATTAGAAAAAGGATTTTAACTGTCAACACTCCTAGGCTCTGGTTTCTCTGAGGGTAAAGAAGAAATGACTTTGTCATTTTATTTTTCTTCAGTGGAATGTTAGTTTTATTCCAATGGCACTGCGTTTTAAAAGTCTATATGAATTTTACAAGGTTCTGATAGATTAGGTAGAATTTCTTATCTAAAATCTCATTTTTACATTTGATCTATTTTGGAAATGAGTTTAGGCACAAAGGGCATTTTAAGGTCTTTGGGTAAAGAAAATGTGTAACTATAAGGCAGTAAGAGACAATTTTATAAAAAAAATGAGATTATGTAAGTGATCTCAGGGGCAAGGATGATGCTCTCTAGGTGGCATGATTTTAGTACTTCTGGCATTGATCATTTTGCCTTTCTACCATATATCTTCTTAGAAACTTATTGAAAGGTGCAGTGAATAGAGCACTGGCCCTGGTGTTAGGAGGACCTGAGTTCAAATATGACCTCAGACAGTGGACACAATTACCAGCCATGTAACTTTGGGCAAGTCACTTAACCCCAATTGCCCTCCAAAAAAAAAGAACAAAAAAGAAACTTATTGATATTTAAAATTTTAAGAAGAGATGAAGGTTTTTATTACCCAATTTGAAAAAAGAAAGCCTATCTTTGATAGTGGTCATACTTAAATTCATACTATAGTGTAAAATGGTAAATGATGGATATCAGATTCTTTCCTGAGAGTAGATTTTGAGAGGAAAGAACATGAAAGTAATAATAATAGTAGCTAATATTTATATTATGATTTAAGGTTTATGGAATGTTTTATATTTATTGTCTCCTTTGATTCTCACAAAACCCACGAGGAAATTGGAATCTGAGAGAGTTTAAATGACTTGCCCATGGCCATATAGCTAATAAGTATTTGAGACAGGATTTCAGTTCAGGTCTTCCTCACTTCAAGTCCAGTGCGTCTCTCTCTCTCTCTCTCTCTCTCTCTCTCTCTCTCTCTCTCTCTCTCTCTCTCTCTCTCTCTCTCTCTCTCTCTCTCTCTCTCTCTCTCTCTCTCTCTCTCTCTCTCTCTCTTTCTCTTTCTCTGTCTCTCTGTCTCTCTCTCTTTCTCTGTCTCTCTGTCTCTGTCTGTCTCTCTCTGTATGTATGTATGTCTGTGTATACACACACACACACACACACACACTGATTATGCCACCTATTTCCTCAGGTTAATGGAAACCTGAAATTTGGGGGGGAAATGGGGAGCAAGGAGCTATAAAAGGAATGGAATAGTAGAAGACTATTACAAAAATATAATGATCCAAGTTAATGTTTTGTCACAGTCCAGTCCTACTCAGAATAGTGTCAATGATAACTGACTTGTATCTGCCTGATTCATATTTATATTATACTATACTGGAAAAGAACTTTCCAGAAGTGAAATGGGCTTCATTGTGAAGTAGTAAGTCTCCCATCCCTGCAACTATTTAAACAGAGGTTAGATAAACACTCATTGAAGTTCTCCCTTTCCTCAGTAAAAATTTATAGGACTTCTCAGACTCATCTGAAATTAGGACCTTGCAAGTGATGTGATTATAGCCCTACTCATATTTTACTGATGAAGAAAAACAAAAATGGAGAGTGATTTGCCCAAGGTTACATGTTAAATGACAAGTGAAATTTGAAACTGTAATTTTTGACTCCAAATTCAATATTCTTTCCCATTCCTGACACAGTTCTGTTCAGCATTTTTATAAATGCTTTGGTTGACATAAGTGGCATGTTCAGAAAATATGGTAATCAGACAAAATTTGGAAGTATAGTTAATATAGTGGATGAGAGAACTGAGATCCAAAAGAGAACATGGATTAAATCTCAGAGCTGTAACTAGTTCAAGGTAATGGGAACTTTTTTCCAGATTATTAAAATTTAGAGGACCCAAAAATTTAATACATGTCCTTCTTCAGCAGCACAATAGTAACAGGTTCTGTATCCCACTTGACTGGATTTGTCTTAACTGCTCCTTGTATTGCTTTCACATTATGATTTACAAGGTTGATTCAAGGAAAAAGTCTTAACATGATTTGTAATATGTTCCAAACTTTGCTCATGTCTTGTCACTTACCCCAGGGATCAAAGCTGCTAGTTTTGCTCCTATTGAATCTAACAAAATAGGGATAAACGTTACATTCTGTACTCATTCTTCAATTATCTAACACTCCTGTGGATAGGTGATCTCTTATCCTTTTCCAAATACTAAATCTGGATTATTCCTACCATCTACCTTCTCTGCTTCTACCCTGATGCTGCAGATACCATGCTGAATGAGTCCACTGAAAAGTTATGTTACCTTTTCTCTCCTGAGTGCTCACTGTTACATGACAGTCCTTTAATTTTTCCCTGACAGATTCCCTGTTCATTCACTACATCATCTGTTCCAAACTTTCTCTGCTGTCTTCAATCCATGTTGACCAGCTCATTATATTCCTCTTTGCAAAAGATCTCACCTCTTATTATAAAAATAAAATTGAGAACATCCTTCTCCCCTATTTGACACCTTATCCTCATCCCCATCCTCTTCTCTTTTGTCCATGTATCAGGAAGAAGAGGTGTTTCTCCCTGCCAAAGCCAAGCCTCTCTATGTGTACCCTTGATACCAGCCCCTGCCTATCTAGTAGAGTGTCTCCTGGAGGAGCCTGCTATTTCTATCATCCCCTTGCTCTTTCTAGTCCTCATTTTTTTCTTCCATATTTTTCCATATTTCTTCCAAAATTTCTTCCATTTTGTTTGAAAGCATGTCTTAACAAAATTTTTCTTCACCTTGACTTCCCCTTGAGCTATGGCTCTCCTGCCTTTCAATGCTAATTTTCTAGAGTTACTTACACTCATTGCCTCCACTTCCTCATATAACACTCAACTTCAGTTGCTTGCATTATGATTTCCAAATCCGCCTCTTCCCTGAAACTACTGTCTCTGAGGTTACACATGAAATGATGTCTTCATCGCATTGGCCAGTTGCCCTTTCTATTTCCTTATCCTTGACTTCTGTTGGGTCTTTAATGGCTTGATTCCTTGACATTCTATACCCCCTTGGTTTCTCCTGGTTCTCCTCCTCCTCTCCCACCACAGTCCTCACTTGTCTGACTCTTCCTTCTTAGATTATTTTTGCTTAATTATTATTTTCTCTGCATTTGTATGTATAGGTCAAGGTTCTTTCCTAGACCCTCATTTCTCTTCATGCATTCTCTGCCTTAGTGATCTTATCATCCCCATGGGTTCAACTGTCACATTTAAGCAGATGACTCACAAATCTACATAGCCAACCTATATTTCCCCCCAGACTTCCACACTGACATCACTACCTGTCTGCTAGATAGGCAAATCACTCTCCGTTACCTATCTGGGATGTCCAAAAGGCGTAACAAAGTCAATGTGTCCAAAATGGAACTTTTTATCTTTCCGCTCCAGTCTACCCCTTTTTTTAAACTTCTGTATTTCTACCAAGGATATCACCAAATTTCTAGTTATCCAGGTTTACAACATCAAAATCATCCTCACCTTTTTATTCCCTTTCACCCTATATATTCAATCAGTTGCAACATATCAATTCTATCTACAATGCCTTCCACAAATCTTTCCCTTTCTGTTCATTAATGAAGCCACTACTCAGCCTCATAATGTCTTGCCTGGATGTCTCTAATGTACTCCTATTTAATCTCCTTAATTCCAATCTCTCTCCCCTCTAATTCACCCTTCATTTAGGTGCTAAACTGATGTTCTCGAGAACAGATCTGACCATATCAATCCCCTGCTTAGGAATCTTCAATGACCCCCCATAACCTCTAAGACAAAATACAGGTTGTTCTGTTTGTCATTTCAAGTCCTTTAAAATCTGGCTCCTATTTTTCTTTCCAGGCTGATTTGACATAACTTTCCTTTAAATAACTCTCTGCTCTAGCCAAACTGGCTTACCTGATATTATCATAATCAATACTCCACCATCTAATTCCTTGCCTTTTCATAGGCTGTTGCATGTAGTCGGAATACTCTTCCTTTTTACCTCTCTCCCTTAGAATCTCCTCCTCCTCCTTTTCCTCCTCCTCCTCTTTCTCCTCCTCCTCCTCCTCCTCCTCCCCCTCTCTCTCTCTCTCTCAATATTGTGTTAAGATTTGTTCATACTCCATGCCCATCCAATATAGTTTATATCTTATTTGATTTCTGTTCTTTGAATCCTCTAAACTATATATCTATACAATCATGATTCTCAATTATACAACTTCACTCTTGTTTTGACTCAATATCCTGACTTCTCACCAGCTCCTCACCAGTCACTTTTCCCCTTCCTGGGTACTCTCTCTTCCAACTATACATCTCCCCTTCATTTATTATCTTCCTCCATTAGAATGTAAGCTTCTTGAAAGCAGAGGCTGTGTCTTGTTTGTTTTTACTGATATTTTGGCACTTAATACACCTGCCTTTACACTTACATAGTTACTTCTGTTGAGCATATGTTTCTCCATTTTCTGTCATTCTTGGTATTAAACAGTATTATAGAACAGTTTTCACTGTTTTTGCATTTTTAAGTATTTTTTCTAATTTTGAAATGTGGAGAGTATTCCTTAGGGCATTGTTCTGCTCTACAAAGCCAAATGCTATAATCAACAAGTAATATACACTCTAGTATCTTGTTTTCTCTACATCTTTTAGTCAGTTGTATAATGGTAAAGATGTTGTCTAATGTGGAATGTCACTCATGAAATCCTGTCTAATCTATCCTAATGTGTTCATCAAGGATGCCTTCATGTGCCCATTATTCTAACAAAAAAAAATTTGTAGGTATGAAGATGGGGATAGGAAATGGTAATTAGTGATACTCTCTCAGTTGCATTTTCTTTTTTAAAATAAGGTTTTTTTTTTCTTATCCCATGCCTCAGATATTCTCTCCTCATTCAAATACATTGACAACTGATACTCAGTATCTTAAATATCATGCTACTTCCATCATGGAATCCTTTGTGTATGCTTGTTGAGTCTCTTTGTTTTTCCTTTCTTCTTCTTTCTTGAAATTTCTACTTATTCTGACAAAACGTCCAAGAGTATAACACTAGAATCTGCCAGTGATAACTCCATTGTCCTTGATGGAAAAATATTTTTTATAAAAATCTTTTGAAATATTTTCCATTTTTTAATGTTTTTGTGTTCCTTCTCATTTTATCTTTAAATATTCTTGGTATGTTTTTTTTTTCTTAGTAGGGTCTTTCATGAAGCTTCCTTTCATCTACTTCTCAATGTTTTATCTGTTAAGACTACTAATAATTCTCTGCCACTTTCCTATATAAGGTTTTATGGAGTCTGACTTTGGGCAAAATCCTTTTCTCATGCCTAAAAATGATGTGGAGGTAACCTTGACAAGCTTGGTCAGATTCTACTAAATTGAAAAGCAACCAACTATCTTTTTTTCAATGACTAGCCTCACTAACTACAGAGAAGCTCATTGATAATAGGCTGACCACTGTGTTACAAATTCTTTGACCTTGGTAACTGAAAAAAAACAGAGAAAGATACAAAATGATCTTATGTTGCCTTGTTTAACTTCTGTAGCCACACTGGCAAATTTGTGTAAAATTAGGCAAATATCGCTAAGAATCACATTATTTTTAGGCCATCAATAAACATGCACCTAGCTGTTGGTACTGTAAATGTCAGATTCTATCCAATGGCCAATGTGTGGACATATGTTAGTTTTAGAGGAAATGAATTGTTTCAATCATGTCATTCTTCTGCAGCTATATTCAAGAAGGGTTTGTATGTTTTCCATAGAGAGGGAAATAAAGGAGTTAGTGGCATTTTCATTGTGCATTCAAAATCAGTAAGAACATTATTTAGTCATTTAGACAGATCATATTACTGTATTTATGATAAGAATTTGAAAAAGTACTGTAAAACTAATATCAGCTTATTTGCCAGCATCAGTTGTAGAGATTGAGGAAGGGCAAAATTATATGAAGAAATAAATAAGATCTATAAAATTTAAACAGCATATATTTTGACATTGACTTCAGTGCAAAGGCAAACATAAGGAACAATAACAAAAATATGTTGGAGTATATGACTCATAAATAAAATATTAAAGAGGTCAAAGACTTGTAAACAACAAAAAATGCTTCATTAATTCTTGAGAATTGAAAAATGAGGCCCTGGACAGGGTGAGTACCCCATAATATTATAAAAAAAATGAAATTGATTATATTTTGAGATGCAGGAATGAGCTTTCATTAACAATGTGGAAGATAGGAATCATGTTTAGATAAACTATCTGTTCAGTCAAAACATTCTTATTAGAACGAAAGAACAAAATTAATACAAAACTAGAAGGAAGAACAAATATGCAAAAATAAGTGCATTACATTTCTGCTGCCCTTGCTTAGAGAATGTAAGATCTAGCTGTCTCACACTTTGGACTAGAAGGAGTGATGAGGGATTTATGGAACCTTAATGTGTGGTGAATGCCCTTCATCCTCAAACTTCTTAGTCATAAAGGTCACTCTACCCAAGGCCACTCTCCCTTTTCCCCCAAGGAAATAAACAAGAGAGAAAATAATGACTATAAAAATGGATTCAAAGGAATAACAATTCACCTGTGACTTTTTGCTTTCAAATTTGTTGAAGTCTGTGAAGAATTTCATTGAAGTCACCACACTTTTTGCACGAAGGTGGTAGTCATTTGCATGATATTATTTAATATTATATAGTGTATTTCAGTTAATCAATGGATGGAAATTGTTTTATATAGGATTTAATTGAAGCTCTTTCTGAACAATTTGTTAGACCTAACCTTCTTGTTGAAAGACCTTTAAGGATTCTTGAATAAGAATATTAGAGAATATATTTTCTTAGAATTATATTAATACTCTTATAAAATTTACCATGCAAATATATGTAGAAATGCATTCTTTGCACATTACATTGTAATAATAGTCACCAATAAAGAAAATATTAGTAAATTGCAAAACTAGAGATAAGCAACATCTTATATAATGAATTGACTAAAAAAGTCATAAAAACATTGAGATAATTTAATGGAAATAATAATGGGACAACATCTAAAATTTATGGAATGTAGCTAAAGCAGTACTCTAAATAAATGTCTATCTCTGAAAATGTTTTAACAGAGTGGAAATTGAGAATTAACAACTCTGCTTAGCAACATTTACCTTCACAAAAAATAAAATTAAATTAAACTTTTTAAAATTAATAAAAAGTATCAAATAATTTGACAATTCAATCCAGGAAAGAAGAATGAAAGACAAATTTCAAGTTTAAAAAATAAAAAAAGATGAATTTCAAATAAATAAAGAAAAAGAATGATCAAAAGCTGCTATTTATCATAATATGCCTACATGCCTGAGAATTTAAGGGTAATGGATGAATGGGTATAAAAATAGAAAATACCTAAATTAACAAAATTGGGAATAGATAACATAATCAACCCAATCTCAGAAAGTCAAATTGAACAAATCATAAAGGATCTACCAAATGAAAAATAAAAGTTCAAATGTATTTGTGGTTGGATATTATTAAACGTTTAAAGAAGCCTAATGCTTCTATTGAACAAAGTTTTTTTCAGGAGAAGATAATCTAATCAAACTGGTTTCATGTTACAAATATGGTCTTTCTCCCCAAACCAGGGAGAGATAAACAGAGAAAGAGAACTATATTCCAATATTACTAGTAAACATTAATAAAAAGAAAAAAAAGATTTTATCAATGAGAGTGACGCAATATATCAGAAAAACTCATTTTGACTGAGTTGCATTTATACTAGGGATGCACAGATACTTCAGCATTAGAAAAACAATTAAAATAGTCATATTTTAGGGGCAGCTAGGTGGTGTAGTGAGTAGAGAACCGGCCCTGGAGTCAGGAGGATCTGAGTTCGGATCCTGCCTCAGACACTTAACACACACACAAACAAAAACTTATCCGTGTGACCTTGGACAAATTATTTAACCCCAATTGCCCTCTAAAAAAAAGAATATATTAGTTCAACTAGATTTGGGAGCAGCTAGGTGGCGCAGTGAATAGAACACTGGCCCTGGATTCAGGAGGACCTGAGTTCAAATGTGGCCTCAGACACTTAACGCAAAAACTAGCCATGTGACCTTGGGCAGGTCATTTAACCCCATCTGCCCTACAAAAAGCAAAAAAAAAAAAAAAAGAATAGCAATATTTTTTTTTGTTTGTTTTAGACTTGACCTGTGATTCATTAGTATAGGAAACTCTATTCAAAAATTTCCTTTACTTATGCAGATCAGCTACTGTTCTGCAACTTAAAATATTAGGGAGTTACTCAGAGCACTGAGAATTTCCATGACTCCCCCAAGGTCACTTAGCCAGTTTGTGGAACTTGAAGTAAGGTATTCCTGACTCTGAGACCAGTTCTCTCCTCATTATACCACACTGCTTCTCAAATAATCCAAAAACAAATCAGCAAAAACTACATCATTATACCATTTGAAAAAGGGTAGCCTTCATTTATGTTTTAGTCAAGAGAATATATCTAAAACTGAGAACTTGTATTGTGTACAATAACAACAAACTGAAACCTTTTCCAATAAGTTTAACTGAAGCAAAAGTCTCCCTTTTCCCCACTATTTAACATTTCACAAGAAATGACAGTTAGATAACATTCATAAAAAGGAACTAAAATAATGCTTTTCTTCAAATGATTTGATGGTTTGCTTAGAAAATCATGGGGAATCAAAGAAGAAACTATTTTGAGATGATTAATAGCTTCAGTAATATAGTAGATATAAAATAATCAGTATTTCTGCATATTACTAACAGAACTTTAGAGGAAATGATAGGAGAAATTCTACTTAAAACAGCTTAAAATGCGCAAAGCATCTGGGAACTAACCTACCAAGACACACGAGACTTTTACTATGTTGAGGTACTATCTCTTTGGCATATGAATAACCTGCTTCTGGAAAGAAGAAAAATGACATTTATATAAAGAACAATTACCTACTTGTGGGGAAACCATCTCTCAGGCAAAATGTTGAGGAGAGATAGACTGTTCTGAGTTCCAGATAGAGAAATATCCCTCAGTTGAATGTACTGAGAGGATAGAACAATGTCCAAAGTGACAATGGCTGTAGGGTCCAATTATTTGCCATGTAAATCTTTTAAGAGTTTTGAAGTTTATACATGAAAAAGATATACATTAAATAACACTTTGGGGGCTATAGGAAAATTATTTAGTGACTATTGAATTCTTATCAGCCAGAAAGACATATTTCTTGAGTTTTACCTCTTGCGGTAAAGGTGACCACTAGGCTCTGATCTATGGCATTAAAAGCTGGTAAGAAGCCAGAGAAGAAGCTTTAAGGCAAATAGGAAGACGAATCAAAATCAAAACAGAAGAATCAAAAGAGTAATCTGAGTATAGGAGAAGTCTCAAAAACTTCAAATGAACATATTAACTAACACTTAAAACATAAAAGAATAGCTCACCTCATTTAGAATACTGGGAAGTAAACACATCTTTATAGTGCTGCTGAAAAGATACTGAATTTTCACTTCAGATCTATGCTTTCTGTGCAACTCACAAATACAGATCTCTTGGTAAGTTGGGCAGGGATCTGAGCTAAAGAATACTTGGAGGTCATTTGTTGCTCTAAGAAGTGATGCTGTTGCATGGATACCCTCATGCAGGGGAGTTGTTGCAGATTTAGGAATCTAGGAATTTTCAAATTCGCCAGACGGCCACCAAGACTGAAAAGTTCCACCTCTCACTCTCTATTCACTCCTATACTCAGGAAAGGAATCATAAATCTCAAGATGCAGGTAGAGATTTAAGGTCCCATCTCAGGCTTTTCTAAATAATGACATTTTCGCACTGCATTTGTTCAGGGCCTCCATGTTGTGTTTGTTTGTTTGAGTTAGAATCCAAGGAAGAGATGGCATTAAGAATGTCCTAAGTGGACTGAGAGAGAGAAGGAGCTTTTTCACAGCTCTCACAGGCCATTGTGGGAGTTTCTTTTCCAGGTGCAGTAAAACAGTCCCCCCCAGACACAGGAACCAAAAGACTAAAATGGAACTGCCTCTCCTTTGCTGAGGCATGGGGTGGGGCAGGTGGGAAGTAGGGTTCAGAACAAATGTCTCATTAAACCAAAGAGACCAAAATTTGTCCAGTTCTTTTTTTAATGTTAACTTATTTATTTTTAGTTTTCAACATTAAGTTCCATAAGTTTTAAATTTTCTTCCCCTACCCTCCCTTCTCTCTCCCCAAGACAGTATGCAATACAATATAATGTCTACACATACATTTCCATTAAACATACTTTCACATTAGTCATGTGGTATAGAAGAACCAGAATGAATAGGAAGAACCATGAGAAATAAAAACAAACCAAAAAAACCCCAACAACAACAACAAAATAGTCTGCTACACTCTGCATTCCATAGTTCTTTCCCTGGATGTGGATGACATTTTCTATCATGAGTCCTTTGGAATTGTTTTAGGTCCTCATTGTTGAGAAGGGCTAAGTCTATCAAAGTCAGTCATCGCGCACTGTGGCTTTTACTGTGTATAGTGTTTTCCTGGTTCTGCTCATTTCACTCAGCATCAGTTCATGTAAGTCTTTCCAGGTTTTTCTGAAGTCTGCCTATTCATCATTTTTTTTTATAACACAATAGTATTCCATTACATTCATATATCACAACTTGTTCAGCCATTCCCCCATTGATGGGGATCCCCTCAATTTCCAGTGCTTGGTCACCACAAGAAGAGCTGCTATAAATATTTTTGTACATGTGGGTCCTTTTCCCATTTTTATGATCTCTTTGGGATACAACCCTAGAAGTAGTATTGCTGGGTCAACAGGTATGCACATTTTTATAGCCCTTTGGGTGTAGATCGAATCCGAATTGCTCTCCAGAATGGTTGGATCAGCTCACAGCTCCACCAACAATGAATTAATGTTATAAGTTTCCTACATCTTCTCCAATGTTTATTGTTTTCCTGCTTTGTCATGTTAGCCAATTTGATAGCTGTAATGTTATAACTCAGAGTTCTTTTGATTTGTATCTCTCTAATCAATAGTGATTTGGAGCATTTTTTCATATGACTATGGATAGCTTTAATTTCTTCTTCTAAAAACTTCCTGTTCATATCCTTTGACCATTTGTCAATTGGGAAATGACTTGTATTCTTGTAGATTTGACACAGTTCTCTGTCTATTTTAGAAATGAGGCCTTTATGAGAGATACTGGTTATAAAAATTCTTTCCCAATTTTCTGCTTCCCTCCTAATCTTGGTTACATTGGCTTTGTTTGTACAAAACCTTTGCAATTTGATGTAATGAAAATTATCCATTTTGCATTTTGTAATGCTCTCTATCTCTTGTTTGGTCATAAGTTCCTCCATTTGCCATAAATCTGATAGATAAACTATCCTTTGTGCCCCTAATTTGTTTACAGTATCAGCCTTTATATCTAAATCATGTACCCATTTGAGCCTTATTTTGGTATACAGTGTCAGATGTTGTTCTATGCCCAGTTTCTGTCATACTATTTTCCAGTTTTCCAGCAGTTTTTGTCAAAAAGTGAATTTTTATCCCAGAAGCTGGAGTCTTTGGGTTTATCAGACAATAGATTGCTATAATCATTGACTACTGTGTCTTGTGTACTTAACCTATTCCACCAATCTAGCCCTCTATTTTTTTTTTCTTTTTGGAGGGGAGAGGGAAGTGCAATTGGGGTTAAGTGACTTGCCTAAGGTCACATGGTTAGTAAGTGTTAAGTGTCTGAGGCCGGATTTGAACTCAGGTCCTCCTGACTCAGGGGCTGGTGCTGTATTCACTGCATAATCTAGCCACCCCTAGCCCTCTATTTCTTAGCCAGTACCAGGTAGTTTTGATTGCTGCTTTATAATACAATTTAAGATCTGATGCGACTAGGCCACCTTCCTAGCATTTCTTTTCATTCATTTTCTTGATATTCTGGACCTTTTGTTGTTCCAGATGAATTTTGATTTTTTTTTTCTATCTCTGTAAAATACTTTTTGGTAGTTTGATTGGTATGGCACTGAATAAGTAAATTAATTTACACAGAATTATCATTTTTATTATATTAGCTTGGCCTACCCAGGAGTAACTGATGTTTTTACACTTATTTAGATCTGACTGTTTGTGTGAAAAGTGTTTTGTAATTGTGTTCATATAGTCCCTGGGTTTGTTTTGGCAGGTGGACTCCCAAATATTTTATAATGTCTACAGTAACTTTAAATGAAATTTCTCTTTCTGTCTCTTGTTGTTGAGCTTTGTTAGTAATATATAGAAATGCAGATGATTTATATGGGTTTATATTATATCCTGCAACTTTGCTAAAGTTGTTTATTATTTCAAGTAGTTTTTTGCTTGATACTCTAGGATTCTCTAAGTACATCACTGTATCATATGCAAGGAGTGATATCTTAATTTCTTCTTTGCCTATTCTAATTCCTTCAATTTTTTTTCTTCCCTTATTGTTAAAGCTAACGTTTCTAGTACCATATTGAATAACAGTGGGGATAATAGACATCCTTGTTTCACACACCCTCCCGTCTTATTGAAAATGCATCAGGGCGGCCAGGTAGCACAGCGAGTAAGAGCACCGGCTCCAGTGTCAAAAAGACCTGGGGATCGAATCCAGGCTCAGACACTGAGCACCCACCCAGAAACACCCACCTTGAGCAAGTTACTTAACCCCAATTGCTTAGGGGTAGTCAGATGGCTCAGCAAGTAAGAGCACTGGCTCTAGGGTAGGGATCACCTGGGGATTGAATCCGGGCTCCAATGCTTAGCACCACACCCAGAAATGACTGGCCGTGTAATCTTGAGCAAGTTACTTAACCCTGACTGCTCATAAAAAAAAAAAAAAGAAAATGCATCTAGCTTATCTCCATTATAGATAATGTTTGCTTATGGTTTTAGGTAGATGCTCCTTATCATTTTAGGGAAGTGTAGCAGCAAGCACCCCAAGTGTCCTCAGGGTGTCTGCCACCAGAGGTTCTTAGATCTGCTTTGTTAAAGGAAAGCAACTCAAAATGGGTTAACAAGCTTACTTTAATCAGTCAAACATATGTATCCTTTACCTTGTTCAGGGGAAAAAGGTCAGCACCCCGAACTTCAAAGTATACAGGCAGAATTATCAAGACAGAAACAGATCAAGTAGACAGCTTTCCAAACTGTCCAGCCATTATATCCATACCAAATCAACATCTGGGTTTCAACATCTGGGTTTTTCAAAGCCGGGGGGCTCTGGACAACGGCTTCCCAGAATCCATATCAAATCACAGAACACTTCTCAAAGTGAGCCCCAAAACAAAGCTACACATCAGGGCTTATATAGCCCTCTCCTGGCTCAGAGAACGTAACAACCCTATTGACCCACTGGCCAATCAAGAAGTATCTATTAAAAAACAAGCCTCCCACCCCAGGCTCCAGGTGCACCTTAGCCTAGGGGCAGGGAAGATCTTAAAAATTTTCATTCCCATTACAGGAAGGCTTCATTTATACCTGCACTTTCTAGTGTTTTTAATAGCAATTGGTGTTGTATTTTTGTCAAAAACTTTTTCTGCATCTATTGAGATAATCATATGCTTTGTGTTAATTTTGTTGTGGATATGATCAGTTATGCTGATAGTTTTCCTAATATTGAACCAGCCTTGCATTCCTGGTATAAATCCTACCTAATCAAAGTGTATTATTCTTGTGATAAGTTGCTATAATCTTTTTGCTATTTTATTTAAATCTTTTTTGCATCTATATTCATTAGGGAAAATGTTCTATAATTTTCTTTCTCTTTTTTGACTCTTCCTGATTTAGGTATCAATATCATATTTGTATCATAAAAAGAATTTGGTACATCTCCTTCTTTGCCAATTTTCCCAAATAGTCTATATAGTATTGGAATTAATAGTTCTTTAAATGTTTTATAGAATTTTCTTGTAAATCTATTTGGCCCTGGATATTTTTACGTAGGTTGTTCATTGATGGCTTGTTCTATTTAATTTTCTGAGATGGGGTTAAGTATTTTAGTTCTTCTTCTGTCAATCTGGGCAATTTATATTTTTGTAAATATTAATCCATTTCACTAAGATTGTAAAATTTATGGGCATAAATTTGGGCAAAATAATTCTTAATTATAGTTTTAATTTCCTCTTCATTGGTGGGTCTTTTATCATCACATCAGTTAATTTATACCCACACCCTCTGAATATGTATACCCCCTTTTAAATGTTGTAATAAAGATACAATTACAAGTATCATCTTCCCATGTAGAGATGTAAACAGTTTGCCCTTATTGAATTTGTTTGTTTGTTTTTTCCTGTTTACCTTTGTATGCTTTTCGTGAGTCTTGTATTTGAAGGTCAGATTTTCCATTGAGCTCTGGTGTTTTCATCTGGAAGTCCCTTATTTCATTGAATGCCCATCTCCTTGCCTGAAAGATTATGCTAATTTTTTCTGGGTAGTTGATATTTGGTTGTAATCCAAGCTCCTTTACCTTATGGAATATCACATTCTAAGCCTTCTGATCTTTTAATGTAGAAGCTTGCAAGGTCTTGTGTGATCCTGACTGTAGTTCCACCATATTTGAGTTGTTTCTTTCTGGCTGCTTGAAGCATTTTCTCCTTGACCTGATAATTCTGGAATTTGGCTATAATATGCCTTGGTGTTTGCAATTTGGAATCTCTTTTAGGAAGTGATTGGTGGATTCTTATCATCTGGTTCTAGGACCTTGGGGCAGTTTTACTTGATTTCTTGGAAGAGTTCAGACTCTTTTTTTTTCATCATGGCTTTCCAATAGGCCAATAGTTCTTAAATTTTCTTTCCTGGATCTCTTTTCCAGGTCAGTTGTTTTTCCAATGAGATATTTTACATTTTCTTCTATTTTTTCATTCTTTCAATTTTGTTTGACTGATTATTGATCCCTCATAGATTTGCTAGCTTCTACTTGCCCAATTCTGATTTTTAATGAATTGTTTTCTTCAGTTATCTTTTGTACCTTCTTTTCCCTTTGACCAATTTTACTTTTTAAGGTGTCATTCTTTTCAGTGATTTTTTTTCCATTTTGTCAATTGTATTTTTAAAGGAATTGATCAATTTTTCTGCTACCTCTCTGATTTGATTTTTAAAATCCTTCTTGAGCTCTTCTGGGAATTCTTTTTGGGCTTGCAACCAGTTCATATTCCCTTTTGAGGTTTCAGATGTGAGTATAGTGTCAATGCTGTCTTCTTTTGAATTCATATTTTGATCTTTCCTGTCCCCATAATAAAAATCTATGGTCTTTCCTTTTCTAAGATGCTTTTTGTTCATTGTGATTGTCTTTTTCCTGGCTTTTAAAATGGATCTCTGCTTCTTGGCCATAAGGGGCTCTGTCCCATGCTTCTTGTGCTGGGGGCTAGGGGCCTGATTACTGGCTTTGTGTGCTGTGGCCTATAATTCTGGCAGCTGGAAGCTCTATGATGTTGTAACCTACCTGATGCTGAACTAGAGATGACTGGTGTGTGCTGAGGCCAGGTGAGGTCTTTCTGCATTGGGGGTTACATTGGAGCTTGTGGTGTGAAGTTTGGGGAGCAGTGGTATGGTCCTTGGAGCTCTCCTCCTCCCCTCAGGCTGCACTAAAGCACAGATAGGCTCAGCTGCTGGTGAATACTCATCCACTCTGTTTGTTGTCTGCTGATTCCTCTGGCTATGTTAAGACATGCCTGGGGTCCTGATGTTGGCGCTTGCCAGCTCCGCCACTCTGGGGCTCAGGATCTCCTGCTGGTCTGCTGAGGTGGGCTTGCTGCTAGCTTGCCATCCTGTACTTGTCCCCTTTAGCCACAGGAAGATGGACATTTCTTGTTAATACCCCTAACCTCCAGAGATCAAAGCCTGCAGTACCCCTTCTTTCTGCTGGCTCCACAATTCTGGGATTTTTCCTGGGACAATATTCTCTGGATTTTTCCAACTCAACAAGGGAGGTGAAAGGGACTTACTATGCCATCTTAACTCCTGGAAGTTTATATAGGTGACTTTCAAATATTCAATCTGTGAGCTCATAGCCCCCTAATGGCTGCTGCTGCCACAGGCCCTGTGCAGGACTATGCTTCTCTCTCACCCCACCCACCCCTGCACTGAGAAATCTGGGAATTGCCACTGCTTCTGATGATTCAGTCCTCCAGGGTGTTCTCCAAATGAGGCCAAGTCTGCCTGCACTCTAGACTACACCCCTCTCCCAGCCCGGGGCAACAAACCCTTCTTGTAGACCTTCCAGGTTCTCTTGTGCTGGAAATCTGCCACTCTGTCTCTTTGTGGATTCTGCTGCTCTAGAATTTGTTCAGATTCACACTTTAGAAGCATTTGAAGGGCTTTGGGGGACAGCTCAGGTGAGTCTCTGCTTTCACTCTGCCATCTTGACTCCGGCCTCCAAAACTTACCTAATTCTATGGGAAGTCCTCCAGCCATCTCTGCTTAGGAGATGTAAGAGATATTGTAATAGTAACAGCAAGGTTACTCTCTCTCTCTCTTTCCCTCCCTCAGTCTCTGTCCTCCGGTCATCCCTGCTTCAGATGTAATGAAATATTACGGGACTTTCAGGAATGGCAAGGATATGCAGCATTAAGTAGTGGATACAAATCTGACCTCACAGATAGGAAGACCCAGATTGAAGTCCCACATCAAACTCACACTAACTCTGACACACTGGACGAGTTGCTTCATCTCTCAGGGCCTTAGGCATCTCTCTCAGAATATAAATTGAAGAGTAGGTATCTGCATTGAATTCCTTATACCAATGAAATCATGAGGGAAGAAAAGGAAGGATAAATTTGAGGAATTTAAAGAATCACATGAAGACTTGTGTAAACTGGAGAACTGAAAAAAAATAAAGCAGAACCAGGAGGACAATGTCTACAATGAATAAAGATAAAACATAAGCAAATGAAAATCCAGCCAGAGCATAGATCAAAGGCAATGACCAGTGTTGGTTCTAGATGGCTAATGTTAAACCACACTTTATTCCTCTCTATAGGGAGGTGGTGGATTACAGTTGTGTAGTGTTACATACCTTGTCAACTGGTCATTTTATCAGTCAAGTAGTCAGTAAACATTTATTAAGCACTTCTACAATGTACCAGGCACTGTGCTCAGCACAAAAGTTAAGTAAAAAGTTTTGCTTTGCTGTTTTTTTTGTAAGGGTGAATAATTTGAGGGGATTTTTATTGTGAAATAATTATGGTATTAAAATGCATCGATAAAATGCTTAAGAAAGGAAACACTAAGTAAGTCATTAGCTAAACAATAGTTGATTAAAGCAGGATACAAAGTACCCAATATGTACATGGGAATTTTTTATTCTTTTATATTTCTCCAACTGCTGCATTTCATGATTTATGCATAGAAAATAGTTAATTATTTTCCTTATTTGGATATAAATATGAACAGCGTGCAAATACATCAAACAATCTAACCTTGTCTTTTTCCAGTCTCATGTTTCTGGACTAACTTCTGAGCCTATACTACTTTAAACAGATACCAGAGTGTCCATTTACTGTTTCTGTGAGTTTGGACAAATCAATTTAATCCTACTTACCTCATCTATAAAATACAGTTAAAAATCCTTTCACTGCCTAACTTCCTCCTGCGTAGACTTTTAATTCTAGGGCAACTCTCACTAACAATACCCATAATATAAAACATATAGTCTGTTGAGTAGAGGTGGAAAGGAAAAGAGGGGCTGAAGTCAGAGACCCCAAAATGCTACCCATTTCTAAGGAGACTTCCATAGGGCAGAGCTCCTCCACACATGACCATCTGTTATCTTTCTAGTATAATGAATTGTTCTTGCTAACTAAAATGCTGAAGGACTTTGAGTGTTGTCAGCATCTTCTAAATTTAATACCCACTAAATTTGGCATTCTGGGGACAAAGCCCTGAGTACAACACCTTAGTTTTGGCTCTGCTTGGAGAGATGGTATAAGGAAAAACTTTTAAGTATTAAACTTGAAGTGATACATAAAAATGCTAATAATAATAGCTGGTGACAGTTACAAGACTTGAGACCTAGCATGAGGGAAGAATCAAAAAGCATCTCTTGGACTTACTCTGTAGTTTCAACCCCTTTTTAAAGAGATGGTAATGTGATAGTGCTCTGTTTCTTCCATGTGCCAAAGCCCCAATCACTGAATGTCTTTGTTCCTCCTTGAGGCCTTAAGTGGCCCACCGTTCAGGCTGGGGTTTTCTCTGAAACTCTGGGAATTGTACCCAGCTGTTTCACACCTCTTCCTAGCAACTGATGTAATACGGTATGGGTTAAAAGGATATCGACACTGCCACACTCTTTTCCTTTTCCCAGATTAATCAAAAAATAGAGAATTCTGACAAATGCCATCTGCTGATTTTTCCAAAAGACAAGTTTCAGTGGTATGGCCAGCAGGTGCCTCAGCTTTTTCTAGCATGCAGTACCAAAATAATCACCATGGTAACATTCTTAGGGCAGATTTCCAAACAGATTTATTGTGAACACAGAAGCTACATAGCACTTTTAAACAGGAATCCAGGCAAATGGGAATGCAGGGAAGTTGTTTGGATGACGGGGAGCAAGGCTGGACTAGCCCAGAAACAACCCAGTTGCTCCCCTTCTCGAGTGAGGGAATGCTCCAAGTGGTGAGTTAAACAGTAAATGGTCTTACCCTCTGGCTCTGGATTTTAAACCATTTCTCACTCTACTCCTAACCCTTTACTCCTGGAGACATTGGCTTATGTGAAGAGGAATGAGCCAACCGCCCCTCTCCCCCATCACCCATTTTAGTGTCAGAGTGGATAGTGTGCTGGATGTGGAATCAGGAAAACCTGAATTCAAATTCTACCTCAGATACTAACTTCATGATCCTGGACAAGTCAGTTAACACTTATAAATTTCTGAATCTACTGAGGAGGTTTTGAGAGAAAGAACAGGATCTTTGTACATTTCAGAGTAGAGCTGCAATCCTTAGCCCTTACAGATAGGGAAGCTGATATGTGCCTCCTGGAAGACCTGACTCAAATCCCAACTTCTAGAGGAGGCTTTTGCTAGTTTCCCTAGCCACTAGGGTCTTTTCCCCAGAGACCACCTTCCATATCTCCTCCCACCCCCACCCCCACCCCCACATATGTGTGTATGTCTATGTATAGGTACCTAATTATTTACAAACTCTCTCTCCCATTAAAATGCAAGGTCCTTGAGGGAAGGCAATATTTTCTCCATTCTTTGTACCCTTATATCACATAACATGAGTGGGTTCTTTCCTCAGCCTCTCTCTCTCTCTCTCTCTCTCTCTCTCTCTCTCTCTCTATCTCTCTCTCTCCTCCCCTCCCCCCCTCCCTCTCTCCCCCTCCCTCTCTTGCTCTCCCCTCTCCCTCCCTCTTTCCCTCTCTCTTTCTTTCTCTCTCTCCCTCCTTCTTTCCTTTTCAGTCTCAGTATCTGTATCCATCTCTCCTCCTCCTTCTACTCATCTCCGAATGGGTTTAATGATCATTTCTGTGCAGATGATTTACAGATCTATATGTCTAGCCCCACTCCCTTCAAGGAACTTTAGTCCTATATCACCAACTAGTCATTGGATGTTTCAAATTAAGTGTCCTGAGAATGTCTTAAATTCAACATTTCCAAAACAGAATTTCTTATATTTCTTCTCAAACCCACCCATTTTCTTGACTTTCCTATTTCTGTTGAAGGCACCACAATTTTTCTGGGCTATTAGAATTGTAACCTCAGCATTATCCTACACTCCTCACTCATCTTCAGCCCACATATCCAGTCCAAGTTTGTTTAGCCTTGCTCTTACTAACACAACATCTCTCACATCTGATCCCTTCTCTCTTTTCACATAGCCACTGTCTTGTTTCAGGCTCTCATCACCTCTTGCCTAGATTATTGCCTAATTTTCCTCCTGTCAGTGTTCCATACAGCTGTCAAAGTGGTTTTTCCTTATACACTAATCTGACAGCATCATTGTCCTATTCAATAAATATGAACTTTTCTATTTAGCTTTAAATTATTTCATAACCTAGCTCAATCTTTAAAATATATATATATATAGTTTTCAACATTTACTTTTATAAGATTTTTGAGTTTAAAAGTTTCTCCCACTTCTTACCCTCTCTCCTCCCCAAGACGCTGTGCAATCTGATATAGGCTATACATGCACATCCATATTGGACATATTTCCATATTAGTCATGTTGTAAAGAAAAATTAGAACCAAAGGGTAAAATTGTGAGAAAGAAAAAACAAACAAAAAAACCCAACTGGTGTGCTTCAATCTGCATTCAGACACCATAGTTTTTCTTCGGATGTGGACAGCCTTTTCCATCTTGAGTCTTTTGGAATTGTCTTAGATCATTGCACTGCTGTAGCTCATTCTATCTTTCCAGCCTTATTGTATTTTATTTCCCCTCCATTACTTTCTAGACAACTGGCCTTCTCTTTGGTCTTCACAGATGACTCTCCATGTCCTCTATTCATATAGTAGTCTAGGAGAGAGAACCTGCGACCTTGAGGCCACATGTGGCATTCTAGGTCCTCAGATTCAGCCTTTTGACTTGAGTCCAAATTTTACAGAACAAATACTTTTGTTAATGGCATTTGTTATGTGAAGTTTAAGTTCAGTTAAAGGGCTGCACTTGAGGATCTAGAGGGCCACATGTGGCCTTGAGGCTGCAGGTTCCCCACCCCTTCACTAGTCCTCTTTACCTCCACCTCATAGAAACCCCTCTCTTCCTTCAAGACAACTCAAGATTTTAAGATTTTCAGAGTCTCAAAACTGATATTATCCTCCCAAAACTACCTTGCATTTGACTACTGTGCATTTATTTGTATTTATTTATTTATGTATATAAATATTTATGTATATACTTGCTTCCCAATTACAACATAACCTCTTTAAGAGTGGAGATTGTTTAAATCTCTGTATTTGTGTCATTAGCATTCATCACAGGATCTGGTATATGGTTGGTGTTTAAACCATTCTTGTTTATTGATTGATTGCTTAATCTAACATACATGCAGTATGTCCTTCTCCCAGGTGTCATCACAAATGCTTAAATATGCATAAGTGTGTATGTGTGCATATGTATGTGCATATAGACATATATGTATGTGTGTATGTGTGTTTGCCCAAAAGGGCAGTGAGATGTGGGTGTGGGGGAAGAGGGAAGATTCATATGATAGATCTATCCCTTGTCTTGATTAAATCTTGAGAAATGTAAAGAATCCACTTCACTAATTCACTGGTTCAACACTGAGTCCCTCTTTCTTCTGGTCCTCCTTTGGTTTTGTTAATGTTGTCTTCTAGACATGGGATTTCTAATCTTTTATTGCAGTTTCTTAGCCTATTCCTGGACCCTGGTTACCTTGGCTTCTCATGTTTATGCCCCTGTTACAGATTTTCTTGAAGTCTTCCATCTATTATTTTGTCCCAACAGGAATTGTCTGCCTTACCCTTGCCTAAGCTTTCAGCTCTTGAGTCCACCTCAGTCTACCTGCCCATGCCTTGTTTCTATTTTGAGACAGTCTAACTTCTTCATATTCTCACTAGTTCTCCTGGACTACAGGTCTAGCAGCTTAACTGGGGCCTATTAATTATGATATTAAAATATTGGGAAGAAGATACATAATTTAGGCAGAATAAAAGTGGAAAACCATTTCATAGACTACAACTGTTTTGTATAACTAGTCATAGATGCTGATCTATTTATTTCATGCTTCCAAAAATTCATCTATCAAATTGAACATGTGCATCAGAGAGTACTTAGATGATTTTCTGATCTCTTCAGTGTAATGAAGGTCTAGTGCACATGTAAAGGACCTTAGATGGTGTCTCTTCATACAGAGAGACTGGTAGTCTGCTTCTGGGAGAAATTGTCATGACATATAAGGGAATTGCCTTGAATAGGTACTCTTTAAGTCTCCCATTTACCACATGGTTAGCAGACCAGAATCAGTTACAGAATGTCTCTGCATGCATGGTCTCTCCCAGACCCTTTCATTACATGTCATCAAGACTCTCCCAGGAACAAATTCCCAGTCTCTCCATGTGGAAATACACTATCCGAGGTACTCTGCACATGTGCCAGAAATTACCTCCCATTATACCACAAACCCAGAAGACCGTATGCAGTATATGCGGGGAATGCTCCAGTTTCTAGAAACATCATCTTTACACAAAACCTAGAAAATATGCCTGAGGACCCCCTGGGTCTTGCCATCCTACCACTGCAACACACTTATGGCTTCTAAGAATTTCCATCTGTCCTGCAATTGAAACCTCCATGTATTGTCTGCCTCAATTAGAATATATGCTCCTTGAGAACAGGGACTGTATCTTTTCTATTTATATCTCTAAAACTTAAGCATGGTACATGGTACATAGTAAGTGCTCAGTAAATATTGTTTCATAAATTTTAAGGAAATCAAATTTCTCTGATGTCTTATTTTTCCCTAGGGGTCTACCAATGGAATAGGGATTACTAATAGAGGTGTAGGGGGGAAGGGAAGGGAAGGTTTTTTTTTTTTTATATAGTGCCTATTATATGCCAGGGATGATATGAAGTACTTTATAAATATTAAGAGAACTCCAGGTGAGGGGCTTTCTTTAGCATTGCAGACACTGTTTTTTATAGCCTTAGGGAGTTGCCTTGGACAATAAGAGGTCAAGTGACTTAAATAGAGTGATACAACTAGAGTGTGTGAGAGAGTTGGGGCTTGAACCAAGGTTTTCCTCACTCTTGAGACTTGCTCTCTTTATTTTATTTAATTTTTTGGCTAGAGAGACTTATATTTGTTGTTTTTTAAAGTAGTATTTTATTTTTCCCAATTACATGTAAAGATAATTTTTTACATTAATTTTTCAGAAATTTTGAATTCCAAATTTTCTTCCTCCCTCTTTTTCCTCCTCTTTCTCTAAAATGGTAAGCAATTTTATATAAATTATATTTGTGCAATCATGCACATTTTTTCCATATTAGTCATGTCGTAAGAGAAGAAACAGACCAAAAGGAAAAAAAATGAAAGAATAAAGTGAAAATAGTGTAATTTTATCTGTATTTAGACTCCATCAGTTCTTTCTCTGGAGGTGGATAGCATTTTCCATCATGAGTCCTTTGGAATTGTCTTGGATCATTGTTTTGCTGAAGAGAGCTAATTTATTGACAATTGATCATCACACTGTGCACAGTTTTCTCCTGGTTCTGCTCACTTCTTTCAGCATCAGTTCATGCAAGTCTTTCTAGGTTTTTCTGAAATCTGCCTGTCCATTATTTCTTATAGTACAGTAGTATTCCATTACATTCATATAACACAACTTTTTCAGGCATCTCCCAATTGGTGGGCATCCTCTCAATTTCAATTCTTTGCCACCACAAAAAGAGCTGGCTTGCTCTCTTTAAACTGTACCAGGTTGTACATGGGCATAGATAAGAAGACAAGGTTCAGAGTGAATATAGCTTCAATTATTACCTTTCATGTTCACTATCACCCTCATTAAAAACCAAATAGAAGCTCAGCAAACTTATGGATTCATGTACAAGGAACCCTTTGTTCATTTTTCTCTAGGATCAGGGGCTTTTCAATTCAATTCAACAAACATTTATTAAACATAAAACTTGGGTTAAGCCCCGTGCTAGGCCTGAGAATAGAGACAAAAATAAAACTGTCCTTACCCTCATAGAGCTTACACTCTATTGGAGGTGAAACAACATCTATATAGATTAGGAAATGCAAAATCTGTGCAAAGTTAAGTACAAAGTAATTTGAAGATGAAGTCCCAATAAGGATGATGAGAAAAGGTATCATGTAGGAGATGATACAGGCTGGGTTTCTAAGGAGCAGAAGTGAGGAAAGAGAATATTCAAGGTATGGCGGGCATCCTGAAAGGACAGACATGAGAGAATGAACACTTAATGCATGGAAAAAAGCCAGAATGGCAGTTTGGCTGGAATAGAGTATGGGTGGTGGCATGGGAGGGAGGGAGTAAGGTAATAGAAAACAGAAAAGATAGACTGGAGTCAGATCATGAAGAATCCTTGGGGGAAAAAAATAATGTTTCATCCTTACCAATGTATAACTATATAATGTTACCCCAAGGTGTAAACATATAATGTACTATGTATGTATGTATGTATGTCTATATATGTGTATATATGTATGTGTGTGAACACACTCACACACATAGACATAAGCACATACACACACACCACAGAGGAAAACAAATTTGGCCAACTGTGCATTGGAGACCACATTTGCTATGTGTTTCCAGGAGCTTCCAGTGAAATTCTATTAATTTAGTCTTCTAGAAACATATACCTATATCACAAATAATAAATTCAGCAAATATTTATCAATTAATCTATGTAGAGCACTATATTAGGAACTGAGGAAGACGCATAATAACAAGCATATTGTAAAAATGAGCAACTATGAATGACTTTAGAACCCTCAGAAATACAATAATCAATCACAACAAGAGCAGGGATGGGGAACCTGTGGCCTCAAGGCCGCATGTGGACCTCTAGGTCCTCAAGTGTGGCCCTTTGACTGAATCCGAACTTAGTATGTATGAGGCAGGGTAATGTGGAAAAACAAATGCCAAATTTGAAGTCAGTAGGTATGAATTCAAAGCTCAATTCTCTTACCAATTTCCTATATGTCCTTGGACAAGTAATTTCACTGTTCTAAGATAGTGGTTCTCAAAATGTGGTCCATGAACCCCTGGGGAGCCTCTGGGACCATTTCAGTAGATACAAAAGGTCAAAGTTATTTTCATAATAATACTAAGACAATATTTACTTATTAAAATAGGTTCCCTTTTCCAGCTGCATATCTGTGTGAGACTGTATTTTCTTCATATATTTCCATTAAACAACACATAACAATAATTTGAATGCAAAAGCATATATGAGAATCAGTTGTTGTCTTTTGCCAGACATTAAAAAGGTTTTCAAAAATATGTAAAAACAATGCTACTGCTTTTGTTTTGGAAAATGTAGATTTTTTTCTTAAAATATGTCATTAATATTAATGTGGAACAAATACCTTACTATTTTAAACTAATTAATATTCTTAAAAGTGTATCAGCTTTAATCTGTAACAAATTATGTTGATAGATATATTGATATATAACTCATATATGTAAAAACTCTGAATCCCTTAGTAATTTTTAAGAATACAAAAAGATCTTGAAATTAAAAAGTTTGATTGGCTGCCCTAGGCTTTAGATTTTTCATCTCTAATAGATGTGACTCCTTAGACCCATTTCATCTCTAATCATATGATTTTGTAATCTTACAATTTTATAATTTGCCCCAGAAACTCAGACTAAACTAGAGATGTATCAAACTGGAGGAACAACTAAAAATTCTTTGAGGAAAACACTAGTGATCCAGAATATGTTGGAGTAGATGTTGTGTGGTATACAGCCTGATAGAAGTCGAGGAAGTAAGGGATTGAGACAATAGTCCCTCCTTGGGGATGAAGGGGGGCCCTTCCAAGAAGAAAACATATTCCCTTATCCTGGGTCTCTATGTCCTGGCTGTCAGGCAAAACCCCATTAATTCCATGCTAGTCATGGGACTGGGTATAGGCAGGGACTGTTTCATATGGAAGGCTGTGGGTGGCAAGGCTACTAGAAATAGGGCAAGTTGAGGTAGACATTGATCAGAGAGATCCAAAATGAAAAGCGAGATTGGGCTTAGGGCGTGGATGGAAGAAGATAGCAGGAAGGTGAAAGAGAGGCTAGTCAGAGTCCAGCAGGTGTTTGTTCATGACCCTTCTAGATATCTTCTTTTTGATCTGTGGAGGTAGGGGGCAGTGGGAAGGGAGAGCTGGTCAAGTTCTTAAAGGGGATCTTTTTTAACATCCCCAGGATATTGCAATTAAGTTTTTAAGAAAGCTTTAAAGAATCACAAAATAAAATAATAATAAGAGCTCACATTTATACAGAACTTTCAGGTTTATATCAAATCTATATTCTGCTTTTCCAATATTTTTTTGAGTTTCTCTTCACTAAATTCCCACATAATGAATTCTACACTAGGGAGAAGCCCTTATTTCTTGAGTGTACAATCTCATTAAGAGACAGCCTGGCATGGAAGATAGTGGGTAGGATTAGGAACTGAGAAGATCTGCTTCAAATTCCACCAGTGATGTTTACTAGCTATGTGACAGTTGGGTAAATCACTCAATGTCCCTAAGCTACATTCAAATTTCTAACACCTCCTGAGATTACCTTTCATCCATTCTGTAGATATCTTTTAGTGGAGCTTGGAAGGCTCATATTGGTGTGACTAGCCAGTTGGACACGCTGTATCTTGACTGATATAGGGATGTTATTTTGGTCCTTTTCAAAAGTGAAGGACAACAATCAAGCAAATGTCTTGTATGATGCAACCTCTGCACATGTCTCCCCCACTAGAACGTAAGCCCTTTGTGAGCAGGGATTGTTTTCATCTTTCTCACTGGCACACGGTACATACTTATTGACTGACTAACTGGTTATACACTGAAGAAAATATAGGTCCTTGAATTTTTGCTCTTCCCAATGAAGACATTCTCACCCCCACTAGAAAAAAAAATATTTTTCAGAATCTTTACACATTGAGCATGTCAAGGAAAATGACTTGCCACATGGAGAGCCATCTAAATCTGGTATAGGCATGTGGAGAGGTTGACTCTGGCATTTGAGTTATTTATTTATTTTTTTCTCATTTGTTTTTTCTTGAGGCAAGAAATACAAATTCTGAGAAAGAAGCAGATGGGAAAGTGGACAGTTGGAATAATTTTTTCCTAAGGCCTTTGTTTTTGAGAACATGGGCATTCTTCAGCAGGAGTGGCATCCATTGCCAAACCCAAATACAATGCCCCATTGGCATAGAAAAGGTAGAATTACTCTGAAGATAACAGGAGGAGCTATCAGCATATCGATTTTCCTTCTTTCCTTTTCCTTTTCTTTCCTTTTTTCTCAGTTTCACAATGAGAGTACAACCACTTGCCAGGACTGGTGGTCATTCAACCCAGGGTTTGTTTGGGGCTTTTCTTTTGAATTTTTAGGAAGAAAATCACCTTGCACTGAAAAAGACTCTATTAATAAGAAGGCTCTGGAGGGATTTCAAGCCGTTAATTCTAGACAGGTCACAATCGTATCTTCTAGGACATCCATAAAGGCCCAAGGAGCAATTGAAGTTATTGTGCTACAACCTTGAACAAGCCTCCAAGGTTGGGAGTTCACGGCTAGTGCATGGTGCTACTGAGCATAGGGTTGGAGTACAGCCTGTTCTTCTTCCCTAATTTGGGGTGCTCAGTTAATGAACCTTATTAGGCTGATTGCTGGACCTCTAAATAGTAACAGAAGAATCTGAGCTGTAGGCAGGACCATATACAGACTAGGAGACATGAGGGAACAAAGATTCAAGAAACTTATTTTTAACAGTGGACTTAATTTATTTGCCATACTTGTGGAGAAATGCCTCCACTGTGATTTGACTAACAATGAAATTTACCTTTCCTTCTCTTAGCTTCTACCTTGTGGGACATACCATATTGTGGCCCCATGTGACGAAGGCAGCAGAAAAAGTGATTTTTAAAAATTAGAATGTCTGGTCCATCTCTAACAGGAGTGGCTCTTTCTTTTTTCTGTAGCCAAGAAATCATTATGTGAGTGAACGCCCACATGTATCTAGTTTTTTCCATCTAATCAATGAGAAGAGGACAGTTTTTTTTTTGTTTTTAATTAAATTTTGTGTTTATTTTTATCATTCATTTCCACAAGATTTTGAGTTACACATTTTCTCCACATCTTTCCCCTACCCACCACCCCAAGACAGCAATCCCAATCTATACCCCCTCCCCCTGTCTGCTCTCTCCTATATCCTTCCCCATTCCCCCTCCAGCTTTCCAGAAGGGCAAGATGGATCGAAGAGGACAGTTTTTAAGAGATTTAACAAATGTTTATTAAGAACCTACTGTGTGTAAAGCTCTATCTTAATCATTGAGGACTACACAAAATGTTTATAAGATACAATCTTTACCTTAGTGGGGTTTATGGTTTAGTGGAGGGGAGGGAGGAGGTTGTGCTAAACTATATGCACAGTTGGCTAAATACACAATCATACATTATAAGTACATAACCACAAAATCACAGGATTTGAAAACTAAAAGGAACATCAGTGGCCATCTAATACAAATTATTCCTCCCCCAAATATTCACACGACAACACATAATTCAACTTTTGCTTAGAGTTCTCCAAAAGGAGAGGGGAGGGAAATCTGCTATAACTTAAAACAGCCCATTCCACTTACAGACAGCTTAGATTGTTAGGAAGTATTTTTCCTAACATCAAACCTAAATTTGACTCATTGAAACTTCCACTAGTTTCTCCTGGCTCTGACCACCAGAACCAAATGTGATAAATTCAATCCTGACTTTCCATGACAGCCTCTCATATGTGTAAAGATCAGTATCATTCCATGAGGTCCAAGGGAATGGAAGGAGTGGTCAATGCTAACTGTAGGGCTTAGGAAAGGCTGTCATTAAAGAAGTAACATTTGGTCTGGACTTTAAAGAATGGGTAGGGATAAGCAAGAATAGGCATGTAGAACATAAGAAACACTGTGAGTAACAGCATAAAGGTAAGGATGTACAATGTGTATATAAGGGATAATGACTCCATTTTGGCTGCAGCAGAGAGTTTGTGAAAGGAAGTAGTATGAGATAAACCTGGGAATATATGCCAGATGGTGTAGGGCCTCTAATGCCAGATTATAAGGAACTTTGAACTTTACTCAAAAGGTAATAAGGAACCAATCCTAGACTTTGAGCAGAGGGGTGGCATGATAGATTCAATGCATAAGAGACATTAGTCTCACACCAGAATGCAGGATGGATAGGGAATGGGAAAACTTATTAGAAGGTGATTGTAATAGTCCAAGGAGATGATAATAAAGTCCAAGGCTTTTCCAGAATGTTGGCAGTGGGAATAGAGAGGAGGTGACAGATTTAAAAGAATAGGTATCGAGGAAGTGGAGAATTATTTAAATGTTTGGACAATTATTTAAATATTTGGCACAGTGGATAGACTGCTGGGCCTGGCGAGACAGGAAGACTCACCTTCCTGAGTTAAAATGTGGCCTCAGACACTTCCTAGCTGTGTGACCCTGGGTAAGTCACATAACCCTGTTTGCTTCAGTTTCCTCCTCTGTAAAATTAGCTGGAGAAGAAAATGGCAAATCACTCCAGTATCTTTCCCAAGAAAACCTCAAATGGTCACAAAGAATTGGACACAGCTGAAATGAATGCACACAATTATTTAAATGTGGGAGAGTGGAACAGAGGTTAGGAGGTAGGGTCATATGGTTATGTGAAAGTTTTGGATATCTGAGCATGTTTATGGGCAGTTGAGATAAAGCCAAGAGAGAGAAGACTGAAGGTACATTAGGAAGAAGGGAGAATGACTGGGGCAGAGTCTTGGAGAAGGTCAGAGGAAAAGGCCAAGGAGGCAGCTAGACAGTGGTCACCAGAGTGCTGGACTTGTACTCCATAAAACTTGAGTTCACATTCTGTTTCAAATACTGAAGTCGAGTCTGGTTAACTTCTCTGTCTCAGTCTCCTCATCTGTGAAATGGGAACATTGGTCTTCAAGTTTCCTTCCAGGTCTATGCCTATGTGAATGGGAATCAAAGATATATTGGAAAAATTTCTTTCTAGCTTAAGTTTTTTTTTTCCCAAACAAATTCATCTCGAGGGGTAATCTCCATAGGCAAATTATAACTTCCTTCAGAGTCTACATTTCTTTTAGCCTTCAATACTCTGCTGTACTACACAGAATAATGTCAGAATCATGGAATTCAGGAACTGAAAGGAGTCCTCTGACTTTACAAGTGTGGAGCCCGACCCATAGAGGTTAAGTGACTTATCCAAGATAACACAAGAAATTTATGAGTGGTGGGACCATAAGTCGATTGATTGTTATAGTATGCCCTACTCTATTACATTCAGGTTATTTAGAACACTAAGTAAAATTAAAGAAAAAAAACCCGACTTCATTATGCCCCCAAAACTTTTCTTTCAAGAAAACCTTCCATAAGTGATTCTCTCTCTCTCTCTCTGGCCTGTCTCTCTCCCCCTCCCCCACATATTTTGCCCCATCACTGGCCCCATTTCCCCCTACCTTTGTCCCTCTCAGTTCTTTTTCTGTCTCTTTTCCCTGTAGATTCCTCTAGATTCCACTTTATTGTTTTCCTTTTCTTTTTCCTGTCCACATTTCAGTACTGTGAGAGCACACAGACATCTGCATTTCAAAGAGACCTTTGTCCACTTTCCAAGACAAGCACCACAAAAAAGAAGAGAGAGAGAGAGACAGAGAGAGAGAGAGACAGAGAGAGAGAGAGAGAGAGAGAGAGAGAGAGAGAGAGAGAGAGAGAGAGAGAGAAGACAGAAAGAAAAAAGCAGAGTGGGGGGGGATTAATTCACGTCTCATTGTAGGTACTGTACTAATTACAGAGTAGGTCCTCATTTCTTTTCTCCCCTTTTCTCCCTCCTCTGACGCACATGCTCTATAATAAGCTTCTGTTACTTGGAGCTTATGAGACTCAATAGTAAGTTGAAACCGCTACTATATTTACACACTTTCCACATTTAGACAAAGGCTATTTTTAACTGGCTTGCTATTTGTGGGGGCTGCCAACGTCACTTCATGCTCACATGCAGAAGAAGCATCATATACTTGTTATTTTTTTTTGTTTACTTGTGCTTGGACCAGGTCTAGCTTTTTCTCCTTTTCCCCCCTCCAGCAGGATGAAAGAATGAGAGAGGTTCTGTGGGTCAGTTGTGAAAGTCCTTTTGTGAGTCCAGACCCACAGATCAGTGAAGAAAAAGGCACTTGACAGTCTGCTCGAAATGCCAGTTCTTAGTGGCTGACTGCTAGGATGCTGGGCATCCAATCGGAGGTGTGTTTGCCTGTCACCGTGAAGACCTGCATTTGCTCATTGCAAAGCTTTTGGGACGGAAACACTTGCCATCACTACTTCACTGAGAGTCTGTCATTCCCTCTTGTACAAGCACAGCATGGAAACACGTTCTCTGACAAGAGTAATACTGACAGCCCTCCCTTTTTAAAAATACTTTATCTTTCTTCCCAAGGTGTCTGTAGTAGTTTTGTTGGTTCTGTTCTTAAAAGAAAATGATTTATAATTATGTGAGTTGATGTGTTTATTATACTCTCACATTTGGGACTGGTTACATTCTAGGATAGTCCATCTCTCTCTCTCTCTCTCCCTCTCTCTCTCTGTCTCTCTCTCCCCACATATTATATAAACATACACATACATATGTGTTTATATATACATATGTATGTATGCACATATATGTGGGTACACAGAGAGAGAGACAGAGACAGAGAGAGAAAGAGAGAGACAGAGACAGAGAGAGAGAGACAGAGAGACAGAGAGACAGAGAGACAGAGAGACAGAGAGAGAGAGAGAGAGAGAGACAGAGAATAGTTAAATATGGTTAAGTTTTCCCTGGGTCAAAGAGAGGTGAATGTTTTTAAACTGAAAATTGGTCAGCCAACAGGATAGACAAACAGATCAATCTGGCTTGTAAGCTTTCCCTAAATTTCAAGCACAGCATAGTGGATTGCGTGTTGGATTTGGAGACAATGTCAGTAAACCTCTATGGACTTCAGTTTCCTCATCTGCAAAGTGAATGCTTGTAATATATGCCTTACTGAGAGTAACTAAGAAACTCAAATGAAATAATGTGTCTAAAACATTTTGTAAACTCTAAAGCTTTCTATATAACTGCCAGCTTTAATTATTAAATCTTATATCATTGCTCCCCTAAGTGAAGTTTGCTGCTATTCTAGTCAAATTGGCTTCCTGACTGTTTCCTAATCCTATCTTTCCATCCTCTGCCTCTGTACACAAGCCATCCTCAATATCTGGAAAACTCCTTCATTTCCTCATACCCACTTTCATATTTCTTGTCTTGCTTCAAGCTTAGTTAAGGTGCCTATTCCTCTGTGAAGTCTACCCTAACCTCCCCATTTATTAGTGGCCCTTTCCTCAGATTATTATATTTTGTTATCTGTGTGTGTTATATCTTTCAGTGGAAAAAAAAAACAATCAATTTTTGTTTTTTGTTTTATTTTTTTTATCATCACTGCCATGTATGGCACCTAGTACTTGAACTGAGCCAAACTTTCTGTTCAAAGATCCCTTTGGGAGAGGCAAAAACTACACAAGTAATCTTGTTTGATGCTCACAGAACTTAGAGCTGGAAGAAGCCTCAGGGAGACTGTCTAGTGCCACCCCCTTCATTTTGCAAACAGGAAAACTATGACCCAAAGAGAGGAATTATCTTTTTGTCACCAAACAGGCAAGCAAACAACTCTACCTACATATACCTATAACCTCACCTGAATTCGTGGTGGTCCTTTTAATAAGCCTCTAGCAAAGTCACATTGAGTAAAATAAATCAGTCATCATCTGTCTGATATGACATCTTACCCAAACCAAGCCATAGACATTCTCATATTATCAACGGGCAGCTAGGTAGCACAGTGGACAGAGTTCCAGGCCTGGAGTCAGGAAAACCTGAATTGAGATCTGATCTCAGACACTATTCAATTAACTCTGTTTGCCTTAATTTCTTCATCTGTAACATGAGCTGGAGAGAGAAATGGCAAACCCCTTCAGTATCTTTGCCAGAAAAAAAAAACACAACAATAACAAAACCCTTAAAGAGGTCACAAAGAGTTAGACACACCTAGACAAATATTATTGACATTAAAACCAAGGGTGACTTAATATACAACTCTTACTGTGTGCCAAGCATTATATTAAGTGCTGGGATCACAAATAAGATGAATGAAACAGTCCCCATTTGCAAGGAGCGTGTATCTTTACAATACAGACAACACTGGGGAGACCTTTGCAAGCAAGCAAAAAAAATCGTTCCCCCCCAGAACTGTGGTTTTGAAATACCCATTAACTGCAGCCAGTGGGGAAAGAAGCACAAATGGAGTGAAAAGATGAGGAGTTTAAAAGGGGATAGTCTTTGCTGTTGAGGAGTACTGATAATTGACTTTGCAGTGATCTCAAAGGGAATGCACAGCTTTGCTGGAGAGTGTGGACAGTTTCTCCAACACTCAGGCTGACTTAGAAAGCGCTTCCTTCCTCTGAGTCAGAGAAAAAAGGGCATCAAACTGCTTACTCAGGTTTTCATTGTCTCAAAAGGAATTTGAGAGATTTTTGTCTCCCATAAAGACATTCTACCATCACCTACTTATTCCTTTGGTTAAGACATTAAAACATTAATCCTATGGAGATATAAATGCCTCCCAAATAATACAATAAGCTATTGTTGGTAATTAACACATTAATATCATTGAGTTTATCACTTCCTTTCTGGGAGGGACAGCTAACAGAGATGTGGGAAATTTTCATGGACTTGAGAGGCAAGAAAGAGAGCTGACCTATAGATGTGGGAACAGGATAGTGAAAGGAACTAAAAACATGAAGTTGGAGGGTACAAACACACTTTATCTACTTTTCCCTGATCACTTACCCTTTATAGAAATGTCTTCATTAGGGGTGGCTAGGTGGTGCAGTCAATACAGCACCAGCCCTGGGGTCAGGAGGAACTGAGTTCAAATCCAGTCTTAGACACTTGACACACTTACTAGCTGTGTGACCTTGGGCAAGTCGCTTAACCCCAATTGCCCTGCAAAAAAGCAACCAAAAAAAAAAAGGAAGAAATGTCTTCATTAAACTACAGATTTAGAGCCAGATGGGACCTCAGAGACCATATAATCTCTCACCCTCATTTTACAGATGAGGAAACTGAGGCTTAGAGAGGTCAATTGGTTTCTCTGAGGTTACACAGATAGTAAGAGGCATAACCAAAGATTTCAGCCCTTTTCCTAATAAATGCTCACATTTACAAATGGGATTTTCCTTGCCACAGCCTTGGAAAGAGGTATTATTATTTACATTTTACATTTGAGGAAACAGAATGTTACAAGAGTCAAAGTGATTTGCTCATAGTCACATGACTAGAAAGTAGAAGTAGTATGTAGAATGGTTAGAACTTGGAGTCAGAAAACATGAGTTTAAATCCCAATCAAGATAGTAGCTATGTGGCCTTGGGCTAGTCAACCCAAGTTAGTTTTTGACAAAACTCTTTGTCCTTTAGTTTCCTCATTTGTAAAATGAGGTATTTTAGTTCAATGGTCTCTAAGATCCCATTTCTAAACTCTGTGATCATATGATCTTAAACAGGGTTGGGGAACCTGTATCCTCAAAGCCACATGTGACCTTCAAGGTCCTTGGGTATGACCTTTTGACTGAATCCAAGTTCACAGAACAAATCCTTTTATTAAGGGGATTTCTTCCATGAAGTTTGAATTGAGTCATGGGGCCTCACTTGAGGACCTAGAGGGCCACATATGACCTTAAGACCGCAGGTTCCTCACCCCTGATTAAGTATTGAAAATCTTTTGCCTTCAAGCCCAGTGCTGTTTCCACTGTGCTGTGCTGCCTTTTACAGGAAGCTATAGAATGCATGGCTTTTACAAGAGTCTGAAATCTAACGAGTGGCTCATCTGTGCAGCAGTAGCTGCCTTGGACTCAATTCAGCAGGGAAAGAAATGGGGACACAGATTTGGGAACCAGCCCAGACGTTGCCAACGTTGAAGAAATGCTTTTGTTCCCCTGGTTTTTCAGGTTTCATTGTGATTTGGGTGTTCTGCCTGTTGTTTGTCCCAGAGCTGAAATCCCCAAGTGATGAAAGAAGGCCCAGTGTCACCATGTTTCCGGTTTCAGATATACTAGAAACACGAGAAGGAAGGTTTCCTCCTGCCAGCTATCCAGGCCAAGGAGGTAGAGATAGGCACTCAGGGGTTGGGATATTCCCTAGTAGCTAGCTAAGGCATCCCTATCACCATGAGGCAGTGGAGTCAGTTTAGTGCTTGACAGTTGGGGATATTTTACAGCTGAAAATCCACTCACTTAGCACCTAGTCACTCATAAAGCCTCCATTAAAACCCTCCTCTGATGCTTTATCATTCCCTACACATAACCCTGACTTCTGAACCCCTAGGCCAGACCACCATTTAGTGAGACACTCAGCCCATACTCATGTGACTCCTAAGACCAACTTGTCATTCTCCTCACTCACTGACCCCTTGGTTATCTTCCCCATGCTCAGCTACCCTTTATGTGACATCTTCCCCCTTTAACCAGTAAGCTCCTTGGAAATAGAAATAAAAATTATTTCTTTTGCTTGTATCTGTGCCCATAACAAATGTACCTTGAACATATTAAGTGCTTAATAAATATTCTAGTCATCTATCCAAAGCCATGTCAGTAGATCAAAAGCACTGGGAAATCTTGACGGTCTGGAAAAACTTCAGCTGTGGGTCTGGAAATAGATTACATGTTTATTATTCAAGGACAAACAACTATCTAATCTCATCCTACTATATGCAAGGCCCAAATCTCCTAGTCCAGCCCTGTTCTCTTACCTGACCTCCAGTTTCACATTTCCAGTGGCCTATTAGACATCTTGAACTGGATGTCCCATAGACATCTTAAGTACTCAGCATGTACAAAACTGAACTTACCTTTCACTTCTAAACTTCCAGTCTTCCACATTTCCCTATTACTGCTGTGGTTACCAGCATCTTCCCAGTGCCCCAGGCTCACAACCCAATATCATTTCCCTTCTCACACTCTCACTCTCCATATCCCATCTAACTCAATCGAAGTTTTATTGCTTTTACCTTCATCTCTCACATACCTCCCTTTTGACACCGCCACCTTTTTTTGTAGGTTATCTCTACACCTTGACTAATTTAATATCCTACTAATTGTACTGCCTGGCTCAAGTTTTTCTTCACTCCAATGAATTTTCAACTATCAAAGTAATCTTCCTGAAGTGTATGTCTAACAAAGTCAATCCTATTTAATAATCTCTATTGGTTCCCTATTGCCTCAAGGATGAAATAGAAAATCTTCTATTTGGCTTTTAAAATCCTTCATAACCTGGCAGCTTTCTACCTTGCCAGTCTTCTTACATCTTATTCCCATCCATATACTTTGGATCCTGTGACATTGTCCTCCTTTTCCTGAAACAAGACTCTACATCTCCTGACTCCAGGCATTTTCTCTGGCTGTCCCTCATCTGGAAGGCCCTTCCCCCTCACTCTGCTTCCCACCTTCCCTGTGTTCCCTTAAGTCTCAGATGAAGTTCTACTTTCTGCATGAAACCTTTGCAACTCTTCCTTAATCTTAGTGCCTTCTCTTTGAGCCAGTCCCTAATTTATCATGTATATATACTGTTGTACATGGTTATTTGCATGTTGTCTCCCTCATTAGAGGAGAAACTGTTTTTTTAACTTTTATTTTGTATCCCCTATTGCTATCATAATACCTGGCATTACATTCATATGAAGAAAATGATGTAGGAAAATGGTGAAAGATAGCCTGAGAACATAATGCCATCTCTGGAAGAAAGAGTAATAGAAAAACTGCTTTAGAGATTATGAGGCAGATTTTAACAAAATTTTGCCTTAAGCCATAAAATTCAACATTTTGAAATATCCTAATTTTTTACATTTTCTTTTAAGTCATTAACTTATCAACAAATATTCCAGTATATGAAGAACGAAACAAAGGGATTCAATGTGAAATCATTAAATTGTTATGCATAGTTTTATTCTTAACATGCATAATGTGTAAAATCAGTCACCGATACAAAGTTATTCTGAAGGGACCCCATATTTTAGCCTTACTTGATTTGGGAAGAGAAGGGCAATCCACATGTGATCTCCCTTAGTGCTAATCTAATGCCCTCAGAATGAGCATGTGGCAGCAGCTGCCATCCATGCTTACTCCGTCTCCTCATTTGAAATGTAGCCAATCAAAATACTTAGAGGGGAGCTAAGGTGGCACCAATCCCGCCTCTTCATGACTGGGAGATCCAGTCAAAATGCCTTTGCCCTTATATGGAAGACTCTTACTCCTGTCTGTAAAAGCATCGTTCTCCTTGAATCCTGGGTGTGTTAATAAACTCCTTTTTAACTTAATCATGCTGAATTTTTCTTCTTTAATCAGAGTGAAGGCCCAAACATAAACCTTTCCATTTAATAATATTATTTAGTATGATAGTAATAAATTGCTTTATTTGTCTCCCCTTCTGAACTTCTTTCTTGGGTTGTTTTTTGGTTTATCGATTTTCTCTTTCTTCCTTCTATCCTTCTTTCCTTTTCCTTCTTTTTTTTTCCTTCCTTCCTTCCTTCCTTCTTTATAACTTTCTAGTAACTTCACCCAGAAGCCTTCCCTTATAAGAATAATGAAGCAAATCAAATCAATATATTTGCCATACTGAAAAATCTGTGTTCTGATTTCCCTGCTGGTCCAGATGATGCTATATTTGTTTGTTTTTAATTCCCCAACCCACAGCAGGTAGATACCAATGCAAAAAGGGGCTGTTATCTGTGTTGGTGACTGGACAAACCACAGTGTGGAAAACACAGCTAGAAGCCTGAAGTATTGAATAAGGATTTGAAAAGTGCTCTTAGCATTATCACCTCAAGCACAAGGGTGTTATTAGGAGGGAAGTTCTCTGTAAGGCTTCAAGTGCTATATGGATGTTTGCCATTCTTACTGTCTGCCCCAGTCAGTAATGTCTAAGCATGTTTCACAAGCTGGTATAGAAAAGCATTTATGTAGAAAAGAGAGTGATGCTTGTGTAGAAATATCCACCCACTCCGCAAGAGGACCATGAAGTAGATAAAGCAGGTACTCTGAGTGCAAAAGTGACTAAACCCCAAAGTGGTTCATGAAAAGGAGATTCAATTTAATTTAACAAGTTTTTATTAAGTGCCTGCTATGGAGAAACTAGGATAAATATGAAAGACACTGCCTTCAATTTTGCATTCTTTTTTTAAAGTTTTATTGTTATTTTACTTTTTTGTAATGCTTATATTTTCAAATGCATCTCTCTATCCCAAAGAGCCCTGCCTTATAACAAAGAATAAAAAAGGGAAAACAATGTAATTTAGCAAAACCTATGCATTAATTGGAAAAGTCAGATATTGTAGGTATGTTACATATTAATTGTCCCTGACCTCTGCAAAGACAGTTGGGAGGGAAAGGGAAGAAAAAGGTCCTTCTCATATCTCTTCTGGGCCCAAGCTTTGTCATTTTAATCCACAGCATTCAATTTTGATTGGAGTTTGTATTCTACTAGCTGATATAAAATGCATGCCGGTAAGTAAATATTTACAAGGTAATTCATGGGGGGAAAGAGAACTAGGGTATCAAGGGAGATCATAGAAGGCTTCAGAGAGGAGGTGCTACCTGAGTTGAGCCTTGAAGGAAGAGGACAAGTCTAAGAGATAGAGATGAGGAAGGGGTATTTTCTAGGCATGATGGGCCATGAATGTTTAGAGGCAAGAAATAGAATTTCAAGTTTGGAGAACATAGGAGCTATTTTGGCTGAAATGCAGACTTCATGATGGAGAGTGATAAGAAATTATAAAAGCTCGTCCTTATATAGTATATTAAAGTTTTTCAAGTGCTCTACATCAATTATCTCATTTGAAACTCAAAGCTTCTCTGAGGTAAGTACAATGTGTTATTATTATCTTTTACAGATTAGGGAACTGAGACTCAGAGAAATAAACCACAGTCATATAGCCATTAAGGTACAGGATGAGAACTTAGACTTTCTGACTCCAAATTCAGTGCTCTAGAAATTATGACAGCCCAGAAAGGTAGCAAAAGCTAATGAAGCAAAAAAAAAAAAAATAGCATCTTTACTAGTGAATATCCCAACAAGGCAAGATCTCTGTTATTTAGAGGTGTCTCTCATTTTAATTCCAAGTGTGTTCTAAATCACTTGGAAATCAGAATGGGCTTACTAAGAATACAGATGAGGTGTGTTTTCCTCATACCAAAGCTATGACATAATATTATCCCCATTTTACAGGTGAGGTAACTGTGGCTTAGAAAGTTGAAGTAACTCCATCATGGTCATAGCTAGCAACCAACAGAGCAAAGATATAAATGTGTTCTCCTGATTTTAAGCCTTCTGACCCAGGCTCTGCTTTATTTAGTTTTATTTTTTAAAAATAGCTAAATATTTTTATTATTGATACCCCTTGCCTTTTGCAGCACAGACATCTGAAGACACAGTGCCCCCCCAACATTGAACTCTATCTAGATTAACAAAACTAGCCAACATGTTGCACATATCTGACTGTTTAGGAAGCATCCCATATTCATAGCCTTCCATGTCTCTAATGAGAGATTTATTTCCTTATCTTTTCTCTGGGACTAAGATGGACATGGAATAATTAAAATTATTCAAAGTCTAAATTTATTTTGGTGGGTTTTTTATTTGCTTTGTTGTATTCATTGTGTATATTATTCTCCTGATACTACTTTGTGTCAATTTCTGAGCCTTTCCATGCTTCTATGTATACTTCACATCCATTGTTTCTTATGGCCCAATAATATCCCATGACATTTGTTGACCATTGTTTGTAGAATCCTAGATTTAGCACTGAGGCCATCTAGTCCAGGGCTTCAGCAGCTTGTGTGGCCTGAGGGCAGGCTCAGTGCAAAGTGTGCTTGCTTTGTGTTCAGAACCTAGGCTGCAATGAATTTGCAGGATGAAACGTGGGCCGGTGCTGCCAGAAACACCTCAGATTCATTACCCATTTGATTTTTAATTAAGTTTTGGTGGCTATGTGTTCAGAAACCTTTTACTGTTACCAAATTTTTTGAGACTCATAACGGGCCACAACCCACAGTTTAAGAAACTCTGATCTAGTCCAAAAGATGAGGAAACTGAGGGACAGGCGATTAAGTGATTTGCTTAAGATCAAACAGTAAGTTTCAGAGACAGGACTATTGTGACATTCCTCAAATGATGGGTAATCACTTTATTTCCAATTGTTTGCTACTACAAAAAGTATCCAGCAGTATTTCCAGCACAATACACTGCCTCCTGAATCTGATCTTACTCAAGAAACAGTTGTGTAATAAAGAATATTGGTCAATGGAAGAAAAACAATTAAAAATGCCAATCCATAAAGAGAAAATTTTCAGTTGTGTCTGATTCTTTGTGACCACATTTGTGGTTTTGTTGGCAAAGATACTGGAGTGGTTTGCTATTTCCTTCAGCTCATTTTACAGATAGGGAAACTGAAGCAAACAGGGTTAAGAGACTTGCCCACATAGCAAGTGTCTGAGACTAGATTTGAACTTGGGTCTCCATGACTCCATGTCCAACCCTTTATCTACGGTGCCACCTAGCTGCCCCATTTCCATACTCACTGCTACCCTAAACAATTATTTTCAGCTTTCATCTGAAAATGGCCACTAGTTAGGTCATTTCTACTTCAAACTCTGCTTGCAATGAGAAGGAAATAAAGGAAGCTGACTCGGTTGTCATGGTGCCCTTCATTCCGGAAGAGGACCAACAACATCACAAGGGTGATATCTTTTTTTTTTTTAAGCAATCGGGGTTAAGTAACTTGCTCAAGGTTACATGGCCAGTCATTTCTGGGTGTGGTGCTGAGTATCTGAGCCCGGGATTCGTTCTCCAGGTCATCCCGACACTGGAGCCGGTGCTCTTACTCGCTGAGCCACCTGGCCGCCCCTAAGCAATTGGGGTTAAGTAACTTGCTCAAGGTTACACGGCCAGGTGTTTCTGGGTGGGTGCTAAGTGTCTGAGCCCGGCATTCTATCTCCAGGTCTTCTCAACACTGGAGCCAGTGCTCTTACTCGCTGAGCCACCTGGCCACCCCGAAGGGTGATATCTTGACTTGCATGGAAATTGCAGAGCTGTGCAAAGTTATCAGCCTCACTCTGTCCTCCAGAGTCGTCAGTCTGGTGTCAAGAAAAAGTCAAGATGACTGAGGTGAGGCTAGAAAAAGGAAACCATCTTGGTATTCAGCTCTATGCTAGCTCTGGTCGCACTCCACTCACAAGATCCTAAGCTCTCAGTGTCCAGATCGTCTAGCTTTTACATCACTGTCATTTCTGGAAATATCCCACCTTGCTTTTGGTTGCATTCCTTCTTTGAATGAATGAATGAATAAAAAATGTTGTGCTTGTTACATAGTAAGCATGGGCACTAGGAATACAGATACTAAAGTAAGATACTCCTTGTCCTCAAGAAGCTTGTTGTTGTTCAGACATGTCTGATTCTTTGTGAACTGTGACACATCAGTGATGTCCATGGTCTTGTCTCAGCAAAGAAACTGGAGTGGGTTGTCATTTCCTTCTCCAGGAGATTATAAGGTTAAATGTTTGAGGTAGGATTTAACCCCAGGTCTTCCTGATTCTAAGCCCAGCGCACCATCCTTTATAATAAAGAAAAAGAGATAAGCCAAAAAACAAAAACAAAAAAAATCAAATTGCTGGATACAGTGACATCTGAAAATAGATACAACATTCTACCCTAGTAGTCTGTCCCTCTCAGCTTAAAGGAGAAAGGTAGAAAATGTAAAACTTATGAAAGTGAATGTTGAAAACTACAAATAAGCAAAAAAAAAAAAAAAAAAAAGGAGGGAGGTGTGTTTTATTATCTATTCCTTGAGAGCATTACTGATTTTTGAGTCACTCAGAGTTTGGCTTTCTCTTGATGATTTTTCACACTGTTGTAATCATTGTGTACATTGTTCTTTTGGTTTGACTTGTGTAGTAAATACTGACTGAAGTATTTAGGAAGCCCTGGATTTAAAGATCCCCTATGATGCATACCGGCTGCTTGATCCTGGGTACATTCTTTAACCTCTTAAGTGTTTCAGGCAATTTTCTAAGACTATAAATTGCATGAAAGGTGTCAACTCTCATTAGTAGAGGAAATTTCCTTATAGAAGAATTTCCCATCCTATATATCCTGATAAAAATCATAGGTCCAGGTCCTATCTCTACCCTTAATTAGTTTATATAAATCTTATTTATTTCTCTGAATATCTGATGTTTGTCTTTTCTAATTGTACAACAATACTTTTCTACATTCATATGCTATAGTTTATTCAGGGATTCTCCAATTAATAGGCAAATCTTTATTTACTATTCTTTACCATTCACAAAAATGTGCTGCTGTGACTATCCTGGTACCAGTTGGACCTTTGTTTCTGTCTTTGACTTCCTTGGTATTGATATGAGTTCTTGATGGTTTCTTGGCTCAGCCCTTGCCCTTACTTCCTGACACTTTATTCATCAGCTTCCTGTATTGAGTTTCTTATCTCTGTTCCTTATTCTCCTAGATAAGCATATGACAATACACCTTAATGATAGGGGAAATTATTGAACTTATTCAAGATAGGGATGGCTCATGTATAATTGGTCATGTGTAAATATGACAGAAAAAGATAGGGGTAAGAGGTTGACTATGACAAGTTGCCTGTTGGGTAGTTTTGACAAGTGGGCAATCTAGCATGTCTGAACTTGGAGATATTTAGAAAACACGAAGCTGTGGTTGTGGTGGGAAGAGCATTGTAGTGTTGGCTCTACCGCTAATTAATTGTATGATCTTCTCTAGGGGTCTCAGTTTTGTTCTCTATGAAATGAGATAGAACTAGATAAGCTAAATAATCTCAAAACTCCCTTCGAGTTCTTTTTTTAATTTATTTTTTATTTTTTAAAAGCAATCGGGGTTAAATAACTTGCTCAAGGTTACACGGCCAGTTATTTCTGGGTGTAGTGCTAAGTATCTGAGCCTGGATTTGGTCCCCAGGTCATCGTGACACTGGAGCCGGTGCTCTTACTCGCTGAGCCACCTGGCCGCCCCTTCCCTTCGAGTTCTAACAGCAGCATTCTGTGTGTCCCAAATTTTGTAGTTTCTTTAGTGTTCTTCTTGTCAGTGATGTACCACACCTGCCCCGGGGCTATCTAACCCCACATTGGCACTGGCAGGGTATGTCACCAGAAGGCAGCTGCTACTTGTCACCCACAGAGTTATAAGGTGCCCCCTGAGAAACTTGGAGTTTGTTTTTCTAATATAATCTCTCATGTTGAAGGTATCAGACCAGAGCATCCTGTCACTTCAATTGGGGTGATGGTGATGGAGTGATTGATTCAGTTGACAATTCCCTATCCTCACAAATAAAGTACAGTTGCAACATCAAAAAACACCAGTACCTGACCATCAATCCAACACATTTTTAAAGTACCTAATGTGCAAGACCCTGAAGAGATTCAAAGCACCATGAGCACCCAAAAAAGGGATGATCACATCTGGTTGAAGAGATCAAATGAGGCATTATGGAGAAGGTGTGTGAGCCAGACTTTACAGAAATGACAGGATTTCAAATGATAGAGACATGGGCATGAGAGAGGGAAGGCTTTCCAGAAAGAGAAAAAACAAAGAGAACAAATACATCAAGACAGGAGAGTGAAGGACAAATTTGAGGGATAGAAAGTAGGCCAGTTTGGCTCAAGTCTATAAGGACATAGGAAAGGGTGTATCCATTATCTCCAAATGTAGGTTTGAGCAGAGTTGTAGGTGTATTTGAATGTCAAACTGAGACACTGTTGGACAATGGCAAACCTTTGAAGACTTTTGATCAGATCTATACATTAGGAAAATTGATCCAGAATCTATGAGAAGAGTGGTTTGAAAGAAATGTTATTTAGGTATATTTGGGGTTAAGAAACCACAACATAGCTCCCTTCAAAGACCGTATTCTGTCCAATTGTGTTTTAATGCTGTCCACGAGAGAAAAAATGACGACTCATTTAAGAAAAATGGTTTGTGACAAGCAGCAGAGAGGTTAGTTAGGAAATCAGTTCTATGAAAATCTGTTTTTTTTTTTTAATTAGGAAATTAAACTGTAGTCTGTTCTTTCTTTACTAGTATCATGGAGGCAGCATGGGGCAGTGTAAAGGGTACTCATTATAGTCATAGAAAATATGAATTTGAATCTTGGCTTATGTTTACAACCTGTGAGACCTTGGAAGAGTCACAACTTCTGAGCCTTAATTTCCTCATTTTTGAAGTGACGGTTTGTACTTTATTATCCCTAAAGTCCCTTCTAAGTCTGCAGTACTATAATACTATATAATACTATTAGCAAGAGCTAATACTATGAGGGAGGCCATGCCATTGAAAGGCAAGTAAGTAGAAGAGGCCAATGAACTCTTTTTGAAAAAGAGCTGGTCTGGAGGAAAGAAGAGCAGAGTTCAAGTCTCGCCTTGGACACATATTGGTCATTTGACCCTGGGAGGGTCCCTTAACCACTATATGCTACAGGTAATCCCCTAAGATTATAAACTGCAGTATAGTTCAAACTCCATTAGTAAAGGCAAAGCTCATGGAATCATAGATCAGACCTAAAAGAAAACCTAAAACGTAGATGAGAATCTAGGTAGCTAGATGGCACAGTTGATAGAGTGGTAGGGCTGTAGTCAAGAAGATCTGAGTTCAAATCCATATGTCAGATACTTACTAGCTGTGTGACCCTGGGCAAGTCACTTAACCCTGTTTATCTCAGTGTCCTCATCTGGAAAATGAACTGGAGAAAATGGCAAACCAATCCAATATCTTTGTCAAGAAAATTCCAAAAAGGGGCCATGAAGAGTCAGATATGCCTGAAAAATGACTGAACAGATAAAAATCCAAGTGACTATAATTATTTAAGTTATATAGAAGGCCTAAGGATTCTGACACTTGAAACTTTATAAGTAAAAGAAATTAAAGTCTTTCCTTAATTAAATTCAAATAAGGAAATAAATTAGATTAAGCAGTAACAAATAATAGCTGAGTCAGAAACTGTTTTATTAGCTAAAGTGAGTGTTAGGCTTCCCACAATCAGAATTGCCTGTGACCAGCTTCTGTTTGCTGTGAACTGTCCTGACAAAGACTGCTCTGCTTACTGTCAGCTTCACCAGGAAGCCAGCTCCCTGCAGCAGATGAAGGATAAAGACATGGAGAATGGGCACCTTCTCAATCTGAGTCAGGAAATAGGTCAGTTAGGTGGAAGTGAGGAAGTTTGTTGTCTTCCAGGCTTTGGACTGGGCATGGTGGTTTATGTTACCAAACTAGAGAAGTCAGCAGGAGTCTCATCCTGTCATCTGGGATCTACAGGATACAATGATGGTTGCGATTGGCCCTGGAACTCCCCTTCTTCTTGGGTTCAATTTTCCAAAGAAGGTATTTCCTATCAGTTTTACATGCCTCTCAGCAGTTATTTAAGGAATGAATGAATCTAATCTTTGGAATAAAAATATCAATAGCTGACATTTACATGGAGTTTTACATATCACTTTATAAACATTAGTTAATTTGATCTCATAAGGACCCTAACAACCATATATGAAATTTGTTTGTTCAGCTGTGTCTGGCTCTTCATGACCCTATATGGGATTTTTTTGGCAAAGATACTACCGTTTCCTTCTCTAGTGGATTAAGGCAAACAGGGTAAATTGACTTGCCCAGGGTCACACAGCAAGTGAGTGTCTCAAATCAGATTTGAATTCTGGTCTTCCTGACTCCAGGCCCAGCACTCTATCCACTAAGCCCTCTACTGCCCTCTATGAGGTAGGTACCTATTATTCTTACTTTATAGATAAGGAAGCAGAAGCCCAGAGAATGTAAGTGACTTATCCAAAATAATGTGACTAGTAAATGGTGAGTTGAAATTAACCCAGGTCACATAATTACAGAACCTCAGGATTTGAAGCCACTATGGAGATCTTTTAGTCCTGCCTTCAGGAATACTATCAAACAGAACTCTAACCAGTGATCATTCAGCCTCAAATTGAAGATTTGCACTGATGGGAAGCTCACTACCTTCTAAGACATCTCACTGAATGATGTGGGATGTAAGTATACCCTGTCTAATGTGGTTAGTCATTTTCAACCAAAACACATTACAAAATAGTGATGTGAAAGTTTTAGTGAATTAATAAATTATGTGACTGAGCAAGTCACAAACTCTCTAAGCCTCAGTTTTTTCCTTTGTAAAAAAAAAAAATGGTGATTCTGACCCCTGTACTGCTCGGCTTTTTTCAGAGTCATTGCAAGATAAGATGTTTTGTAAACATTTTTGTTGTTCAGTCACTTTAGTGTCCAGCTCTTTGTGACCCCATTTTGTGTTTTCTTGGCAGAGGTACTGGAGTGCTTTGTCATTTCTTTCTCCAGCTCATTTTACAGTTGAGAAAACTGAAACAAACAGGGTTAAGTGACTTGCCCTGGGTTACACTGCTAATAAGTGTCCAAGACCAGATTGGAACTCAGGAAGATGAGTCTTCCAGACTCCAAGCCCAGTACTCTATCCACTATGCCATCTAGCTACCCTTTGTAAACTTTAAATCATTATAAAAATATGAGTTTGTATAAAAATGGCAATGTATTGGTGATATTATCATCAATTAGGACAGAGTTATGCAAAGTTTGCCTACATTATTCAATACATTATTCAAAATTGGGGTCTCCAATTGCTTAGCTACACGGACATGGGAAAAGCCCTGAATTTGGAATTGGAGGACCTACATTCAAGTGATAGAACAAAACAGAGAGGTAGCTTTCCTTCCTGCTCCCTATTCTCACCCCAAGGTGAGCAGACCCAGATCTTCATTCTAAGTCTGGACTCCTTAGCATAAGAGAGATGGAGAATGAATAAATAAGGTGGTTAAAAGAATATCAAGGGAGGTCCAAAATGATTTGTATTTGAGAAAATGTTGACAGATTGATGGACACATACATTGTCTGAGCTAGGAAGTGTCTTAGCAATCATCTGATCTAAATCTTTTATTTAACAAATGAAAAAACATGAGAAATTAAGGACTCAAATCTGGGACCTAGGTAGGTCATCTGATTCCTGGCATAATCAGTACTCATTTCTATATTATGTTAAGCCAAGACAATGTCAAGACATTTAATGTCCTATCAAGGTGAGTTCTGACTTAGCTATTACCTTACTGTGTAACCTCAGGCAAGTCACCTTCCCTCTTTGGGCATTCGTTACCTTATCAGTAAAATCAGGAGGCTGAACTTGCTGAGCCCTGAAATCTTTTTCAGCTCATATATTCCATGATCCTATGATTCAAAGAATTGGAATGTTTGAGCCCAGAGAAGGGAAGCCTGAGTTGATTTCAGTACTCATTCAACAAATATGTAACGGCCTACTCCAGGCATAGCTCTGTGCAAAATGCTGTGAAGGATAAACAGATTCCTATCTCCAGTGACTGTGCAATTCTTGCTTTTAAGAATCCTTTAGTCTAGTTGGGGAGGCAAGCCTAAGAACAGAAACTATTTAAACAACAGAACAAGATGCAATAAAGTTAAGCACCAAAAATAAGTGGTCAAGACAACTATTATTTTAGAAGTTCAAAGATGGAAAAAATAAAGTGATGAACAAATAGGAAAAAATGACGCTAATCTTACCAAAGGACATGGGCTTTCCTTTGCTCCTCAGAGGGTCAGGGGTCTCCTTTCTCTGTAATCATGAATCTTTTCACTGGCTGTCTTCCATCCCTGAAAAGCTCTCCCTCCTCATCTCCGCCTTCTCATTTCCCTGCCTTCCTTCAAATACTGGATACAATCTCACCTTTAATAAGAAGTCTTTCTGTTTCCCTTATTGCTAGTATTTTCTGTCTGTTGATTATCCCTCTTTTATCTTGAGGCTGGTGACTTTACGCAGCCCTCCCTCACACAAATCCAATTCTCTTGCATGTTGTGGCATTACGTCTCCTGATGTCATGGTCCTCTCCGAGAATGAAGGACTAACAACAGTAATTCTGTATGCAGCTTAGTAGCTTATAACTGTACTATGACTCCTGGGGGCACCTCGTATAAGTGGTTTGTACATAATTGTTTGCATATCGTCTCCCCAATGTGAACTCTGATGGGCGGGGAGGGTTGACTTTCTTTGTACGCTCAGCATTTAACACAACACCCAGTACTTAATACTTAGAAATTGACCAACTGATTGATTCCACAGGTGTGTAGGTAGGGAAGTATCTTCAGTAATTCTTTCAGCTACTAAAGCTCACTAGCGGATGAAAGGATCTTAGAAATAATCTCACACTGACTCATACCCATGAGATCACTTGTCTTAGTTTTACATATGTTTTCCTTTTTTATTTATAATATTTTCTTTTTTAATTTATGAGATAAAACAAGCATTTTCATAACATAGTATAAAAAAGATGATCGTGTGTAAATCTACAAATCACCTCAAATATTCTAAAAATGTAAAGCATGAGGTAGGTTTTCAGGGTCATTATCCTATGTCTGATACAAAGGATCACTCAGAGCCATCATTGCTTTTACTGAAATCATACCCTCAAGTAGACACAATTCACAAGGCAGTGCAGAAGTCATCCAGTGGGGAAAATAATGAAAATAACAATGAAAATAATAATTAACATTTATAAGGCACTTACTATGTGCCAGGCTTTGTGCTAAGCTTTTCACACTCATTATCTCATTTGATCCTCATAGTAACCCTGGAATGGAAGTGTTATCATTATCCTCATTTTATGAATAAAGAAGCTAAGACATGTTTATGACATATCCAAGGTCACACAACTAGTGTCTAAGGATGGATTTGAACTCAGTTCTTCCTGAATCTAGGCTCAGCATTCTATCCATTAAGCCATTAGCTGCCTAAAAATAAATAAATACCTCTGATTAGAAGATTAAAAATCAGTCAGCAAGGAGGTTTCCCAGGATGTTAGGAGCTAACCGGTATTCCTCTTGCCCAAAAGGCCCATGACTGGGTACTAGATCAGTCTGCCTAAGAGGAACCTTCTTGCCTGAAATGGCTGCTATTAAGGGAGTGTGGGAGTTGACTCAGTCCTCTCCAGTTCCCCATCAATATCCTGGTCCACAACATAGGGCTCAAGATCAACCTTACCAGATGGATTGAAGTTGAGAAAGTGGAGAGGGGGAAGGGTCAATATTCCAGGTAAAAGGAATAACATGAGCAAAGGCTTAGGGAAAATGAACTAGGCGTATTCATCAGATAGTAAGTTGGCCAAACTGATTGGAAGAGTGGGGTTCATAACAGTGAGTAGTTTGGTTGTTTAAGGGACAGACCATGATGGCCTTTTAATGCCAAATTAGTGTGTGTTGTGGGGAGGGTGAACTGAGCTGGGGAATCCCTGCTCAGTTTGATGAGTTCCTGTCATCGACATAATAAAATTACAGAGTGTAGGCATCAAAGGGATGGAGTATAGGAATGACTGTCAGTGATGACTGCTGATGATTGTCTGACTGAGACTCAGGGGGATGGATGCTTGTCAGAGGAGACCCTCATCTTCATTGACTCTCCGTGGATGTTCCACCCACTCTTCTGGAGGCCTCCCTGTTAATACCTTGGTGGTATTGCCATACTATTCTGGATATCCATCTACTGTCTCCCTAGCATGAACATCTCACATTCATTTCTACTCATACATTCCCTCAGGGGTATCCTGTATGTTGCTTCTCAAGCCTAGGTAATTAGTTTTGCAAGAGACATAAGACAGGACAATTACAAAGAAATGTATTTGGGAAGCCCCAGGATATGCACAGTTAATTCACTGAGAGTCTTTTGTCTTGTCTTCATATATATGTCTCCTCTAATAGGTCTGGTGTGGGTATACCCTCCAGTGATCAGGATCATGCCCATTCTTGCCTGACCATCCTATATGCCGCCCATATACTCCTATAAATTAAACTCTGATTCCAAGATCTACCCAATAAAGTGGGGAGAGGCAATGGGGGTGGGGGGTGGGAGGAAGCATCTTTGCTTTCCTTTAGGTATTGCTAGGATACCAGTAGAGCATACTATGTCAACAGCCCTTCTGTTTTGCTCATACATTTGTGTGATGACGGCTTTTACACTGCTTCTTCTATGTAATTTTTTGTTTGTAATATGCTTTCATACTTGAAGAAAACACTGAACTTATGATCAAGTAATGAAAATGGTTTTCTGGCACCTGAGAATGGACGAGCCCTTCTGTCAGCACTTGCTGGCATCCCATTCCTATGGGGGAGGAAGTTGAGATGAAGAGCCCTTTGTTCTACATGTCATTCATGGGGGAGGGGAGATAAATTGGAATAACTTCAGTCATTATATTCAACATGACATTTCCAAAGGCACATGTGTGTGTCTGTGTGTCTGTCTCTGCTTCTTTCTCTTTGCCTCTCTGTGTCTCTCTGTCTCTGTCTCTCTTTGTCTCTATCTCTGTCTCTCTCCCTCTCCCATCTCTCCTCTAGGCCCTACACCATTTGTTCTCTCTACAATGAGCACAGCTTAATTATACACCTAATGCAGCTACAATGCTACAGAACTACAGACCATTTAAAATCCATACCCAGACTCCACTTTTGCTACACCTAGGACAAAAGTGTCCCTTCTCTGACATCTTTACTGGGTGCAAGAATATTATACTTCACTCCATGTAAAACACTTTGGGTTTGCTCTGATTTTGACAACACAACGATGCCCGGTGTCAGATGATTTCTAAAAACTTCATTGCTTTTATTGTTGTTGAGGTCGTCTCCTCTTTCAAAGTCCAATCTGAAAGGTTGTCTTCTCAGTGAAACCTTCCCTAGTCCCCCCATGCAGAAGGGATCACTCCCTCTCTTCATTTTCTTTTGATGCTTTATATCTCTGCTTTGCCTGTATCATATTCTCTTTTATGTCATAAGATTCTACTATGTGTCATAATTTTTTGTAGACTTGTCATTCACCCTCTAGCAAGCAGATCATAGGGTCTTTGAGGGCAGGGGCTGTGTTATATATGTGTGTGTGTTTATTTATATATATGTTATATATATATATATATATATATATATAATCTAGCATTATGCCTGGTCACTTGATAAATGTACTGGGCTCTTAATGAATGTTCAGAGAATTGAGTTGAGTAGTCTAAGGTCAACTTACTCTTTCTTTGAAAAAAAAAAACATGTTAGAACTATAACGCTAACCAATTGGTAGGTTTTCCAGCTCTGGATACAGAATGTTCTGCACTATCATCTTACTAATCCTTGCCAGTGAGACTACCTTTAATTACATAGAATGAAGCATGAAAGCAGGTCGGGGAAACAAACAAAACTCTGGCAACTTTAGCCATCACATAAAATCATAGGATTACAGATTTGGAAAAGTTCTCAGAGGTCAAACCAGACTTGATGCATGATGCCTGACAATTGATCATCCAGCCTCTTCTTGAAGATCTCTAAGGATGAGGAACTCACTATCCCACATGACAGCCTTTCCACTTTTGAATAACTCTAATGATTAGGAATTGGCTTTTCTCACTTAATTAATTAACATATTTTTTCTTTACTTAATCATTTGCTGGCTATTTCTTGCTCTCTGGGGCCCAACATAATGCCCTTTCAAATACCTGATCTCTGACCTCCTCTTCAAAAGCTGGTCTTCTTTAGGATAAACATCTCCACTTCTTTCAACTTTTAGTTTCCTATGCCTGAAAAGCATTCCTTCCTTCCTCCACTTGGAATCTCGGTTTCTTTTAATGCTCAGTTCAAGTGTTACCTTCTACATGAAACCTTTCCTGACTACCCCTTCCCTAGCATTGTGTCCACAGTAAAATTAGTGCATATCTGATAATACCTATCATTTGCATGTTGCATCCCTCAAAAGAATGTAACCACCTTGAGGATGGTGTTGTTTAACTTACGGCTTTGTATTCCCAACATCTTGCATGGTACCTGACATATTTTTGAAGCTTAATAAATTCTTCAGAAATTAGCCAATTCACTCATTCAATCAATCGTCATGTAACTTTGTCTCCATTCCCTTCATCATTGTGGTCATTCTCTCCTGGACACATTACAAGGTTTTGTCCTGGACCCTGTTCTGATCAACATCTAATATTTTAAAGGTTAAGTATTCTCCTATCTAACAAAACTCCACTATTTTCAATGGCCTGTTGTTTTAGGGTAAAGATTCTTAATCTGTTTCGTGTCGTGGAGTCCTTTGGCAACATGGTGAAGATGAGAGGCCCCTTCCAGAGGAATTTTTAAAAACTTATAATTGAAGGAAATGTTATTTCAATTAGAGGAGAATAAAAAGAAATATATAATGTTTTCCCCAGCCAAATTCATGTACCCACAACCCTCAAACTTCTCCATGAACCCTATGGATCCCAGGTTAAGAACTCCTGCTCTGGCATTTCAAATTGTTTTATTGCATAAATATCCACATCATATACATGTCAAATGCAAATCCATATAAAAATCCCACAAATCAAATCCTGCCTCTGCTACTTATTATCTGCACGATTTAAGGATGATAAGATCCAATATTTAGAGTTAGAAGGATCCTCAGCAGTCATTTAATCCAACCCCTTCATTTATATATGGGGAAACTGAGGTCAGGAGGAGTTAAGTGACTTGTCAAAGGTCAAACATGGTATGTGAAAGAACAAGTCACTAAAATTTCTGATTCCAAATATCATGCTCTTTCCACTACACAAAATAGCCTACATAGGATGGAGTTTAGACCTTTCTACTTTGTAACTTTCAGTGCATAGTGAGTGCTGCTGAATTCTAACTCCCACTTGGTCTTCCCAACCTTTGGTCTATGAGTATTTTTCTCTTGTGAGGGTATTGGGCAGAAGGGAAGAGACAAGGTAGAAGGAGGTATCAGGGAGAGAAGAGAGAGACAGAGAGAGACAGAGAGACAGAGAGACAGAGAGAGAGAGATGAGAGAGGAAGAGAAAGACAGAGACAGAGAGAGAAGGAGAGAGAAAGAGACAGAGAGAGACAGAGAGAGAGACAGAGAGACAGAGAGACAGAGAGACAGAGAGAGACAGAGACAGAGACAGAGAGATGAGAGAGGAAGAGAAAGACAGATAGAGAAGGAGAAAGACAGAGAGAGACAGAGAGAGAGAGAGAGAGAGAGAGAGAGAGAGAGAGAGAGAGAGAGAGAGGAGAAAAAAGACAGGGGGATGAAAGAGAGAGAGAAAGAGTAAGAGCAGAGAAAAAGAGAGGGAGGGAGAAAGGCAGAGAAAGAGAAAAAAAAACCCATCCCCACTATTTGCAAATCCTCCTTCTGAGGAGCAGAGCAGATTGCCTGGATCTTCTGATTGTTGTTCTGGCTCCTGTTTCAGAACTGAACGCACTCCTTCTGCTCCGTCTGTTTCAGTTTTGACAATGCAATGGGTAGAGCTGGAGGAAGTCCCATACATAAGGGTACTCTGGGGTGGGTTTTTTTTGTTTAAATTTTAAATTGAATTTGAATTTAAGAAATAAATTTCTCATTTTTTTTCTTCTCACAAGAGAAACATTTTACAATGACTTTACACTCTCCTCTTTCTCATCCTGCCCTTTTCTGTTCCTATAGCTTTTGCTGACACTGCCCCTTCCATACCTGCAGGTACCCTACCTTTTATCTCCAGCTGTTGAAATCCTTTCCTTCCTTTGAGATTCAAGTCAGGCGTCACCTCTTCCATGAAATTTTCCTTGACTCCCTTTCCCTACCCCTCACCCCCCAATACCAGCTGAAAATACTGTTTTTTGCCTTAAATTTCTCACAGCAGTTTGGACGGATTTTTTAGTTTTAATACTCTTTTATCATCATTATTTGTGTAAAAGTATTTTTAGTCTCCCTTGTCCCCCGCTAAGCTGTATGTGCCTTGAAGATGGGGCTTGGGTTCCATGTATTCTTACATCCTTAGTACCGGGCCCAGACCTAAATTGTCTTAGAACAGTGTGAATAGCACTAGCAATAGAACAATAGCAACAACATCATCAATATTAGTCTGGGACAATGTATTTCCTCTAAGACTGACTGAGACAATTTGTCCTAGTGAAAAGAGTACTGCATTTGGCATCACAAAAACTAAATGTGAATTTTGATGCCAATACTAATGAGTTGTGTGATCCTGAGTAAGACATTTAACCTCTGACTGAGTCTCAGTTTCCTCCACTGTAAACCAGAGATAATAACACTTGAACTATATACCCCAATGAGTTGTCGTAATCCTGAAAGTGCTGCATAAGTTTTGGGAACATTAATTTACAGTTGGAACCCTGGAGGTGATAATAATCCAGCTCTCTCATTCTACAGAAGAGGAAACTAAGACTGAGAAAAGTAAAGTGATCTGCCCAATGTCATACAGATACAAAGCTACAGACTTGCTATAAATGCAAGTTATCATTAGGAACAGGTAGTTTTTCATTACAAGAGAAGATTATTAGTAGGTGGAATCATTGGAAAACAATTTTTTTTATTAAAAAAGAGCATTAATTTTAAAAGACTAATAAGACTTGATAAGACATAGAAACTGTGTTTAGGATAGCAAATGTGCATGGTACTGTTTTGTTAATCCTAGCTTATTGTTACTTATTATGTCTCACATAAACCCATTTATTTAGTTCCTTATTCTATGTTAAAATAAAGAGTATAGTTATGTTATTTTTTATTTTGGAGGGCAATTGGGGTTAAGTGACTTGCCCAAGGTCACACGGCTAGTTTTTGTGTGTGTGTTAAGTGTCTGAGGTAGGCTCTGAACCCAAGTCCTCCTGACTCCAGGGCTGGTGCTCTATTTACTGCGCTACCTAGCTGCCCCACTATAGCTATGTTTTTAAAGAACAGGGAGGTTAGGCAAACCATCAAGTTCATCAGATTTCAATGACCAAACTTGCTCTGAGTGAATATTCTCACTCTCTAGTTCCTACATGGGCTTCTTAGCTGTGTCATCTTATTCATAACAGTCAATCAATATTTGCCATGGTGAATTTTTTGGTTGAAAGTAGAAATTTATCCATGTCTTCTTCTAAGAGTTAGTCATTGGTTTCAATCACCCTACTTTCTTCCACAATGACTTATTCTCTTATGCCCAGTTTCTAAAATGGATTGAACAGTAGTGATCTACCTCACAACTATGAGATTCAATATGGAGATTTAAAGATTAATCTTCCTTGGCATAAAAATTGGACACTGTCATTTTGATATGGAAAATATGGTGTAGGAAATCTTCCTAGCAACCTGGGAGGGCCAAAGTATGTGTTCTTCATCAAAGATGCAAAATAGAATCAAAGGAAAATGATAGAAAATTGGAGACATTTCACTAATTTACTAAAAATATCAATGTTATATGTGAATGAAGGAAAACAAATGAATTAAATTAGGATCCAAAAGGAAATAGTTGGGCTATTCTATCTTACTATAAGACTTTCTAGCTAATTCGTTAACACATCTATAGCTGACTCTAAAGTGTGGACTCAGTAGAGGTCACTCCTTAGTGGTGCAGTGTATTCCAGGACGTCAACACTGCCAAGCGCCTAAAGCATCCTCCTGCCCAAGGAGATTATTCATAGGACAAAACCCTATAAGACCCAAAAGCAAAGATACTCAGAAACAGTCAATCCCCAAAGACTTATTGGTTCATTTGCTGATAAAAAGATCTTACCTGTCTCTTTCCTTCTCTCCTTGCACTATGGATCTATGAACACTGTTTTGTGAAGCTCAGTTCCTAATATCCAGTAGAAGTGCCTCTGTTACTCTTTTCCTACTTAAATGAGTTTCCTGAATGCATGAGTAAAAAGCTTCTGTACTCACCAGGGCTGTTGGCTACTGCTATTCTGCTTTCCCTGATGTACTGACAGAGAGGAATGTTGAAAGGAATATATGTAACTATAGATGATAGTGTTATCCAATGGAATGATGTTTGGTAAATTATGTGCTAAAGTGATAGGTGTAAGGATAAGCTCTTTAGTCATTTGAAATCCTGACTAATAAAGAAGACTAGGGAGGGAGAATGTTCCATTCAGCAAATAATGTTTATTAACCTCTGTTCAATATAGCTTTAATTGTTGTCTTTCATTCTTGAAGAAGACCAAAATGACATCACTATGTTGGGATCAAGGTACAGTGTGTCTGACTGTGACTGACCAGACCATTATGAGATCAGAAGACTTTGTCATAGGTTGAGCACAAATAGTCCATATGAACATTTGGAATGGAGATGTCTCTAAAATAACAATAATAACAATGTATCACAATAACACAACATCACAGAGAAACAGTTTTGTATTTCATTGAAGAAATAAGTCAGCATATTTATTCACTTCATGGTAACTGGGCTACATAAATAAAGTATTATGAACACACTTAGTACTTTAAGGTCAGTAAAATGTTGGGACATATTGAATTTCAGATGTCAAAGAATAAGGAACCATCTAGATGAAGATGATAGAAAAATAAGGCTAGAACATAGACCATTGACTTCATAATTATGAGATTATTGGTGACCTCAAAGGAATTAATGTCAGATATTGTAAAGCTCAAAAAATGTATGTAAATCATTATGGAAAAATTTAAAGTAGTATATAAATTGTAGTTATGATGATGATTATCATCCTATTATCTTGTTTTCCTCATAGTTTTCAATGGAGTTCAGACCAAATGGTCCTTTTATTAGTATTCTCATTATTAGTATTATTATTAGTATTATTATTATTATTATTATTATCATAAGGAATGTGTGTTACCTATATAAGATATGTGTATATCCACAAGGGCTGCCTAAATGAAACTCTCAGTGATACATGGATAGATATTTCTATGATATTACATTCTTCTTTCTAAGGGAGACTGTGGTTATTTTCTAGAGGGGAGCAGGAGATTAGGGTCACTAGACTGACTACTCTGTTCTTAAAGGATACTGGAATCTTAATTATATCTATCTACACTAGCCTAAGAGACAGCTAAATGGATCAGTGATTAGAGCACTGGACCTGGAGCCAGGAGGACCTGAGTTCAACTAGGACCCTAGACACTTACTAGCTGTGTGGCCCTGGGTGAGTCACTTAGCCTTTATCTAAATTCACTGGAGAAGGAAATGGCAAACCACTCCAGGATATTTGCTAAGAAACTCCCTGGACAGCATTGGGATGCTGTGATCCATAGGATCATGAAAAGTTGGACATGACTAAAGAACAAAACACCATTCTAAATATTGTTAGTTTGAGGAAAATTATTTTTAGGCTCAAGTTTCTTTTTTGGTCACTATCCCTTAAAAGGGAAGGAAAGCAACTAACATATAAAAACTTGGTCCCATCTCACCAGATTCTAATTACACAAAAGACCATTACAAATAGTGTGTAACGAATAAACTCATTTTTAAAATAGCAGTGAGAAAACAGAGAAGCTATACAAATAAGAATATACCAGAAAATAAACATGGTGAATGAACTCTCCCACTGGGAGAAAGAAATTTTAAGTCAATCAAGAGAGAGAATCACCAATTTCACTCAGGGGAAATTTCCCACAGTCTGTACGGAGGCCAACTGTAACCCAGAGATATATAGAGGTGTTGAATCTTCTATGTGTCTTCCTTCCAAAATCTGTTCTGTTTCTCTCCAGAATTCTCCCTGAAGAGGGTCTGGAAATATATGTGTCCTCTCACTCTCAAAAAAAAGAAAAGAAAACAAGAATGTCTCTTCCATCCTAGGCTCTTGTACCACCTCCATCCTGAATAAGGCATAAAACATTAAATAATTTTACTCTCTACCAATAAAGAGAGTCCCACCTAACCAACAGTTCATAAAATGTCTCAGGATTTTTAAAACCAGGTGATGTTCTTATTATTATGGAAACGTATTTCCATCAAGTCAGATAGGAATGTAGATAGAAATGGTCTTGGGACAAGTTGCTATCTTGAATTAAGTTACAATGGGAAGTGGAGTAGAATTTATTATTCCTCATATGAACAAAAAAAATCAGAATTACCAATAACAGGTTCCAACAAAGCCATAGTAATACAGCTAAGAGAGACAAGCAGGGAAGCTTCTTGATGTTTAAAAAAAACGTAGACAATAAAACAATAGTAATATTAATTATATATGCACTGAGTGGCATTAGTACCCATGTATTTATAGGAAAGGTAAATGAATTATGAGATCTAGACATAAAGATAATAATGGAGGACTTCAATTTGTCACTTTCTGACTTTGAAATATCTAACAGAAAGATAATTTGTTTCTAAACAAAGTGTTAGAAAAAATAGACATGAAATATCTTTGGTAACTATTGAATGGCAATCTTAAAGATGATAGATACATAAGGTAGCAATTTGCAAAAAAAAATGCTAAGCTATAAAGAACTCATTAATTCAGAGAGACTAGAACATTAAATGTATCCTTTATAGATAAAAATTAAATAAAAGTTCTTGTAAATAGGGAAATGTTAGAAAGGACAGGTTTAAATGTAGAAAAAATGACATCCTATAGAATGAATGAGTCAAAAGATAAATACTTGAAGCAATAAATAATTATACTGAAGAGAATTATAATGATGCCACATATCAGAATTCATCAGATGTTTCTAAAGCAATCCTTTTTAAAAAATTCACTTATCTGAACACTTTAAATGAAAGAGGAGAAAAATACATTGCATGTGCAATTTTTTGAGCCCCTTGAAAATGAGTAAGTAATCCCCAAACAATTATGAAAGTAGAAATTGTAAAAAATCAGTGATAGATAAAACTCAAAAGGAAAAGGTGATTGAATTGTTTTTAAATGACCAATAAAATATATAATCTACTATCAAATTCAGTTTTAAAAAGAGAGGAAACTCAAATTATTAAAAAAACCTCAAAAAAAGAATGAGAAATCCCAGTAGAAAAGAAAACAAGGAAATTATCAGAAAGTTATGAACATTATACAATACAAAAAAGAATATGTAATAATATTTATGAATATTTATTAAAATATAAAATCCCCACATAAACAGGACATGATATAGATTCTCTAAACAACCTAACTTCAGAGAGAGAGAAATTAAGTAAGCCATAAATGAACTCCCAAGAAATGAAATAGAGTCTGAGGAAAACCCACATGGATTTACAAGTTAATTCTAAAACAAAAATTTAAATACAAAGACTAGCCTATGTACTCTAATTAATATTTTGATGCATGACAATTCCAAAGGACTTGTGATAAAAAAAAATGCTTTTCACCTCTAGAGAGAGAACTGATGAATTTTGAATGCAGTTTGAAGCAAATGATTCACTTTTTATATTTTTCTTGCTTTTTTGCAACATGGTAAATATAGAAATTTGTTTTGTTCTACTTCACATGTATCATGTATATCATATTGTTTGCCTTCTCAATGGATGAAGGAAGAGAAAATTTGGAAGAAATGGAAGGAGAGAGAATTTGGAACTCAAAATTTTAAAAAAATTAATGTTAAAAGTTTAAAATTAGTTGCAAAATTAGAAAAGAAAAAAGAACACCATACCAAATTCCTCTAGCAAGATAAATTTAGTCCTGATACTTAGGAGAGATAAAGCAGAGAAAGAAAATTATAGGCAACTATCACTAATTGATACTGATATAAACATATTAAATAAAATGTCAGCAAAAAAAGGGCTATAGTAACATACATTTTAAGATATTTAGTATGACCAGATTGAATTCATACTAAGAAAGCAGAGGGTCCAAAATTGGAGAAAATATACATACAATAAATATCAATAGTAAAATAATTTTAAAATCACATGACATCAGTAGATGCAGACTGAGCCTCTAACAAAATAAGCACACTAAAAAAATGGAGAGTATAATAAAAGGATCTTTATTTAATATGATCAAAATATCTCATTAAAATCAAGTGCTAGCATTGTTTGTAATAGAAGAACATTTTCTTTTTGGGAAATTTTCCCAATAAGATCAGCAGTAAAGCAAGGATGCTCATTCTCTCTACTTTTATTTGACATAATGTTAGAAATACTAGCTACAGCAATGAGATTAAACAAGAAATTAAATATAGGCATAGTCAAAGAGAAGGGAAAATTATAATTTCTGGCAGATGATATCATTATTTGCTTAGAGAACCACAGAGAATCACTTAAAAAAAGTCAATAACTTCAGTAAAATAATAGGATGTAAAATAAATTCACAAAAATCATCAGACTTTTAATATCTTACTAACCAAATCCAGCAGGAAGAAATAATACTATAAATTCCATTTAGGATAAAAGCAAAGTACACTAACTATTTGGGAATTAAACTACCAAGACATAAATGGAACCATAAAACAATTTTACAGCAGTCAAAGACCTAAATAATTAGAGATAGGTTTATAGCTGGATTGTAAATACATACATACATATATACACATATATTACATACATATATATGTAGATGCAAATATATACACATAGACACACATATGTATGTATGTATGCATATATATAACAAAATGGCAATACAGTACAAATTACCCCCATAGGCTTGATTCTAAAGCAGAAGAGAAAAGAATTAATATTTATATAGTACCTACTTTGTTCCAGAAACTGTGCTAAATGCTTTATAAATATTATCTCATTTGATCCTCAAAATAACCCTGCTAGATAGGTGTTGTTACTATCCCCATTATTATGATTGAGGAGACTAAAGCAAGCAGAGGTTAAGTGATTGCCCAAAGCCACACAGTTAGTACATGTCTAAGGTCAGGTTTGGAATCAGGTCTTACTACTCCAGGCCCAGTGCTCACAAAAAGTTTTGTCAGAGAAATAGACAAAATAACAAAATTCATTTGGAGGAATAAAATGTCAAGATTGTGAAGAGATATAATGAAAATAAGCAGGAAGGAATAGTTTGATGCTGCCAGATTTCAAACTATTCTATAAGAGAATAATTATCGAAACTATCTAGTTGTGACTGAAAAATAGAAAAGCCAGTGTTGAAATACACTAGATAATCAAATACTAGAAACAGATGTCCATAGAGTCAAGTATTCAGCAAAACCAAGAGGATAAACCACTGAGGAGGGGCCTTTTTTATTTGGGAATTGCTGAGGCAACAGAAAAGCAGTTAGGCAAAAAATAAGTTTAGATTAGCATTGTATACCTTATAACACAATAAACCTCTCAGTCACACTAGAAACAATAGGGAATACACATTTATGGATGGGGTAAAATTTGTGTCTATATAAAGGTTGAGTTGAATTAATAAAAGACAAATGAAAAATCTTAATTACATGAGATAAAATGTTTTGAGATAAATAAAACAATGCAGCTAGATTCAGAAAAGAGGAAAAAATTGGTAATACTTGCATTATATAGTTCCAATAAACACTTAACATCCAATATTATCAGGTAATTGACACAAGGGTGCAAGATTTAATGCCATTCCTGATAAAGTGGTCAAAGAACATATAGAACTATTAGAAATGCAAAGTAAGAATAAAAACAGAAAAAAATCCACAACCATTAGTAATCATTAAAATTATTATTTAATCAACAAACCACTAATGGTTAAATAATTAATAATAAAAGAAATAAAAATAAAATGGCCCTGAGGTTCCATTTCAAAGTTCTCAAGCTAGAAGAGATATAAAAGAAGGGAAAAGTTATTGTTGGAAGGATTGTGGGAGTAATAGGCATTTTGAGTTGTATATTAGATCAATTTCTCTGGAAGATCATTTAGAATTGTGCAAGAGAAGCGTTCAGATATTCCACTGCTGGGACTATATTCCATGAAGGTTATTGGCAGCAAAAGAAGACCCATATGTACAAAAAATGTTCATAGTCACATTTGTCACTAAAAGCTGGAAATAAAATATATGCCTAATGATTGAGAAATGCCTGAATAAACTATGGTAGAAAATATAACAGAATATTTCTGTACCATTAAAAATATCAAGAAGTCAGAGAATCATGGAAAGACTTGTATAAAGTGATTCAGAATGAAGAAAGCAGAGCCAAAAAGAGAAATAAGCACAATGTCTAAAAACACATAGGACAGGTCATCCGTGATAAGGTCCCTTTCTTCTTTATTCCATTCCTCAAAACCACTCTGTCATTTTTCCATTCTTTTCTCTTGGTCTTTGCTCTAGTCTCTATGTGAGATTCAGACCCTTTGTAATGTAATGCCAAGCAAAGGCAACTTCCCAGGTTCAAAATACCAGCATAGGTGCTCTCTATTTTATTCAGTGACAAACCAAGAACAGAGAAGATCAAAACATGACATCATTCAAAATACAGCATTTAGTAAGTGTGATTAAATAATCTCCAAGGACTACCCCACCCCAGGACCTTCCAATCATTCAATCAATTACAAAGTCCCTGTTCTAAATACTTCTCCACCCCTAGGCTATACCTTCATTTGGTCCACCACAAAACCCCTCTTCTCAAATGGAGATTAGTTTCCAAACATAGGTAAAGTACCTTCATTTGTCAATCACAGACCACAATAAGGTCAAAAGTTCCCCACCCCTGGATCACAATTGAATCTACCCCAGAGTTATATCAAGTTTAAACACAGCACTTAATACCCAAATGGAGGTCTTTTCTTCATCTTGACATGAGGCAAGTTCTCAGCAATCTTAGTTCCTGGGAAGACAAGGCTTAGCAAGGCCATAAGATACATTGCCAGTCCCTTCATGAATTCATCCTCTGTCTGTAGAACAGTCCTAGAACCCCTGAACACATTAGCAAAGCCCTCTCCCAGGATTTCTGTAAACATACAACAAGAAAATCCTTCTTCAGGGCTTCTGAACCAACAGAAAGGCTCCCAGACCCCTGCAACAACAGCACTGTCCTTCACCAGTGGACAGTATTCATTCTGTCTGCAGGACAGTCTCCAGACCCCTGCAACAACAGCACTGTCCCTCACCAGTGGACAGTATTCACTCTCTGTCTGCAGGACAGTCTCAGGGCTTCTTAGGGAACAGCCAGGTTCCAGGACTTCTTCAACAAAAGGACTGTCTTTCACCAGTGGACAAATCTGGCAAAACAACATCAAAACAGACAGACAAAGTACCAGCAAAACAGCCATGTCTCCTCAGTCCTTGGCAGCTCAGGGGGCAGGTCTCAAAAGTCCAGGGCAATTCAAAGCGGCCACCAGCAATTCTCTTAGTCTCTCTCTCTCCACGAGGTGCTGCTTCCAAAAAGATCTTCTGCCTCTCTCTAGTGTCTCTCCAAATCTACATCACCAGCTCCTCCCAGTTCAGGACTTTCTTTTCACATCAACAAGCCCATCCCACAGGTGGGATTAACAAACTCTGGGTTTTAACACAATCAATTTGAAAACCAAGCCAATACAGGGGAACCTTTAATTGCCATTACTATCACATTGGGGAATCTTTAATTGCCATTACTATCACACCCTTTCCTTGACAAGTGCACCATCTCTACTTGTGCTGTCAATTCCATCACCTCCCCTCTGCTCCAAAATCTTGTACATTATTTATTCTCTTTTTCTTTCATCTTCAGTATTTCTGTATCTGTTGGTTTCTTTTGTTTTGATTACAAACACATCCTTGTCTTCTATCCTTTAAAAAAAATTCCTTATTAGGTATGTTGGGAAAGAAGAAACAGAACGAAAGGGAAAAGCTACCCAAAAAAAGTGACAATAGTATGCTTTGATCTGCATTCAGATTCCATAGTTCTTTCTTTGGATGTGGTTAGCATTTTCCATCATGAATCTTTTGGAACAGTCTTGGATCGTTGTTTTGCTGAGAAGAGCTAAGTCAGTCATAGTTGATCATAACGCAATATTGCTGTTAACTATGTACAGTGTTCTCCTGGTTCTGCTCACATCATTCAGCATCAGTTCATGTAATTCTTTCCAGGGTTTTATTCCTCTCATTTCTTCTAGCACAATAGTATTTCATTACATTCATGTGCCAAAACTTATTTAGGCATTCCCCAATGGATGACCATCCCCTCAAATTCTAGTTTGTTGCCACCACATAAAGAGCTGCTATAAATATTTTTCGTACATTTTGATCCTTTTCACTTTTTTATGACTCTTTGGGATACAGACCTAGTAGTAGTACTGCTAGATCAAAGAGTATGCACAGTTTGATTTCCCTTTGGACATAGTTCCAAATTGCTCTCCAGAATGGTTAGATCAATTCACAACTCCACCAACAATGCATTAGTGTCCCAATTTTTCCACATCTTACCCAATATTTATCATTTTCCTTTTCTGTCATATTAGCCAATTTGATAGGTCTGACGTGGTACCTCAGTGTTGTTTTAATTTGCATTTTTCTAATCGATAGTGTGTTAGAGAATTTTTATATGACTATAGATAGCTTTAATTTCTTCATCTGAAAACTGCCTGTTTATATCCTTTGACCATTTATCATTTGGGGAATGATTTGTATTCTTAGAAGTTTGACTCAGTTAAAATATATCTCAAATATATAGATGTTTGAGGAATGAGACCTTTAACAAAAACACTGACTGTAAAAAATTGTTTCCTATCTTTCTGTTTTCCTTCTAATCTTGGTTGCATTGGTGTTGTTTGTACAAAACCTTTTTAGTTTAATGTAATCAAAATTATCCATTTTGCATTTAGTAATACCCTTTATCTCTTATTTGGTCATAAATCCTTCTCTTCTCCATAGATCCGATAGCTAAACTATTCCTTGCTCTCATAATCTGTTTATGGTATCTCCCTTTATTTCTAAATCACGTACCCATTTTGGCCTTCATTTGGTATATGGTGTAAAATGCTGGTCTTTGCCTAGTTTCTATCATACAATTTTCCAGTTTTCCCAGCAGCTTTTGTCAGATAATGAGTTCTTGTCCCAAAAGATGGAGTCTTTGAGTTTATTAAATAGTAATTACTATAGTTATTTATTACAATGTCTTGTGCACCTAATCTATTTCACTAATCAACCATTCCATTTCTTAGCCAATAATAAATATTTGTGATGATGGCTGTTTTATAATATAGTTTTATACATAGTACAGCTAGGCTACTTTTTTGTATTTTTTTTTTCACTAATTCCCTTGATATTCTGTACCTTTTGTTTTTTCCAGATCAATTTAGTTATTTTTTTGGTAATTTGATTGGTATCGTCCTGAATAAGTAAATTAATTTAGGTATACAGTTGTCATTTTTATGATATTAACTCAGCCTACATATGAGCAAGTGATATTATTCCAGTTGTTTAGATCTGACTTTACTTTTGTGAAGTTTTTTATAATTGTATTCATATGTTCCTGGGCTTGTCTTGGCAAGTAGACTCCCACATATTTTGTATTGTCTACAATTATTTTAATAGGATTTTCTCTATCTCTTGCTTCTGGGTTTTGTCAGTAATACATAGAAATACTGATGATTTGTGTGAATTTATTTCATGTCCTGCAACTTTGCTAAACTTGTTAGTTATTTCAAGTAGTTTTTTAGTTGATTATCTAAGTATATCATCATATCATATGTAAAGTGATAATTTTGCTTCTTCATTGCCCATTCTAATTCCTTCCATTTCTTTTTCTTCTCTAATTGCTAAAGCTAACATTTCTAGTACAATATTGAATAATAGTGATAATAATGGGCATCCTTATTTCACCCCTCATACCATATTCCCATTACAGATAATGCCTGGTTTTAGATAGATACTACTTACCATTTTAAGGAAAGCTCCCTTTATTCCTAGTGTTTTTAATAAGAATGAGTGCTATATTTTTGTCAAAAACTATTTTCTGCATCTATTGAGGCAATTGCATGATTTCTGTTGGTTTTGTTACTCATGTGATCAATCATGCTGATAGTCCCTGCATGACTGCTTTAAATTCCACCTGGTCATAGTGATAATTTATCCTGGTGATAAATTGCTGTCGTCCCTTTGCTAATATTTTATTTAAAATTTTTGCATCAATATTCATTATAGAAATTGGTCTATAATTTTCTTTCTCTGTTCTAGCTCTTCCTGATTTAGGTATAAGAACCATATTTGTGTCTTTCTGCTGCTATTTCTTCTCTAATCTGACCTCCACAGTTGCCAAAATAATTTTTGTAAGGCACAGATCTATTTGTGTCAGTGCTCTGCTCAAAACTACAACCTCTACAGCCTAGCATTTGAGGCCCTTTGAAATACAGCTACCACCTACTTTTGCACACTTATTTTACCTTACTTACTAGTAACCCTTCAAACAATGTGTGAGCCATTCCCATTCACAGTTACAATTACTATGTATTTCTCTCCATCCTATTTTACCCCTGTTTATACTTTTCTTTCTCCTTTCAACCTTTCCCTTGTCACCAGTGTTTTGCTTCTGACCACCACCTCCCCTGGTCTGCCCTCCCTTCTATCAGCCCCACTCCCTTTTCCCCGCCTTTCCCTCCCTTCTTCCCTATGGGGTGAGGTAAATTTCCATATACATCTGAGTGTGTATATTATTCCATCTTTGAGTCAAGTGAATGAGAGTAATTTTAAAACAATACTTACCATTTCCCTTCTTTCCCTCTACGGTAATAGGTCTTTCATTCCTCTTTATGTAATATAATTTACCCCATTTTGCCTCCTCTTTTCCTCTTCTCCCAGTACAATCCTTTATTTCACCCTTTAATTATTTTTTTATTTTCTTATATTTATTTGTTTATTTTATTAATTTTTTTATCTTTACATCCTTATATCACATTTTTCACACCCTTTCTATACTCCTTCTAACTGTCCTAATAGAGATACAGTTTTTCAAATTACAAGTATCATCATCTTCCCACGTTGGGATATAAACAGTTTAACCTTACTGAATACCGTGGGGGGGTTTCTTTCCTGTTTACCTTTTTATGCTTGTCTTTAATCTTGTATTTGAAGATTATATTTACTGTTCAGCTCTGGTATTTTCATCAGGGAAATCTGAAAGTCCCCTATCTCATTGAATGCCCATCTTTTCCCCTTCAAGATTATGCTTTGTTTTATTGGGAAGTTGTTTCTTGGTTGTAATCCAAGCTCTTTTGCCTCCCATAATATCATATTCCAAGTCCTCCAATATTTTAATGTAGAAGCTGCCAAATCCTGTATAATCCTGCCTGTAGCTTCTTGATATTTGAATTGTTTCTTTATGCCAGCTTGCAGTATTTTCTCCTTGACCTGATAGTTCTGGAATTTGGCTACAATATTCTTTGGAGTTTTTCTTTTGGGATAGCTTTCGGGAGGTGATCAGTGGATTATTCCAATGACACTTTTGCCCTCTGATTCTAGGATATCAGGGCGGTTTTCCTTTATAATTTCTTGAAAGATGCTGTGCAGGCTCTTTTTTGATCATGGCTTTCAGATAGTCCAATAATTCTCAAATTATCTCTCCTGGATCTATTTTTGAGATCAGTTCTTTTTTCATTGAGGCATTTTACATTTTCTTCTATTTTTTCATTCTTTTGATTCTGTTTGACTGTTTTTTGATGTTTCATAGAGTCATAGATTCTACTTGCCCAATTCTAATTTTTAAGGAATTATTTTCTCAGTTAGCTTTGCTACCTCCTTTTCTGCTTGGCCAATTCTATTTTTAAAGGAGTTGTTTTCTTCAATCAATTTTTGTGCTTTCTTTTATAAGCTGTTGACTCTTCATAATTCTCTTGCATAACCCTTATTTCTTTTCCCAAGTTTTCTTCTACCTCTCTTGCTTGATTTTTAAATTCCTTTGTTAACTCTTCCAAGCATACTTCCTGGACTTGAGACCAATTCATATACCCTTCTGAGGTTTCACACATAGGCATTTTGTCACTGTTGTCCTCTTCTCAGTTTGTGTTCAGATTTTCCCTGTCACCATAGTAGTTTTCTCTTGTCAGGGCTCTTTTTTGTCTTTTGCTAATTTTTAAAAATTGAGCTCTGTTCTTACAGTCCAGGGAACACTGTCCCAAACTTCTTGTACTGGGGGCCAAGGCCTGGGTCACTGACTTTCTGCACTGGGGTCTCTCGAGCTAGTGGCTTGCCCACTGCATTAGGGTGGCCTGGCCTAGGTGTGCCTGTTGTGCCCTGGGTTCTGAGGCTGGGAGCTTGCCTGAGGTGCTGGGGGTGGAAGCCTCACAGCTGGTCTGCTTTGCCACTAGCCTGCAGAGCCAGGCCCACAGAGCCTGTGCTGTGGCTAAGAGCCTCCTTCTGGCTTACCCAGACACCACCTGAACTGGGCAGCACTCTCCTTTTATCTTTTTCTGAAGTTCTAAGTTATCCTGGGCTTGAAAATGGTTTCACTCCATCTTTTTGTGGGTTCTCTCCAGAATTCTATTAGAAGCTTGATTTAGAGTTGTTTCCAAGGGAAACTGGGGAGATCTCAGGCAACTTCCTTCCTGGCTTCTATCTGTTATCCTGGCCCACCCCTTAGATCCTTAATAAAACAAAACAAAACAACAAAAAGCAAACATTCCCTTCACAAGACCCTACTCTTCCCCTCAAGCTGTCATTCTTGATCTATTCTCCCTTTCACAGCTGAACACATGCTCTTTTATCTTCATTTCCACAACTCACACTCACTTCCCAAAACTTTGTGATGTCTTTAATATCATTACTCCACTGAATGTGCTCTCTCCAAGCTTATTGTTTTAGTTCGGTCATTTCCAGTTATGTCTGACTCTTCATTGACCCAATTCTTCACAAAGATACTGGAGTGGTTTGCTATTTCCTACTCCAGCTCATTTTGCAGATGAGGAAACTGAGGCAAACAGGGTTAAGGGACTTGCCCAAGGTCCCTCATCTAGGAACTGAGGCCAGATTTGAACACAGGAAGATAAGTCTTCCTGACTCCAGGCCCAGCACTCTAGTCACTGCTCCACAGAGCTGCCCAATGATCTATGGCTAAATGGCTAAATCCAATTTTTTTTGCTGCACTTGAGTTCTTTTTTTTCTTATGAAACTTTTGACACTGTTGACCACTACTCTTTCTTAAATTTCCACCTGTGTAACATCTTTCTTTATGACATCTTTCAAATCCTTCCCTTTCTCTCCAGTCACATATGTTCTTCAGGCCCTTACCATTTCTCAAATACACAATGTAGTAGCCTTCCAAGTCATCTTTCTGCTTCTATCTCTTCTCTAATCTGACGTCCACACAGTTGCCAAAATAATTTTTGTAAGGCACAGATCTATTTGTGTCACTGCTCTGCTCAAAACTACAACCTCTACAGCTTAGCATTTGAGGCCCTTTGAAATACACCTACTTTTCCACACTTATTTTACCTTTCTTACTAATAACCTTTCATACAATGTGTGATCCAGACATAGCAAATTACTAGTTCTCCCGAATTAGCATTATTTTTCCCATCTCAATGCCTTCTCACTGGCTCTCCCCCATGCCTAAAAAGTACTCCCTTCTCATTTTCACCTCTAAGGACCCTTAGCTCCCTTCAGTTCAAATGCCTTGCCCTCTCTGCACCCTGGCCTGATCCCTCCAATTTTTAAGTGCTTCATCCCTTCTAAAATATTGTGTACAGATTGCAACCTAGTAAAATGTGAACTTCCCAAGGATAGTGTGATTTTCACCTTTCTATCACCTTTTCTTTCCTCAGGCTATGCTTTTTGAAACTGTTTCTGTGGGATGAAGTCTTAAGAATTTTCATAATCACTTCATAGGTTCACAGTAATTTCATAATGCAGCTTTTTAAAAAAAGTTTTCATTCCTGGCCATTTACTTAATTTGATTAATCCTGAAAGTATTTACTAAGCATTTATTGTATGAACCACACTGTACCAGGTCCTGGGGGAGACAAAAGTTATAGAGAACACACAGTTCCTACTTCACAGAGTTTAGATTCCAGTAAGGGACTAAGAAACAAATATAACTACAACATACAATATCACATGATTCATGAATTATAAAACTATAAAATAAATTGTAACATGAAGTCCAAGGGAGAAGATTATCACCACCAAGAGAGATCCTGACATACCTAATGGAGAAGGTGTCATTTGAATTTATCTTTAAAATATAGATAGGAATTAACCAGGCAAAGGCGGGGAAAGAGGGTGTTCAAGGCAAAGGGATCCACATAAGCAAAGACAAAAAGATGAGAAGGTACATGGAACATGGCAGGGAACACAGAGCAGTCCCATTAGGCCTTCGGAGATCTTATCCCCTCTTGCCATGTCTGTTTGTTCTGTGTTTTCATTCTATCCAGCTTTCTCACATTGGCACAACTCTTTCACTCATCTATTGACTAAAATTAGCTTTTCTGTTGAATTCATCAAAATACTGACCCCTCTCCTCTTCAAACTGGAGATCTGACTCCAGTGAACTGACTAGTGTTTTACATGGAAAAATTTTCTCAGAATGAACTTGTCTTAATCAATTTTCCATTGTAGCATAGACAACTACCATTATGCTGAGAAGCCTAGAATTCAGTCCATTGCAAACTGTTCTCCCTCTGATGAGGAATATGTTGGAAAAGCAATACCCCTTTGACACTAGGGTTGAAATCAGTATGACTCGATTTCCTCAACTTGGACTAAAAATGAATATAAGAAATAACAATAGCCAGTTAACCTGAGGGGCCTGTTCCCTTTAATGTTCTTACTTACGGCTCAATATCTCGGAGTCACAAAATAGGAGAGGAACTAGGTGCCAGTTTAAACTCTTCACTACTGCACATTAGCACTTATACGCTATTCCCTGATCTCCTGATGAATGACTACCTGGAGCTCATTCAGTCCAGTTAACATTTATTAATTGTCTACGATGCTCTAGGTATCAAGGATAAGACAATGAAAACAAAAAGAGTCACAGAGTCTGAGGAGCTTATTTTCAAGACGATTCTAACTGGTATTACTGGTGGTGTCTGAAATGCAGGAAATGACAACTTTTAAGTTGTAGTAGAAAACAGTACTCAGGTGTTCTTTGGAATGACTTGCTCAGAAACATGGAGTTGGCAGAGAAAACATCGGTACATTTGTAGGTAGTAGAGAAGGACCATCAGACAGGGGACTAGAGAAAGAGTTGGGGTGATAGAGGGGGCAGTCTATGGGAGAAGATGGGATGGAATGGGGTGACTAGTGGTTGTACAGATGTTAGCTATGGAAAGGAGAAGGGCTGCCTTTTCATGAAGCAGTGTGAAGGAAGAGATAATGGTAACCATGAAGCAAACGAAAGTATTTGCTAATGTAAACAAGATTATAAACAAATAAATGGCTTTAAGAGCCTTGAAAGTAATGTTACATAAAATAGTTATATTGATTACAAATAATTTTAATCTATTCATTAAAGTAGGAACCTTTCTCTCAAGGTCCTTTATGAACTCTTTGATAGCTCATAAAGGGTCTTAGTATCTATTTTAAAATAACATGAGTTTATATTTTCACTCCATTAGTGGTCATGGATTGTTCCCCCCACTCTAGCCAGCCCTTTTTTATATAATTACACTGTTCAGTAAAGAAACTAAGTAAAAGAATGTGGGTAAATCAGCCAAAATCTTTTCCCATTTGGAAAAAAAAAACATGAAAATTTCATGCCTTATGCTATACTAGAAAAGTCACTAAACTGACCTATCCTTTGACTTTAGCAATATTTATCAATGGGCAAGTCAAAAACCAAGTAACAAACTCCATATCTACCAAAATATTTCTAGCAGCACATTTATGGTCACAAAGAACTGGAAACAAAATGGAGGTTAATCCGTTAGGTAATGATTAGACAAATTGTGGTATCTAAATATAAAGAGATATGGCTATATCTTAACAAAGGACAAATATCATTGTATAGATTTGTACAAAACAAGTAACAGGAAACAGAAGAACACTTCATACAATTACTATGGTAATATAAAGGATAGCAACACTGAAAGACCAGAACTCTGATGAATTCAGTGGCCAATGTTGACTCCAGAGGCTTGATAGTGAAACCATGGTCTCTCCTCAAAACAGAAAGTTGGTAGACTATGGGTATGAAATGAGACATACATTGTCAAAGGTAAACAATGCATTGGTTTGTTTTGCATAATTATAGTTCTTTTTAATAAGGAAGGATTCCATGTGAGCAGAGGATTAGAAAGTATCAGCTATGCATAAAATTAGAGGATTATAGATTAATAACTGGAAGGACCTTAGAAGTCATTAAATCTAACCCCTTCATTTTACAAATGAGGAAACTGAGGCCTAGCGGGTTGAAGTGCCTGCCCTTCCTTACATTTGTTAAAGAAGAAAAAAGATAACTGGAAAGGAAAACAACTCCATGTCTTATAGATGATGAAAAAAGTCATATTTTCTTGTATGGAGAACCACATATTCTTACTTAGGAGACTAAATTAAAGTCAAGCATCACCTTATGAGTATTTAAAGAACCAAGCACAAGGAGTTTCCATATTGGGTACAGAGGGAGAAAATCTCCTTTCTCTGGCTCACTCCCAAACTTTGGCCTGGTTCCTTATGCATAGCTCTCTGGAACAGATCACAAGAAAATTTCAGAGGAGAACATTGGAGCTCCATATAAATATGGTACAGTCACCACCCATAGTCCATCCCTAGTGTGTGCTACATGAAGCCACCTGTGAGTAGTGGGTAAGAACCATGGCAGTTCAATCACCAAAGATTGAAAGGAGTCAGTATGGCACAAGGGCCCTTTTTTCTTCTCCCCCTATACTCCTGTACTTGATGATCTCATCAGCTTCCATAGATTTAATTACCATCTCTATGCAGATGATTCCTAAGCCTGCCTTTCTTGCCCTCACCTCTCTGCTTGCCTCTGATCTCACATCTCCAACTGCCTTTCAGACATCTTGAACTGAATGTCTCATAGACATCTTTTTTTTGGAGGGCAGTTGGGGTTAAGTGACTTGCCCAAGGTAACATGGCTAGTTTTTTGGGTTTTTTGTCTTAAGTATCTGATTGAACTCGGGTCCTCCTTACTCCAGGGCTGGTGCTCTATTTACTGCGCCACCTAGCCACCCCTCATAGACATCTTAAACTCAAAGACATCCCAAGCGGATCTCATCATCTTTCCTCCTAAGCCCCTCCACCACCTTCCCTATTGCTGTAGAGGGTACCACCATCCTCCCAGTTCCTCAGATCAGCTCCTCACTATTTCTCACCTCTCCTACCACACCCAATATGTTGCCCAAACCTGTAGATTTCACCCAGACAACATCTCTTGAATATATATTGTTCTCTTTTTAGACACTGACACCATTCTAGTTCAGACCCTCATCACCTCATACCTGGACTATTACAACATCCTGTTGGAGAGTCTACCTTCTTCAAGTCTTTCCCCATTGCAATCCATTCTACATTCAGCCACCAGAGTGATTTTCCTAAAGCACAGGTCTGATCATGTCATCATCTAACTCAGTAAAAACTCTAGTGGCTCCTTATTGCCTCAAGGATCAAATACAAAGTGTTCTGTTTGGCATTCAAGGCCCTTCATAGCCTAGTCCCTCCTACTTTCCAATCTTACACCTTACTCTATACTCTCTAATACTACTATTGATGGAGGAGAAAGAACACTAAATTTGGATTCAGAGCTCCTGGGCTCTAACCCCAACTTTGCCATTTATTGACTTGTCTGATCCAGGCAAGTTATTTCCCTGGGCCTCAGTTTTCCCTTCTGGAAAATATGGGGTTTATATGCTAAATTATCTCCAAGATCTTTTCCACTTCCAAATCCTCTGATTGCCTTCCCTTAGCTCTGAATGTCAATTATTTCATCATGTCACTTTGGAGTTATATTTCAAATAATACTAGAAAAAATTAAAAAGGCAAAGGACCAAGATGACATTATTATTGATGAAATAATAAACCAGCATTTATATAGCACTTTAAAGTTCACAAAGTGCTTTTCACATAATAACAATAATAGAATTTGTAGAGTTGTAAGATTTACAAAGAGCTGTACGAATACTATCTTGTTTTATTCTCACAACCTGGGGAGATAGGTGCTATTATTTTCCTCATTTTATAGTTGAGGAACTGAGGTGGACAGGGGTTAAATGATGTGTCCAGGTCACACAGCTAGTTAGTGTCTGAGGTCAAATTTGAACTTAGGTCTTCCTGATTCCAAGCTCAGTGCTCTATTCACTGGAACAAGGTGTGTGATGTGGGGAGCAGACCTGTTCAAGGAATCTGACTGGACTATGGTCCAGGCTCAGCTTTGCCACTAACTACCTGGACAGGTCTGTTTCCTCAGTTTCCTCCTCTGTAAAATGAAAGAGCTGGATAACACATCTTTTTTTCAAATTCTCTCAGCTCTCTGTCTAGGATTCTGATGCTTTCTACCTAGATAAGTAGCTGTGCAGGTTGCTTTGCTAGGAAAATTGAGTTGTTTCAAAGGATAAATGTTGACAAAGAAGTTGCAAATGAACTTGGGGAGGAAGAGAGTAATCACTACTGCTACCCTGGAAATTCGTGAGTGGGCTGACAGTACCACAGTATCAAACACTTTAGAGTAACTGAACCCCTGAGGGCCAGCTCCAAAGTACATATATTCTGGTGTGAATATATGTATCTGCATACTGAAATTCTGACACACAATTCCAGGCATCCCCACTACCAAGTAGCACTTGGAACCCAAGGCTTTCTACAACCTCCTAATGCTTTTCTCTCTCTCTCTCTCTCACCCCACAGTCATTCTCGATTTAGTCACTGATGCTGCTACTAATCCAATTTCACAGCAGGTGAAAAAGATACTGTGGTTTTCATTAAGGTAGCAACTGGCCAGCTGATTTGTCTGTGGTGGGATTAGCGACAGAGAGACCTGGTTTTGAGGAAAGGGATGATATGATACAGCAGCAGCATCAAGGGTTGGTTTGGCTATGGGTGATGGCTAAAAATACCGTCTGCTTTTGGGATGTTCTTTGCACGTGTCCACATGATGCCCCCAGGTGTCAGTGACTCACTAGCTTGGGTTCCAGTTGGACCCTTTCTCTGTCTTTTACAAGGCAGCCAGCCTGGTCAGCTGAAGCAGAAGTCTGGTTGCACTGATGATCCCATTCACGCAGTGGATCTGGGCATTTGATTTGAGTCAGCAGGCCTGGCTTTTCAGACACAGAGGTCTGCATGCCCACCAAACTGACAAAAGTATTCCTAGTGGCCCCAGGTAGGATTCTGCTCTAACAGAAAGTGCAGTGCTTGGGGGATTCAGAAAGGAAAGACCCTCCTGAAATCCTTCTATCCTATCTCCATACCAAGGCACAAGATGGGGCCCAGCTAGAGTTTTACAAAATTGTCCTTAGGGGCTCAAACAAAGCCAGGTTTACAAGTCATCTGGGTGGGTGACTCTCCATGTGGGGGTGTGATCCCTAGAAAGACCCCCAGTCACCTAATGGACAGTGACTCAACCACCCCATTGTTCACTACCTGAAGTTATTCAATTAGAAAATCGTTCTTTTGGGGTTATGACAAGAGTCCCCCAGCTAAATACTTCTGAAGGGAATAGCACATTAATCCATTAGTCAGGCAATAAGCATTTATCAAATACCTACAATTTGCCAGATGTAGTGCTAAGTGATGGGGATACAAAGAAGGAAAAAACCCACAGTAATAGCCCTCAAAGGAAAAATGTTCTAATGGAGGAGATAACATGTAAATAACTAGGTATCTATAAGATCCATATACATTATAAGAAGGTAAAATGAAAGAAGGAGGCATTAAGTAGTGGGGTGGGGGTGGGGTCAAGAAAGGCCTCCTGCAGGAGATGCGATTTGAAATGAATCTTAAACTAAACTAAAAGGAAGAGATGAGGGGACAGAGCATTCCAGGCACAGGCATGGGCTGGTGAAAAGGCACAGAGACAGGAGATGGGGTATTGTATTTGAGGAAATGCAAGGCAGTCAGTGGAACTAAGTTGTTGAATATGTAGAGGAAAGGAAGATAGAAAGGAAAGAACATTAGAAAGAGGCTAGGTTACAATAGAAATGGACAGCTTTAAATGCGAAACAGTGGGCTTTGTATTTGATCTTGGAAGTCACAGGGAGCCAGCAGAATTTATGGGATGGAGGGAATGGTGATGGTGAGGAGGACTTGGTCAGTCCTGTGTTTTAGGATAATCATTGTAGAGGATGGTGGATTAGAGGAAGAAGAAACTTGAGCCAGGGAGACCCATTAGAAAGTTTTTATGGTAGTCCAGGTTGAGGGGTAATGAAGGACTGAACAAAAGTTGTGGCTATGTGAGTAGAGAGGAGGGGATGTGGAGAAGAGATTGATTACCAGATACTAAGGTAATGGCATGAATTACTTTATCAATTGCTTTTCTACTAATCAATAACTGAGAGTTAGACACATTTAGTAGAGGGAAGCTAGGTGGTGCAATGGGATAGAGTGCAGGACCTGGAGTCAGGAATACTCATCTTTCTAAGATCAAATCCAGCCTTAGACACCTATTAGCTGTGTGACCCTGGGCAAGTCACTTAACCCAGTTTGCCTCAGTTTCCTCATCTGTAAAATAAGCTGGAGAAAGAAATAGCAAACCATTCCAGTATCTTTGCCAAGAAAACCCAAATGGGGTCATGAAGAGTAGAACATGACTGAAAATAACTAAACAGCAGCAACAACAGACTTGATTGAGAACTGAGAGAAATATCCTAGGTGAGAGGTCTTGGAGGGAGGATCACTTCTCAATGAAGTCATGCCTGAATGGACGACTGCAACCACTGGTGACCTGGGGCCAAGCTAAGGGCACTGGATATCTGATGGAGGAATGTGAATCAGTTTTAAATCTATGAACCTACCTATGATCCAGTGACCATAAGGTGTAAGTAATGTGAAGTATAAGAAGAGTTCTTGAGCTGTGATTTGTCAGTGACATAACATCTTTAGAAGATTAGTATACTGGAAAAAGGACACAACTTGGAAATTAGGAAATCTGGGTTCAAATCCCAATTCTGACACTAGCGATGTGACCTTGGGCAAGTCATTTTACTTTTCTGAACCTCATTTTTCCCACCTGCAAAAGAGAATAATTAAATTTGTACTGTTTACTTTATATAGTTAGTGTGAACAAAAAGCTTTGTAAACCTTAATAAGTACTGTGGAAATGCAGTGTATCTTCATGTGGCAGTGGGTTGTGTCTCAGCCAGTAATCACTTCAAGATTGTTCTCATTTATGCTTTTATTTTTTATTTTTGCCAAACTACAGATGAAACATCCTGAGAGATAAAGGTCTTTTCCAGATGGAAAACTAAACTAACAAAACTTATTTTGAGAACTAGGGAGGGAGATGAGCATTAGTCCATTGGCATGCAGTTAACTAGAGAATTTGCCTAGGGGCAGGGAAGTGGGAAAGGTTTGGTCCAAACCAAAAAAGAGATCCAAATGAGTAAACAAAAAGCCAACTGAGGTTAAGGCTAAGGGTTCACAATATTATGAAATAAGTCTAAAAGAAAAAAAATCCAAAGCAGAGGGAATTAGGAAGGGTGGAGGATTCACATGAATGAGATGTGGGCCATGGTTGGGGCTGAGGATATGAAAGCATGGCTTGGTGAATAGAGTGCTGGATTTGGAATCAGGAAAACCTGGCTTTAAATCATGCCTCAGTCGTGTGACCCTGGGCAATCCATTTAGCTTCTCTTAACCTCAGTTTCTTCCTCTGAAAAATGGGTACAATAATAGTACCTATCTCAAAGGTTATTGTGAGGATCAAATGACACTATGAAGTGCTGTGTAAAACATGTGCTACATAAATGGTAGCTATGATGATGAAGATGATGATGATGATGATGATGATGATGATGATGATGATGGAGTATTGGCAAATGACAGCTTGCCCCAGGAAAAGACTCATCTTAACACAGGCCACTTTCGAACTATATTAGTTAGGGTGCTGGCTGTACCGCCTCGTCGCTCCATTGTGGCCTCTTCAGTGTCTGGTGACCCAGACATTGTGCATTCTTTAGTAGTACAGCATGAGCTTGGAAGTGATATTTTAGGCAAGGGAGATCAAAGTACATTCTACATTAATAAACGACTCGGCCCCAAACAGGGAGCTGTGGAGATTTAGTTTAGGCATCTTGATGGAAGCTAGGGGGGAGGGTGTCTTCAAAGCTTTGAGGCTTGCCTTTTCTCCAAGAAGTTAGTCTGAGTAACAAGCCTTTTCTAGAATTTTATAATCTCAAAGCTTCTCTTGGATTCCTGACCTCCCATAACCTTTGAGGCATTGAGATGTCACAGTGGGAAGCATTGAGTTTAAATGGGGCCACAGATGCTTGCTAGCCGTGTGACCCTGGGCAAGCAAGTTAATCCTGTTTGCCTCAGTTTCCTCTTCTGTAAAATGAGCTGGAGAAGGAAATGGCAAACCACTCTACTATCTTTGCCAAGAAAATCCCAAATAGGGTCATGAACAGTCAGACACGACTGAACAACAATAGTAAAAGCCTTGAGGCTGGTCTCTGAGGGGGCCTTCCAGGCCTAGATCTATAATCCCATGATGACTGCATGGGCTTGCCCCACCAGATTTCCTGATCTATGCTTGCATGATTTCCAGTAAACAAATGTCCCACATGACTTCTAGGCTCTCCCCATCCTGATATCCATGATCATGCCTTCTCTACCAATCAGTCAGTCAACATGTTGTTTGTTGGTGCTCAGTCCTGTCTGACTCTTTGTGACACCTTGTGAGGTTTTCTTGGCAAAGATATTGAAGTAGTTTGCTGTTTCCATCTCCAGCTTATTTTACGGATGAGGAAACTGAGGCAAACAGGGTTAAGTGACTTGTCCAGGATCCTATAGCTAAGATGAGTCTGAGGCCAGATTTGAACTCATGAAGATGAGTCTTCCTGACTTCAGGCCCAACACTATCCACTGTGCCACCTAGCTGCCCAACAACAACGGCGAATATGCCAGGCACCATGCAGGGCAATGAGTACAGAAATACAAAGAACAAAACACCCTATACTCACAAGGACCTTACCTACTAAAGGTTATGAAGCTGGTTTCAAAAGGCCATACCATACCAGTGTATGATATCTGAATATAACACCAAATTTCTTCCTTCCAAAGGTATGTCTTACTTTCTACTTACTCCCTCTGTGACCTTGTGTAAGTCACTTCCCTTGGCCTCAGTTTCCTCTCCTATAAAATGGTGGGCTTGTGCTAGACAACCTCAAAGACCCTTTTAGCTCTGAACATATGATCTTATTTCCCAATCTAACATGGCTATTTGGTCATATGATTTTCATGATGATGCTGATTTATAAATACGTGTTTTATTTATAGCCTGAATTATACAAAAATGCTTTTCCCCTACACAGTCTCACTTGTAGAAACCCTGTGAATCCTTCTCAAATGGAGCAGACAGCTGAGCCTAGCGGCAGTTCTGCTATAAGACACAGAACACTGTGTGGATCACATGGCCTCCCAGCTCTCACCACCTGCCCCTGGATGGGTTCCCTCTCCCTGGCAAGCCACTCTGGAGTTTTTGGCCTCCAGAACCAAGAGAGTGGATGAGGACAAAGAGGCAGAGGGAGATGCAGCAGGTCAAAATAGCTTGGCTTCCAATCTCCTCCAGTCTTGAAAATAGTTCAGTCCCTCCTGTTGCCTCAGAGGGATTACCCAGTAAGCAAAGGCTAATGGTGACTGAATGGGGGGGAGTTGTGGATGATCCTGGATTCTCAGGTTGCATTTCAGTCATGTGATCACATGAAGTAGAGATCATTTTTCATAAATGTGCAAGTGGTCTCCATAGAAGAAGTTCCCTGGAAGCCAATTAAATAATCCATTATAATTCCTAGTGGAGAGGGTGGGAACCATGAATTGTCACGAATTAATATTACACACAAAATGGGGAGAATACAATGTTTTTTTTTTATTATTACAATAAAGGGACAGAAGAAAAAAGAAAATGCTTCAAGCAGAAAGCACTCTCCATGCAATACAGATTTGGACTATGTCTTATAAGAATGAATCAACCAAAATAAGATCCATTGGCCTCTTTCTACAAAATTGATTAAGTTCCATGTGATCAACCAAAGCATCATACCTATACCTCAACCTGCTGTGATCAGTAGTCTAGTTCGAAACATAGAGAAGCTGAAAATTGTTTACATGTTTCCCATGGGTTTTACTTGAATTATAGCTACAGAAGTTCTCTGTATTACTGAAAAAATGGTCCCTTCAGAGAATTAAAGGCCAATCTAAGTTTTTTGGGGAGAGGGAGAATGGATATGGCTGGGGGGAGGGGATATTAGATTTAGATTTAGGTTTAGATGTAGAGAACTGATACTCAAACTTTTTCTACCAATGTAGATTGGTGACTAATCTGTAAGTAATAGCCTTAAGGAATCCCCAGGGAGGCACTGATCTTAAAAAAACAAAATCATAGATTTAGAGCACAAAAGGACATTTTAAGTCGTTGCTCTTAAATTCCTCATTTTACATTTGAGGAAACTGAGTCTTAGTGTATTGAAATGACTTGACCAAGAGCCAGCATTTGAACGCAGGCTCTCTGACTCCAAATCCTGTACTTTGTCCACTGCCCCCAATTTAGCCTGTATGAATCTTGCTTACACGTAGTTGTTTATACTTGGTTCTTTCCCCCTATTCCATTAAACTGTGAGCTCCTTGAGAGCAAAGATTGGGATTTTGTTGTTGTTGTTTGTTTGTTTATGTGCCTCTCTTTGTTTTCCCAGGGCTTAGCATGCCTGGCTTATGACAAGTTGATTGACTGCACCACAATGAGTTAACTGGCTTGCCTATGAGCATACAACTACAGATAATATGTGTCCTTGGCAGGACTTACTGTCCAGTTCTTCCTGACTCCAAGGCTAGTTTTCTATCTACTGTGCTTTGCTGCCCCTCCAAAATTCATTCTTTTGAGCCATCCTTCCTGCAAGGATTTGAAGACCCAGAGGAGACCTTTGGAACAGAAAAGATGGGACTGGGGGTGGGAATTGCTAACAGGAAACTGGTATCTGAGAAAAGTGAGACACTCCCCCAAGAGAAATATGAAAAAAAATAGCTACTCTTGATTAATTCAAATTATAATAATGTTTCCCATTGGTTTATAACAGAAGTTCTCTGTATAACTGAAAAGAAGGTCCCTTCAGAGAATTAAAGGCCATGGGTACTAAAGAATTGGCCCAAACTATCCTCATTTCCTTTTGTTTTCTTTTTGACAGTGTTATTAAATTAACAAATCAATAGAATGCTAGTATGTCATGTATCTGAATTTTAACAAAGCAAATGATAAATCATTCCATGGTATACTTGTGGAAAAAAATGGAGAAATGGAGCTTAGACAATAGTAGTGGGTACCTCTCAAGCAAAGGCCAATGACCACTTTTTGGATACATTATAATGGTGATTCTTCTACTGAGTCTGGGTTGAACTACCTGCCTGCAGAGGTTCCTTCTGACACTGAAATTCTGTGATTCTTGGTTTTTTTCCCCCATTGTATTAGAAAGGTGCACTTGCAATGTCACGGTGGAGTAAGACTCAGAGCAGAATCAAGAAGGCAAAAAGAGACAACAGTGTTTGTCCCTTTGCCATTGTTAGTGTAAATTTGTGACAGTCAAGTGGCATTCCATACATATTAGGTTCTTGGGCATTTGAAAAAAACAAAAAGAATGATTGAATAAAGCATTTATTAAGCACTTACTGTTTGTAAAATACTTTGCTAAGTGCTGAGGCCACAAATAGAAAAATAAGATAGTCCTTCCTCTCAGGGAGCTTAAATTCGAATGGGAGAGAAAACATATACAGAAGGTTCTAATTTCAGCTACTACCTCTTCTCTAATGTCATGTAAACTGATAAAATCATATCAGTTTCTGATATTGATGCATTTGGCAATGCCACAGACTTCAGAGGCAAGAACTTTATTTTCTCATTCTTCAGGAACCATGACTGTGGTACCTGCAGAAACAGTGGCCAGGATGAATTCTCCATAGGGATTGCTTCCCAGGATGATGACTGAAGGCCTTGGGCTGGAAGCATTGCTGTTACCAAGGCTCTTGGGTTCAGGTCCTTGGACCGTCTCCATCAGGACCTACTGGAAATGGTGGTCAGGGTGGTGGTAGTGGTCTGACTTAAGGACTGAATCACTCCTTTCCTTTATAGGGATTCCAGGAATAGATAGGTACATAGACCAGACCTTGGAGTTGACAGTTCTGATCTTTCACTATCTAGTAGAATCAGGAACAACCTTGGCAGTTCCTCTCCTGGTACTTATTCAGTGTTGCAGGGATATTGATCATCCCCTAGAACACTGCTTACTTGCTTGCTTCTCTAGTTAAGTATCATCGAAGGTGGTTTTCACTCCTAGAATGCATCTGGGGTGAAAGGAAATGAGAGATGCATTTGCAGTTAATGCATTTCATGATTTCTCCCATGGGAGATGGGAGTCAGCTTGGGAGTCTGAAGGTATACCCTCAGCCTGATTTTCCTCCCTTGTCTTGAAGAATTGGAGTTGAAAAGTGAATGGAATGTTGCAATCTATGATGCCTGAATCTATTGCTTGTAACTTTTATTAGTCTTTCATCTAATCTAATTAAACTGTTAAATTAGGATTGTTGTGGCCTGAGTGGCTAAGGTCTTAAAGGAAGAGGGGAGGTTGGCAGGTTCCAAGTCATATGTAAAACTATTTTCATCTATATTAAATTTCATCATGTTAGATTAAGCCCAATATTCCAGCCAATAGATCTTTTTGGATCTAAATTTTGCCATCCAATTTTTAGCAAGCCCTCCTAGCTTCCTACATATATATGTATATATATCTACCTATATGTGTCTGTGTTTCTGCACATATTTAAGAATGTATCTAGAGAGTTGTGTTTGTGAGTGTGCACGTGTATGTGTGTATGTGTGTGTGTTAGATCAGTGGTGGAATAAATCTGCTAGGAAGTGTCTGCATGACGCAAAGTTTGGGTAAAAGGAAACATTTCTTTTTCTGTGATTACACAGGCTTAGAAGAAAGATCGTTTAAAACTTCCAAAGGAGAAGCAAAGCAAAACTTTTCTTGCAATTTTTCATTGATGTGCTGTTGCTTTAGAAAATATCCCCTGTGCCAGGATGGCTCATTAGCCAGCCATTGCTTTGGCATAGGACATGAAATGAGGCTCACCCAGCAGGGACTACAAAATTCAGAGTGAAAAAGCAGTTGATGCTTGATAGTGTTTTGGATCTTGTAGTAATCTAAAAATATCCCTGAATATATGCACATATGTGGTCCTTCTGTAATCAGAACATCTGGGGGAATGATCAAATGTTCTCATTTTAATTTGTCTATAACTTTATGAGAGTTCTTTGGATTCATCCTCACATAAATTTTACTAGAACATCGTAGCTGAGGTTAAGGGATGCTCATCACTCCAAGGACCCAAAATTCTCATCGAAGGTAAGTCTTCAGAGGGCACATAGGAGCAAGGTTCCTTATATATTTGGATTTTTTTTCCAAAATGAGAGGAAGGAGCACTGCATATAGGTACAAAGCAATTACTGGATCATTTTTTCTTTTTGTGAAAGCTAAGACATATACCAAGTAGTTTTTGTGTAATGCTGAGAAAGGTGATTTAATAATGAAAAGTCTCTGTCAAGTTGAGAGTTGTCTCTCAGTTGTGTACTTAATTAAAATGTAAAGAACTATGGCATTCAAATCTACCAAGATTGGTAGAATGTATGATTGATTATATGTCAATTTCATTTAAAAATCATTGTTTTCATTAGAGAGAAGAAATGAATAAAAATAACTTTCTATATTGTCCTAAGTGGGAATTCACTATAAAGGGTTTTAATTGCTTTAGCATAAAAAAAAGTACATTTGTTGTAGGACAAGAGATCAATGATAGGAACTGTTTTCAGTGAAATAGTTCCAGCCTCCCAGGTTTAGAACTTGGTAGGCTCCCCTGCCCCCCCCCCCCGCCCATTTACACTCCTTTATTCCCCACATCCAGTCTGTCATAAGGTCTGGTTATTTCTTTATTTGAAATGGAGTTTGATTTCTCCTCCTCCCTTAATTTTCAACGTCACCACTATAGGAGAAACTTTTATTCATCGGAATTATTTCAGTAGATCCTTCAGTAGTTGGGCTTCAGGTTTCCCTTTTTCCATTAGGGTTTGTGGAATTTTGTGAGTATAACCTTCCTGAAACTTTTAATATGTCATTTCCTTGTTATATTGCCAATGATTTTGAGTCTGAACTCTACAGTCCATCTTTCAAGACCCCCCATAACATGGCTTTGTTCTGTCTTCCCAATTTTACGTTCCATTTTTCCTCACCATACACTGTCCTCTCCAACCAAATCAATCTCCTAATTGTGCCCTGCATAGCACTCTTGGTCATTCTGTTAACTCATATTGAGTGTGTTACCTGCAAATACCCTTAGGTCTCTTCCCCCCACAATCACTGCCCAATGACTCTTTTACCCTTGCCAACCAACTGAACCCTCCTTTATAATAAATCTGAACATCTGAGCAAAGCATGTTAATATATTGGCAATATATGAAGACTTGTAGTTTATCATCTCTTATCTAGACACAGGAGGTCATCTGTCACATGAACTACTATCCAGCTAAGACTTAACCATTGTGTAATTGGGCAGTTGATTTTTTGAATTTATATTTCAAATTTGATATTTAGTTGCATTAATATTTCTTATGTTCAGTTCATTTTTTCAAGCCTATTGAAATATATTAATATTCTAATTACATAGCTTATTAAGGTATGCAAAAGACTTTGTAAATAGTATCTTCACTGATACTCACAACAACCCTTTGAGATAGTAACTATTATTATCCCCATTTTACAGATGAGGAAACAGAAGTAGACAGACTGTAGAAATTAAATGGTTTGCCCAGCATCAGAGAAGTAGTAAATGACTGAAATCAAATTTGAACTCAGGGTCTTCCTGACTCCAGATCCAACTTTCTGTCCACTGCACCACCTAGTGGCTGTTCCAAAAACTAGTTGTCATCTATCATACATCCACAAATTTGATAAGCCATTGAAAAAATTATTGAGCAGTTCAAGACTGGAGCCTTGTGAGCCACCATTAAAGAACCCTTCCCTAGCTGACAACAACTCATTAATCAACTTTCTTTGGATTCAATTCTTCCACTAGTTCAAAATCCACCTAACTCTATTAATATCGAAGCCACATCTTTCCATCTCATCCAAAAAATATATCATTATAGATTTTTATCAAGTATTTTGGTAAAAGCCAAGTATTATTATTACATCTATGACATTAAGGAAAGCTGAAACAGGTACAGAAGATTACCTAAGCTGATCATCTTCAAGGTGAACTTTGGCAAAAACCAATTAAATGCAAAAACTAAACTAGACAAAATAGTTTGGTTGGCATCTGAGGAGATGGCAAGACATAATCTATCTCAGTTACTGATTCTATCAAGATAAGAACATAAATAAAGAATGGACCGGAATATGTAGGGTGACCTGGATTAGTTTGGGCCATATCTATATAAGATCTTTCATGAGGTCATGCCCATGAAGATCAGGACAGAAATACTGAACTCCATAATGCCACCTATGATGATCTACACAACACAGTGTCAATTCACAAAATGGGGCTATCTTTCATGTCACTTGTTCGTGACGAATCCATATTAGTTCACAGGAACCATGTTCTCTCTTACTGAGTGATAATAAAATGTCTAGTGAACCATTTACTTGCAAAATCTACTTTCTTCTACTTTAGTGAAATCAGAACATTTGCCCATTTCTAGCCCTGTGAGACTTCTTCCTATCTACAAAAATCTTCCCAAATCACTAATCAATGAACATCAGCAAGTTCTTTTTGACTAGCTTTGGCTAGTTGTAATAAGGTCAGGTTACTTGGTCTCACTTAAAGTAACCAGGTCTTGCCTTGCTATTTCCTCTCATGTACTGGTTTCAGTTCTCTCTCAACTTATTTTGTTCCATCCTTTTCAGTCTGAAAATCATTTTTCTTGATAGAGAAAAATGGAAGAAAAAGAGGAGTTGAATAGTGAAATTCAATTCCATAAACACTCAGATGGATGTCAGCTCTTTATGGTCTTTGTCTTTGTCCCCCCCCCCCCCAGTGCATTGCATACAGTAAGTAGGTGCTTGATAAATGCTTGTTGTGTTTGAATTGGCTAACATGTGCAAGGTGCTGGATAACAACTTTTGTGTATATCCATAGTGCTCTGCTGTTTGCAAAGTGCTTGAATATATTACCTCATGTTATCCTAATAAGAACCCAGGGAGGTGGATACCAGAGTTAGTATTTTCTCCATTTTCTCCCCCTTGGAGGACTAAAACTCAGAGAGGTTGAGTGATTTGCTTCTAGTCACACAGCTAGCAGATATTAGAGGTAGAATTTGAGACCAGGCTTTCCTGACTCTAAGGAGATCACTCTATCTACCCTTTCTAATATGCCTCATTGGCTCTCTATCATTTATCACCATTAAATCCAGCAGGGGTGGGGAATCTGCAGCCTCGAGGTCACATGTGATCCTCTAGGTCCTTAAGTGCGGCCCTTTGACTGAATCCAAACTTCACAGAGCAAATAAGTTTAGATTCCGTCAAAGGGCTGCACTTGAGGACCTAGAGGGCCACATGTGGCCTCAAGGCCACAGGTTCCCCACTCCTTAGTGACTCAGCAATAAACCTGTCCCTTCTTTGTTCTTATATAAGTTTCTTTTACCACCCCATTCCAGCATAGCTTTAAAATCCCCCATCCCACCCTTATTTTGTAGACCTCAGCTCACTTTGGGCTTTATCCTTCCTGATGCCATTGTTTCAAGACAATGCCATACCTTTGCATTCGTACTTGGTTAAAATTCACTCTTTTTTTGCCTCCATCTTTTGTATATGCACTTTAAAAATCTATGTTCATCCAAGAGCTCCCTATGTACCACAACTATGTCTTCAGAGGCCTCATAAGCACCTTTTCAAATGACAAAGGAACATAGCCATAGAAAATAAAAATGCATAATTGCAGCATGAATAGGAAAGATATATGTAGGCTGAAGAAAACATTTTGAAGAATAAGCATACATGTATCCACATATATTTTTATGCATAAGTATGAATATACATGTATATTTCTACCTAGAACTTTAGAATTTAATTTGAAGGCTCAACATCTGATATGTCTCCCTTCAGAATTGTGCACCACCACGTGGAAAATAATCTGTTTCCCAACAAACTTTAGGATGCAACAAATATTTAATGACACCCTACCTAGGAACAATAAGTACATTTGAGTCAGTCTTGGACTCCTGTGGAAAGGGATGATGAAAATTTGATGAAAGGGATTAATAAATTATAACCTAGCTATTAAAACGTGAATCACTAAAGACTCCTGACACCCCTTTACTTTCTCTAATTAGAATTTGAAAATAAATAAACAAATAAATAAACTCACTGTGCTTAGATGTTGGCTTCTTCCTCTGTACATGTTGTGAAACTAATAAAGCCTGACACTGATGTTGCTTGGGTTCACATGCCTTCATTTACAAATTAAAGTAGCTCTGAGGGACAACAGCAAGACACAATACAAATGATTTAGAGAGCAGACATAAAATGCCCAGACTTTATGACCATGTCAATAAGATGCCAAGTGTTGTGAGTGGGAGAGAATGTCAGTTCATTTTACTGTAAGGTACTTTTGAGAACCACATGAATCCTACTGTTTGGTTTCATCTTTTGCCCCAAATAGCACCAGAAGACTCAATCCAATTATTCTTTCTGACCCACATCCAATTTTGGGGGGGGGAGAGGCAGGGGTTATTGGCACTCATCACAAAGGGGATGGATAACCACAAAAGGAGGTGAATTGATAACATAAAGTGAGAGTCAGAGATTATTATAAGAGTATACATAAATTACTTAGAGATCTATGGCAAAGATGGTGAAGTAGAAAAAGCACTCAGCCAAGCTTTCCCAACATTCCACTCCAAATAACTTTAAAATGATGCCTCAAATCAAATTCTAGAGCAGCACAGCCTACAGAAGGTCAGAGTGAGACATTCTTCCATCCAAGACATCATAGGAAGTTGGAAAGAGAGATCTGTGACATGGCAGGCATGGGGAAGGCTGACTTGGAGTCCAAGTGAATGAAACACCAGTGGTGGGAATAGGTGGTGGCAATAAACGCAGCAGCGGCTCTGGGAGTTCTCAAACCACAGATGGTAAAGGAAAATGGCAATTGGTCAGAAGGAGATTACAGGGTACCCCTGTGTTAGCAATGGATGCAAGACCAGAAGCTGTTTGCTATACCATTGCCTATACCCACTTCTGGGTAATAGTTTAAGGGTAGAGAGGAACACTTTTAGTCAAAAGGGGGTGGAAGTCCTGAGGTATAGTATTATTTTTGGTCCCAAGGGATCAGGGACCCTGAGGAACAATATTTTTCTGGTCCCAGGGAATAAGGGGTCCTAAGAAGCAGTATTGATTGCAATCCCAAAGGATCAAGAGCCCTTCCTGGGTAAGGACTAGAGTGTAAACCAAGAGAGTAGTGACTACACCTCTTCCCAGATCACACCACTTTATAAGCAACCAAAAACTTAATAATACCCAAAACTAGTTCTGAAAATAGCACCGTAAAAAAAAGCCTCAAGTTTGAGACAGTGCCCTTCTTCCTTTTGCACCAAGAACAGAGCCAAACATTAACATAAAGTTTCAAATCAAGAAATTGGGTGGAAAAAAGGCACCAACAACAAAAAGAGAACCTGATCATAAAAAGTTACTATGGTGAGAGAGAAGATTAAGACACAAACTCAGAAGACAATTAAATTAAAATAGCTATGAGCAAAGGCTCAAGGAAAACTTGAATTAAGCACAAGCACCACAAAAATTCCTGGAAGAGATGAAAAATGTATTTTCAAAATCAAATAAGAGCAGTAAAGGAAAAATTAGGTAAATAAATGAAAGCCAAGAAAGAAAATTATGAAAAGACAGTTAACAGCTTGGTTAATGTTAAAGATAGTAGCCTAGCAGTTTCAGATTTCAAACTATATTACAAAGTGGTAATCATCAAAGAATCTGGTATTGGCTAAGAAAGAGAGTGGTAGATGAGTGGAATAGATTAGTTACATGATATACAGTAGTAAATGACCATAGTAATCTTGTGTCTGACAAACCCAAAGATCCAAACTTTTGGAGTAAGAATTCAACATTTGACAAAAATTTCTGGGGAAACTGGAAAGCAGTTTAGAAGAAACTAGGCATAGATCAACATCTCATATCATATACCAAGATAAGGTTATAATGAATAAATGGTTTAGATATAAAGGATGATATCATAAGTAAATTAGGGGAGCATGGAAAAAAATATACCTGTCAGATCTATGGATAAGGGAAGAATTTTTGACCAAACAAGAGATAGAATTACATGGAGTAAAATCAATAATTTTGGTTACATTAAATTAAAAAGGTTTTGCACAAACAAAATTAATGCAGTGAAAATGAGAAGGAAAACAAGAAGATGGGAAAAATTTTTTTAGCAAATTTCAAAGAATTAAAAATTGAAGGGATATATCAGTTGGTAAATAGCTAAACAAGTTATGGTATATGATTTTGATAGGATATTATTGTGCTATAAGAAATGATGGGAAGGATGGTTTCAGAAAACCTGAATATATATATATGTATATATATATATATGTATATAGTCTTCTGACATATAAAGTCATGCTAAGTGAAATGAGCAGAGCTAGGAGTACATTGTGCACAGTAATAGTAATCTTATAAGGATGATCAGCTGTGAAAGACTTAGTTATTCTGGTCAATACAATCAGTGATCTGAGACAATTCAGAAGGCATCAGGAAATTGCATTAGATCTGTATTCCTCCAATTGTCTCCATGGGGATATACAGGTGAGCCTTATGTTGTTCTTTACTCAGACATAGAGTACATCAAGAAGACCCCAACAATGATGCTGCTGCCTGCAAATTTTGGGGTATATTTGAATCTATAGTAATTTATTATAGTTATTGTTGCTTCTTCTGTTTACTTATATTTCCACCTTAGTTCCTAAATTGGGGATTTGTTCCAGGACCATTTTCCATTGCCCATTGTACCTTTGGGTAAGGTTGTCAGTCTTGTGTGATCTCAAACTAGGTCACCTAAGTTCCTGAACTTACTTCTACCTCCCAGCATGTGCCTACACTAGGAACACTGGTAGGGTTGGGGGTCCTGTAGATTCAGAGTACTAGAACCTCACTTTCTGTATGGCAATTCAGGACCAAGTAACAATGACCTCTCATATAGCCTCTACTCCTGGATTATCTTGATTTTAGACTAAACTGATAGTTGCCATTCCTGGTGGCTTCTGACATCCATGCTATACATTTCTGACTATCCTGAGGATTTCTCACAAGAAACTTCTGCTCTTACTGCCTCTAGATTCAGAGACTCACAGATGACTTTTGTCTCTGAACTGTCCCTGGTATTGAGAAGTTTCTGGTATTCTTGTTCACACTGGTACTGACATTTATTTCCCTCCTCACAAATCTTTTCTCTTGCCTGTAGGCTTATTTCATTTTTGTACACAGTTTTAGAGTGGAAGAGTTTGCTTACTACTGTTTCTTATTGGATTTCTTGATCATAATTTGGTCTGACATTTTTAGAATTTTGCTGAAGTACATGTCAGAGAGATCAGCATTTTGCCTCCATTCAGGCAGCCATCTTAGCCAGAAGTTCTGAGGACAAATTTTACCAACTATAAATTTCTTCTCAGGGCTAACTTTGTTTCTCTCTTCTGATTAAAGATGATAAACTTACTACTTACTAGTTGGATTTATTCGAAGGGAGGGCCATTCCATTGCCACGAATGGTCTCCAAAGTGTCACAAAGTACATGATGTAGAAGTATGAATAGCTTGACACAAATTCACATCCCTTCTAGATAATTAACTTTCCCTGTCTGAGCTTCATTTTCATCCTCTGTATAATGAGAGAATTGTATTAGATGATCTCTAAAGTACTCTCAAGCTCTAATGATGTGACTCTACAACTTCATTACTACACCGGGACAAATCACAGCTGTGGGCAGGGGAATTTTCCTCCCAAGTTGCCATAAGTGCCCAGAAAGAGTGCTGTTTTCCAATAAGCTATTAGTTTTACATTCCTCTTGTTCTTTGATCTTTATCTTTCATTGTAGTTTTGCCTTAATGTTTTTATTTTAGATTGTAAATTACTGCAGAATGCCAAACATTAAAAAAATATATCTTTAAGTTTTTTTTTTGATCAATCAGTCAAGCAGCAGGTATTTAATTACAACTTCTCTGTGCCAGGCACTGCACTGGTGATCCAAAACAGCCTATGCCTTCAAGGAGCTTACATTCTACAAGGAGAGACAACATGCAGATACAAAGGCACATATACAAAATAAGTAGATAAATACAGGGGGATTTTGTAACCAAAGGCCTTAGCATATTAGTGGGCTGGTAAAAGTCTCATGCAGAAGGTGACACTTAATGTGAACTTTGAAGGAAATAGGAACTCTACAAGATAGAGATGAGGAGGGAGTGCATTCCAGACACAGAGAACAACCAGTATCATGTCATAGAAGTAGGAGATGAAGCGTTATATGTAAGGAACAGCAAGAAGAACAAATTAGCTGGGACATAGAATGTATGGCCATGATAGAAGGTGTATGTATTACATTACATGTGAATTTGGGTTGAATTAAGGGAAAGTCCATAACTAGGTTAGAATACTAAAGGAATCACTAAAAGAGTCAAGAATGTTATCAGTTTTATATATCAATACAAGTCCTTCCAAGAATGGGGAACCTGTGCCATCTAGGTCCTTGGGTGCAACCTTTTGACTGAGTCCAAGTTTTACAGAACAAATCCTTTTATTAAGGGGATTTGTTCTGTGAAATTTGGAATCAGTTACAGGGCCCCATTTTAGGACCTAGAGTATGGCCTTGAAGCCTCAGTTTCCCCACCCCTATTTGACAGTAACTCCATAGGTAAAGAACTGTTTTTTTGGTAGTTCAGGGGACCACTTTTTAGGAAAGATATTGACAAGTTGGAGTGCGTCCAAAGAAGGGCAACCAGGACAGTTAAGGATTAGTTAAAGGGACTTGGTGTATTTAACATGGGGAAGGGAAAACTTAGGGGAAATGTAATGGCTAGGCTACCTTCAGATTTTGAAGAGCTGTCACATAGCCTCTGTTCACCTCAATTTCCTCATCTTTAAAATGGAGCCAGTAATAATAGCACCTACTTACCAATGTTGTTGTGAGGAAAAAAGGAGATAATATATGTAAAGTTCTTAGCAAAACTTTTAAGTGCTAGGTAAATGTTAGTTATTATTATTAATATAAAAGAGAGATCAGATTCTTTTTTTTCCTCTCCTGAGGTCAGGAGTGAGAATAATGAGTAGAAGTTGCAGAGAGGCAGATTTAGGCTCTGCAAAAGGCAAACCTTCCATAACAATGACAGCTCTCTAGAAGTAGATGGGCTGCCTTGAGAAGTAGTGAGGTCTCCTTTACTATAACTGTTCAGACAAGTCCCAGATGACCACATAGCTAGGACATTGCAGAAGGGATTTCTGATCCTTCCACTACTGATATTCTGTGGTTCTTTGGGATATGAAATGGCTATTGTAACCAAACGGAAGAAAAGGTAAAACTGAGACACATGCATCTGAAGCCTTTGGGGATGAACTGTACAGAATCTCAGCATATACATTGCAGCCGCTCTTGGGTAGGACTCTGTTCTGTGAATCACAAAGTTACCTTCTATGTAACCTCAGGGCAATTTTTTATGCTGTGTTTTCAACCATATCTCTAGCTCAGCAATTGTCTGCATGGTTAAATTCCTCTGTTAGGATAATACCAGGCAATTTAGCATTCCAGAAGAGCGAGTCTAATTTTTTATATTCCCAGTCACCTCCAGTCTTGCTGATCCACACAAATCCCCCAGTGGTTTTTATTTATTCTTCCTTTTTTATGCCCATACTCCATGTATTTCACCACATTTTTTACTGTCAAATTGCTCCCTGATGGCCTTTTAAATACTTTTCCCCCTCAACTTCCTAACCATCTAGTCCAACCCCCTCATTTACCAAAAAAAAAAAAAAAAGAGGAAGCAAGGCTCAGGGAAGTTGAATAACTTGCCCAAGGTCACATGGGTACTGTCACATCAGAAGCAGCATGTGACCCAAGGTGCTCCAAATCCAAAGCTAATTTTCTTTCTTCTGTACCAGATAGATGCAAACCTAAAGTTAAGATGTTATATTACCCATGATGGAACCCTGGATGGGAAATAAGAAATTATTAGATTATTTTTGAGGGGGTCTCCAAAGATTGAACCCTGTCTATGTGAATTAGGACGTGAGATTCTGAGTCACAGTTTAGATATCATATCAGGCAATGGCGTCATCTTTGGTCCTTCTATAAAGCACCAGCCACTACCACATAGGGACTAATAATCACTTGAGAATTTTAATTGAATGCTATAATTATAGTCATTGCGTTAATAGGCATTTTGCAATGATACTAAGCCCTGCCAAGAAAATATTTACTTGGCTAAATCAATTATATGACCAAGTCTTCCTTCCCAACAGAAATAATGTTATAATTTGGCACAAACACATACACCAATATTAGACAACCTAGATATGTAAAACATAATGAAGACATTGTCTCTTACACACTTTGTTCCTTTTTATAGGCCTTATACAAATCTACATATGTCCATAAACAAATTTGGCAAATTCTTTCACTAAAAAAAAAAACCTTGATAAAACAGATAAGCAGAGTGCTGCTAGGTGGCCCAGTGAATAGAGAACTGGCCCTGGAATCAAGAGGACTTGAGTTCAAATACAGCCTCCGACACTTAACACTTACTAGCCATGTGACCTTGGGCAAATCACTTCACCCCAATTGCCCTGCCTTTCCCCCTCCAAAAAGCAAAAACAAAAGCAAATAAGCATCTGTTTTATTACTGAGACTACATATACATACATATATATATATATATATATACATATATATATATATATGGAGAGAGAGAGAAAACAAGGAGAAGAATGAGAGATTACAGACATAGAGAGATACATGTATTCTTTATTAATGATGCTATACAAGCAATTCCAGACTATCATAAGCTATATTAGGGTATCACAAATTTGGGGGGGGGTCTTATTAAGCTACAATGGTTGTAAGTATAAGCTTACATAAGGCTATGTGTTTATTATTCAAGTACCAACCTAGCTAAATTTAGAGTCTCACCACTAGAAGGTTGGTCACCTGGTGACAAAGCTTTTGGGTTACTGTATCTTATGAATAAAATATGTCAATGTGCAGTGGAATTTGAGATCTTCATCATTAGAGAGAGTGCCCATAATGAACAAATTGGATACTAGAAATGGGGATATATGAACTTGTATGTACATATATGTTCAAGCATATGTATGTAGGTTCATGCATCGGTGGCATATTCCTTAGTCCCCATAGGTCTATGGAATAACCACACTCTCTGTGCTCAGATCTCATATATAGTTGTTTTTTTTTAAAAAAGAACAATTTAATTATTTTACTTTAACATCCAGAATCTATAAGAAACTTCTATAGACTTCTAAGAGCAACCATTATCCACAATTGTAGAAGTAAAAAAGCATATTTTACTGAAAAAAAGAAGGAAAAACAAATTTTAAATGTGAAATATTCATCATTATTGACCAGAATATTAATGAACACCCATTTTGGGCCTCTTTCCAAAGTCCCTCCTTGTTGCTGCTTTTTTTCCCCTATCTTTGTCAAATCTTTAAGATATTTCCTAAATGGAAAAAGAGGTGGCATTTGTTTCATAAAATGAAAATGGCACTTATAAGAAGGGTCAAGAGAGCCATAAACCAGATATTATGAATAAATGAAAAAAACATTTATTGAATTCCAATTCCTGCTAAATTCCAAGTTATGTTCAGTACTGGTGATGGATGACAACAACAGAAAGACAGTCTATGGTCAAGTTCACACTTGGGGGGAAAGGGAAGACAGCGTATTATTCGAGAATTCAGTTGCTGGGTAAGTTACATTCTTCTTTTCTCTCCCAGTTGGTGTTGATTTACTATCACTCTTTTGGGATTTTTTTTTCCTTTTTTTTCCTTCTTGGATTTTTTCTTCTATTTTATCTAGGAATCTTTCATTCACTCAAAGTAAATTACAGAGAGACATTAAAATAAACATTAGACTAAAACATATTTAAACAAACCAAACACCCATCCTACAAGTACCTGCAGCAGCCCTCACAATTTATACTTGTCAAATCTCTTGATCATGAGTTCTTCACCTTTTTTTGTATCACAGACCTCTTTGGCAATCTGGTGAAGCTGAAGAAATTCTTCTTATAAGAATGTTTTAATATGTATTAAGTAAAATGTAAAGGATTACCAAAAAAAACCCAATTATATTAAAATACAATTATAAAAATATTAGGGAAAAAGCCAAGTTAACCAATCCCAAATTAAGAACTCCTGCTCTAGGGGCAGCTAGGTGGTGCAGTGAATAGAGCACTGGCCCTGGAGTCAGGAGGACCTGAGTTCAAATCCAGCCTCAGATACTTAACACAAAAACTAGACGTGTGACCTTGGGCAAAACACTTAACCACAATTGCCCTACCGTCCCCCCTCCAAAAAACAAAACAACAACAACAAAAAAGAACTCCTGCTTTAGATGAATGAATATATGGAAAGCATTTGTTAGATACTTAAGGTGTGACAACTATATGCTAGGCACATAAGAATACAAAATATGAGAGAGAAGACAGCTCTCAAGAAGTTAATGGGGGAAACAATAAATGTAGGGAGTGGTGACCAGGACAAGTAATTGGGACACCACTTCTGCCATTTCCCTGACTCTATCTACCCACTTTACTCCCATGCCTAGAATGCTCGAATGATCTCCTGGACCACATTGGCTATCTGGTGGAGTTGATGGTAGAGCCCTTCTCAGAATAATATTTTTAAGTGTATAAAATAAAATACATAGGATTACAAAGATACTTAAGTACAGTTATCAAAATTTTTTTAAAATAAGTTCATGAAACTCAAGTTAAGAATCCTGTCCAAGAGGCAACAGAGGCCCACTGAGGGTACTTGAACAGGGGGAGTGGTATGGTCAGATGCAGATTAGGAAGGAAAAAAATGTATATATATATATATATATATATATATATATATATACACATGTGTGTGTGTGTGTGTGTGTATAGTAAGCTATGGGGAGGATGGATTGGAGAAGGAGAATCTAAGTCAGGGGTCCAGTTGTTTATAGCACAGACAAGAGCTAAGAGCCTGAACTTGGGTAGTGGCTATGTGCATAAAAAGGAAGACAGGAGCAAAAGAAATTACAGAAGGAGAGTATACACACATACACACACACACACACACGCACACTCAAGTGAGTGTATGACTTGGAAAGCGGTTGAATAGGGGAGGGTAATAAAGGAGTGTGAAGAATCAGGGATGTTGCTGATGTTACAACCCTGGACAACTAGAACTACCCTCAACAAATTAAAAAGTTCAGAGGAGGAGTGGGTTTATCAAAGAGGTATGATAATGAGTTCTATTATGGACTAGCTGAGTTGGAGATGCTAACATCCATCCAGTTGCTGGTTTGATAGATAGCATTGAACTATAGTTCACTGTAGTGACACAAGACTTACATATCAATCTGGAAGCTATCTACATAAAGATTACAGTTGATCCTGTGAGAATCGATGCAATCACCAAGAGATAGAGTACATGGAGACAAGAGAGACAAGGACAGAGTCTTGAGAGATGGGACATCTATGGGACATAGATGATGGAGGGAGAGCATTAATACATGTAAAAGGAAAACCAGGAGAGATCTGACTTAAAAAAAAAACAGGAAAGAAAGAATGTCGAGGAGGACAGATTAGTTATCAGTGTCCAATAGTGAGGTCAAGAGATATGAGGATTGGAAGAACAAAAGGTCCAAGATATCAAGGGAATTAATGAAAAAGAATGTTAGGGAAGGTGGCCTAGCCATATCAGATTTTAAATTGTATTATAGAGTGGGAATCATCAAAACTACTTGATACTGGTCGAGGAATAAAATGGAATCAGTGGAATAGAATAAGTACTCAAGACATAGTAGTCAATGACTATAGTAACCTATTGTTTGAGAAATCCAAAGACTCCAACTTCTGGGATAAGCACTCACTATTTGACAAAAAAAATAAACTGCTGGGAAAACTGGAAAATAGTATGACAGAAACTGGGCATCGACCAATATTTTATACCATATACCAAATAAAGTCTACATGGGTTCATGATTTAGATATACAGGCTGATACTGTAAACAATCTGGGAGAACAAGGAATAGTTTAACTGTCAGATTTATGGAGAAGGGAAGAATTTATGACCAAACAAGTGACAGAGAGCATTACAAAATGCAAAATGGATAATTTTGATTACATTAAAATGAAAAGTTTTTGTACAAACAAAGCCAATGTAACCAAGATTAGGAGGGAATAAGAAAATTTGGAAAGAATTTTTACAACCAGTGTTTCTGATAAAGGTCTCTTTAATATACAGAGAACTGAGTCAAATTTACAAGAATACAAGTCATTACCCAATTGATAAATATTCAAAGGATATGAACAAGTAGTTTTCAGAGGAAGAAATTAAAGATATATATAATCATATGAAAAAATGCTCAAAATCACTATTGACTAGAGAAATGCAAATCAAAAGAACTCCTAGGTAACACATCTCACTGGTCAGATTAACTAACATAACAAAATAGGAAAATGATAAATGTTAGAGAAGATGTGAGAAAAATTGGAAAACTAATGCATTGTTGGTGGAGTTGTGAACTGATCCAACCATTCTGGAGAGCAATTTGGAGCTATGTCCAAAGGGTTATAAAAATGTGCATACCTTTTGACCCAGCAATACCACTTCTAGGACTATATCCCAAAGAGATCATACAAGTGGGAAATGACCTGTATGTACAAAAACATTTATAGCAGCTCTTTTTGTGGTGGCAAAGAACTAGAAATCAAGGGGATTCCCATCAATTGGGGGATGGCTAAATAAACTGTGGTATATGAATATAAAGAAATATTATTATGCTATAAGAAATGAGGAACAGATGGACTTCATAATAACCAGGAGAGACATAACTGATGCTGAGTGAGGGGAGCAGAACCAAGAGAACATTATACAAAATAACTGACACATCATATCTGTGATGACTGATTTTGATAGACTGGACTCCCCTCAGTAGTGCAAGGTTATAAGATAACTCCAAAGGACTCATGATGGAAAAGGCTATCCACACCCAGAGATAGAATTATGGAGTCTGAATGCAAATTGAAGCAAACTCCTTGCTCTTTCTCTTTTTCATTTTGTTTCGTTCCTTCTTCCTCATTTGTCATTCCATTGGTTATAACTCTTCTTTACAACTTGACTAATGTTTAATATAAAGGTATATGTAGAACCTATATTGAATTGCATGCCTCTGTTGGGGGGGTGGGAGTGGGAGGGGATAAAAGAGTAGGGGAGAAAATTTGGAAACTCAAAAATTTAGGGAACTGAATATTTACTAATGGTAAATAAATTTAATAAAAAAATTTAAAACAGGTATGAGGATTAAGAAAAACCCAAATTTAATAATTGAGAGATCATTGGCCAGCTTCAAGAGGGGCAATATCATTAGAATAGTGAGGTCAGAAACTAGATTAAACAGAATTGAGGAGTGAATAAGAGGGGAGAAAGTGGAGGCACTGAGTATAGTATATAGTGTGTGTATATATATATAATTTATATTAACTTTTTCTAAGCATTTGGCTATGAAAAATAGATTTAGCTTGATAGAATAGTAGAGTTGAATCAAAAGGATTTTTTTTAAACAAAGCAGGAAGCTTGGACATCTTTCTAAGTAACAAAAAAGGAGCAACTAAAAGGGAAAAAATGTGAAGATTAGAGGAACTAATTAAAGTGGTAAACTTCCAAAAGATATGGACAGAGATGGGTTCAAAAGCCCAAGTAAAAGAATGAGTCTGTGGAGAAGAGATACAAAAGAACAGAGAAACCAATGAGGAAGAAATGGGGGGTAATGTTTAGGAGTATGGGAATGTGAGATGGGGAGATGTGAAAGTTCATGATACATTTTTTTGTAGAGTAGGAAGCAAGAGTTTGTAATTGAGGGGGAATACTCTTTACACTAAATCATATGGCAAAATGCTTTCTAAGTTCCAAATAATGACCTCATAAATGAAATTTTGAATTGCAGCATGATTTGGTTAAGGACTGCCACTAATGCTAATTTGGAATAAATTGGAGGAAGTTCAGAATTTGTGTCAGAAACATTATTTTAGGTTACTAGTATAAGAAATTACATTTTTATTTACTTGAGCTCTCTCTCTTTTTTCTTATTTCGGTTCAATTCAATGGGTATTTATTGAGTGTTTTCCCTCTATCCAGCATTGTCTTAAGTACTCTTAGGAGTATAAAATTGAAAATTAATTGAAAACTCAAAGTAGTTTGACAATGTACAAAACATATGTTAAAAAGAATTCTATGTAAAATAAAGCTCCATATCATTTATGAAATAGAACCCCAGTAGTTAAAAGATACACCAGAGTATTCCCTGTCCAAAAATTTCTCCACATTTTATGTGGCCTGTTTCATGGATTACCAACCCTATCCCTTAGAGAATACTACATGCTTTATTTAATATAAAAACTTGGACATTTTAACCAGATATCTTAATACTGTTTTTAAATGTAACCAGTTAAGTCAAAGAGGGGACTAGTCACATCACAGAGTATGGGAAATTACACATCTGTACCTTATAGTAGTTATTTACAAGCTTCTACTATCATAGAAATCTCAGAGGTTAGAAATTAGGTTGGAAATTTAATGCAATCCATCCTGAACTGTGAATCCCCTCTACAACATCCCTGGGAAACTTTCATTTGGCCTCTAATTGAAAACCTCCAGTGAAAAGGAGTCCACTGCCTTTCCAAGTAAGTCCTTGATCGAGCAACTTTAACTAACTAGCAGACAGTTGCTTCAGAAATTGAAAAGATACTCCTCGATAGCTTTGACCTGTGGGTCCTAGTTCTGCCTTCCTTAAATCATGAAGAAAGAAAAATCTAAGACGTCCTCCAAGTGAGAGTCCTTCAAATAATTGATTTTATTTTCTCCATTCAATAATCCAGCTCAACAATCATTTATTAAATATTGTCAAAGTACTCTATTGAGTGATTATAGATACAAAGATAAAAGAAGAGTCCACCTCAATCCTCAAAGAACTTAGAATTTATATGCGAAACAACACCTTCTTTGAGTCAATCCTCATGTGACTTGGTTCCCATACACTTCAGGATCTTTATCACCTTCTTTTGTATGTATATTGTCAATATTAGTCCTACAATAGAAGCCCTTATTCCTGAGTCAGTTCTGGTTGTCTTTTTCTGGATGCTCTCCAGTTTATTAAAGTTCTTCCTAAAAAACATCTTGTTTTTCTCCCCATGCATGAATTGAGGTGCCAAAAGATAATTCCACCAAGCTTTACCAGGCCTTTTGCAGTTATTTGCTTTTCTGGTCCCCATTTTCCTTGAAAGTGTTAGGGAGCATTAGCATGAGAATTCTGAGGAGGAAGACCATTCTCATAAAATCTGAATCATTCTCAGCTATTTGTATTTGTATGATCCCGGGGGTATAGAATATCCAAGCAACCATCCAGCAATGTCAAAAAAAACAAGGACCATATACTTTACATATTTCTACTCGTGTCTCCCATTCTTCTCAGCAAACACAATAAATTTTACTCACATTTTCCTACACCATCTACCCTCTCCTTGCTCTGTGCTTCCTTGCCTTTGCTTATGGTTTCCTGTTGTTGAGAAATCCTATACTCTTCCTGCTTGATTTGTCCAAGACCCATCATAAATTTAATCTTCTCTGTGAAACTTTCTCTAATCTTGCCCCAGGAAATGATTGCTTATTCTTCTGAATGCTGTGTTTTCAAAAATTATACCTTATATTTATTTGCTCATTCATTAAGTAAATAGTTATTATAATTCCTAGTGTGGACAGAGCAGTATGAGAGATATCAGGGGAAATAAGAAATAATTTCTGCCTTCATGAAGCTTATAGTCCACTAAGGAGATAAGTTGCAAACATAAATAACTATAATATAAAATAATGCGAAAAAGTGCATTTGAGATGAAAACCATAGTCTGAGGCAAAAGGTTGTATCAACAAGAGGGATCAAAGAAGGCTTCATCGAAAAGGCAACCTTTGAGATGGGCAACAAGGGACATGCTAGGAATTGAATAATATCCTTTTGTTTTTTGTTTTTGTTTTCTTTAATTAAATTTTATGTTTATTTTTAGATTACATCACAAATTTTCACAAGATTTTGAGTAACAAATTTTCTCCCCTTCTCTCCCCTAACTACAACCCCAAAATAGCGATCCCAATGTATACCCCCTCCCCCAATCTGCTCTCTCTTATATCCTGCCCCATCCCCCCTCCAACTTGTCAGTAGGGCAAGAGGGATCTCTATGCCCCAGTACCTGTATATCTTATTTCACAGTTGCACATAAAAAATAATTATATATAGGTAATTATTATATATATAATATATATTATAATATAATACATAATATTATTATAATATTATTATACATATATATTATATATATAAAACATATGATTTTAAAATTTTAAATTCCAGATTCTTTCCCTTCCTCCATTGTCACCCACCCTTACTAGGAAGATAAGCAATTCAATATAAGTTGTACATTTGTAGCTAGGCAAAACATTTCCATAGTGGACATACTGTGAAAGACTAGCTATATTTCCATCCATCCTATCCCGCCTTCCACTTGTTCTGTTCTCTACTTTGACTCTGTCCCTTTTCAAAAGTGGGTGCTTCCAACTTCCCTCCCCACCAAACTACCCTCCACTCCATCATCCCCCCTATCATCTCCTGCCCACCTTCTCTCCTGGAGGGTGAGATACCCTATTTAGTGTGTATGTCATTCCCTCTCTAGGCCAAATTCAATGAGAATAAGGTTGACTCATTCCCTTTTGCCTTTCTGTTCTTCTCCATCATAACAGTTTTCCCTTGCCTCTTGTATATGAAAAAATTTAACCCATCTGTCTCTCCCCATCTCCTCTCATTATATTCCCCTCTCACCTCTTAATTTCACCTTTTAAATATCATCCCATCCTATTAAATTGGTCATGGGCCCTCTGTCTATGTATACCTGTACACATATATACACGCTCATATATGTTTTCATATGCCCATATACCTTCCTATATAGACATATATATGTATGTATACATATATACATTTATATTCCCTTTATCTATCCTCATACTGAGAAAAGTTTCATCAGTTACATTTTTCATTTTTCCATGTAAGAATGTAAATAATTCAACTTTGATAAGTTCCTTATGATTTCTTTTCCCTGTTTACCTTCTCATGCATCTCATGCTTCTTGTATCTGAATGTCAAATTTTCTATTCAACTCTGGCTTTTTCATCAAAAATGCTTGAAAGTCCTCTATTACATTGAATGACCACATTTTCCCCTGAAACATGATACTCAGTTTTGCATGATAGGTGATTCTTGGTTTTAATCCCAGCTCTTTGCCCTCCAGAATATCACATTCCAAGCCCATTGATCCCTCAGTACAGAAGCTGCCAGATCCTGTGTGATCCTGATTGTGTTTCCACAATATTCAAATTGTTTCTTCCTGGCTGCTTTTAATATTTTCACCTTGATCTTGGAACTCCGGAACCTGGCTATAATATTCCTAAGAGTTTTCTTTTGGGGATCTATTTTTTTTAAGCTGGTAAGCAAACTTTGTTTTTTTTTTTAATTTTTTATTTCAAATCAAATGCTTTATTAACTTCTGGTTTACATCATTCATTTCCACCAGATATTGAGTTGCAAATTTTCTCCCAGTTTTACCCCTACCCACCACTCCAAAATAATGGCCCCACTTGATATCCCCTCCTCCAGTCTCCTCTCTCCCATATCTTCTCCTATACCCCCTTTGACTTTCCAATAATGCATAGTCTATCTCTCTGTCCCAGTGCCTATATATCTTATTTCCCAGTTACATGTAAAACAATATTAATAATAGTATATGTGTGTGTGTTTTTAAACATTTGATTTTAAAACTTTGAATTCCAGATTCATTCCCTTTCTCCCTTGTCACCCACCCTTACTGGGAAGATAAGCAATTCAGTATAGGTTATTCATGTGTAGCTATGCAAAACATTTCCATAGTGGATATATTGTAAAAGACTGACTATATTTCTCTCCCTCCTATCCCACCTCTCACTTGTTCTATCCTCTACTTTGATCCTGTCCCTTTTCAAAAGTGGGTACTTCCAACTTGTCCTTCCAGCTAGCCTGCCCTCCCTTCCTTCATCATTCCTCTCATCCCTTGCCCCCTTTCTCTCTTGTAGGGTGATATACCCTATTTAGTGTGTATGTCATTCACTCCCTAGGCAAAATTCAATTAGAATAAGGTTGACCCATTTCCTTTGCCTTCCTGTTCATCCCCTCCATTGTAACCATTTTCACTTGCCTCTCCTATATGAGTTAGTTTACCTCATTCTGTCTTTCCCAATCTCCTCTCATTATATTCCTCTGTCACCTCTTAATTTCACCTTTTAAGTATCATCCCTTCCTATTCAATTGGTCCTGTGCCCTCTATCTATGTATATCTGTAAACATATGTACATTCACATATGTATTCATATGCCCAAATACTCTCCTATATAGACATATATTTTTTTCTATGCCCTTCACCTATTTTCATACTGAGAAAAGTTTCATCGCTTACAATTATCGTTTTGCCATGTAGGAATATAAATAGTTCCACTTTGATAAGTTCCTTATGATTTCTCTTCCCTGTTTACCTTCTCATGCTTCTCTTGCTTCTTGTATCTGAATGCCAAATTTTCTATTCAACTCTGGATTTTTCATCAAGAGTGATTGAAAGTCCTCTATTCCACTGAATGACCATATTTTCCCCTGAAACATGATACTCAGTTTTGCTGGGTAGGTGATTCTTGGTTTTAATCCTAGCTCCTTTGACCTCCGAAATATCATATTCCAAGCCCTTCAATCACTCAGTGTAGAAGCTGCCAGATCCTGGTTATCCTGATTGTGTTTCCACAACATTCAAATTGTTTCTTCCTGTCTGCTTGTAATATTCTCCCCTTGATCTGGGAACTCCAGAATGTGGCTATAATATTCCTAGGAGTTTCCTTTTTGGGATCTTTTTCAGGAGGTGATTGGTAGATTCTTACAACCTCTATTTTGCCCTATGGTTCTAAAACATCAAGGCAGTTTTCCTTAAGAATTTCTTGAAGGATAATTTCTAGGTTCTTTTTTTGACCATGGCTTTCAGGTAGTCCAAGAATTTTTAAATTATCTCTCCTGGATCTATTTTCCAGGTCAGTGGTTTTTCCAATGAGATTTTCTACTTTGCCTTCTATTTTTTTATTTTTTTGGATTTGTTTAATAGTATGTTGATTTCTCATAAAGTCACTAGCTTCCATTTGCTCCAATCTAATTCTGAAGGAATGATTCTCTTCAGTGAGCTTTTGAGATTCTTTTTCCATATGGAAAATTTGACTTTTTAAGGCATTCTTCTCATTGCCTTTTTTGAGCCTCTTTTGCCATTTGAGTTAGTCTATTTTTTAAGGTGATATTTTCTTCAGTCAGGTTGTTGACTCTCTTTTCCTGATTTTCTTGCATCATTCTCATTTCTCTTCCCAATTTTTCCCCCACTTCTCTTATTTGGTTTTCAAAATCCTTCTTAAGGTCCTGTATGGCTTGTAACCAGCTTGTATTTTTCTTGGAGGCTTTTGGTGCAGGAGTTCTGACTTTGTTGTCTTCCTCCTGTTTCATGCTTTGATACTTCTTGGTCCCAAAATAGGAGTGTAAAATTCAATTGCTCTGCTTGCTCATGTTGCCACTAAATTACTTGACTTTTAATCTTTTTACCACAGTAGAACTCTGCTTCCAGACAGGGGAGCTTTTCCCCAAATCGCTGGGGTTTTCTCAAGTGCTAGAGCTATTATTCACACACCCTGGGACTTCCACCCTAGACAGCAATCCAGATTCAAGCAAGTTAAAGCAAGAGCAATTACCCCTCATACTGGCTGCTTGGTCTCCCTACAATCTGCAGTCCAGGAGGTCTGAAGCAGCCATATGGCAGCAGCTACATGGCTGTGGCGTCTCAGCTGCTTCTTCCTCCCAGGGGCAGAGGTTTGACCACACTCCTGGGCCCCTTGTTCCAAAAGTCCACTGACCTCTCTCTTTGTCTTTGGCATTTATGGATTGATAATTCTGGCAACCACCACAGCTGCTGGTGATCCCCTCTCCTGACATCCCTCTAGCTGGGGCTGGTCAGGCCAACCTGAGTTTAAAACCTTGGGCTCATGTGGTGCTGGGCTTTGCTCCCAGAGTGCTGTGCTGGTCCCTTCCTGCCATCCTTCCAGGCTGTCTTCAGTGGGAGGTTAGTTTCTCTCTGTCACTTTGTGGGTTCTGTAGCTCTAAAGTTTGTTGAGAGTCATGTTTTACATGTAGTGGAGGAGGTGGAAGTAGGAGCCGTGTTAAAGTCCTCTTTCTACCCCACCATCTTGCTAGCCAGTTGAACTGTATCCTTTTGAATTGTCTTAGGAAGATTCTGAAGATCACCTGGAAAGATAAGGTACTGGAAACTGTGGTCCTCTCTCAAGCTAAACTTCCAATCATTCAGACTCTAAGGGAGAGAGCACAACTCTGATGGACTGGTCATGCTGATCAAATGTCAAATGTATGTTTGCTTTACAGACTATTTCATGGAGAACTCGCACAAAGTAGGCATTCACATGATGGTCAGAAGCGACATAAGGACATTCTCCAGGTATGTCTGAAGAACTTCAGAATCAACTGCATGATATGGGCTTGTGATAGTGGCAAAGGACTACACAGCATGACCACATCAAAGAAGGTGTTGTGCTCTATTAGTGAACCAGAATTCAAATAAAAGAAACATGAGATGCATACATTTAGTGACATCTCCACCCCAGATATTCATATGGACTATTTATGCCCAAACTGTGGTAGAGCATTCCAAGCTCATATTGATCTGAGAAGCCACAGTAGGATACACTGTACCTTGACTCCAACATAGTGATGTAAGTTTGGTCCTCTTCTAGAACAAAGGATAACAAACAAGCAACCAAAGGATGGGTAGGAGCTCAAAAGGTGAAGAAGAGGGAAGACACTCCAGGTATAAGCAATAGCATGAGGAAAGACATAGAAGAGGACACCACAGGGTGTAACAGCAAGCAAAGTGGGATTTTTTTTTGCTATTTTTCTATGTGTGTTATTCAGCTTCCCAACCTCAGTCTTACATACCTTTGCACTGAGCCAATAAGACACGTGCAAGTGGACTCTAAACAGTCAGATACATACATGTGGGCTCTAGCCAATCAGATGTTGAGTAGAATTGTATATAAAGAGAGATGGTGTTGAGGAAGAGACATTAAGGGAGCCAGCATTGAAAGAGTGACACAGTGCTTAGAGAGATAAGCAGCTTGAGTCGGCAGAGAGGAAACCTGAGAGCTGGGAGAAGATCTTTTAGTACAGAGATTTGCTAAAGGAGTTTCTTAGCTTTAAAAGCAAATAGAGCTGTAGGGCAGAAACCTGTCCATGGGAAAGAGGCTTAGCTTAAGCCCCTTTTAAGAGCTGTTGAAGTGAAATGAGCTGTTAACACAGAACCTTTGGACTTTGGAGTTAAATTGAGATGGTGGTGTTTGTTGTTGCCTTGTTAAGCTTCATTTTCCCAGAGGCAGAAGCTGTGGACAGGAAGTCCTGGAGCCTGCTGTCAGGCAGGACCTTGGAGTAGAGCAGTCTCCATGAGCTGAGACATGGAACAGGAGCTGAGAACTGCCTATGTGTGAATCCAGGCAACAACTGGGAGCAGTCAGTCCACAGAGGAAGAGCCAATGGACTTGGAAGTCAACTTGGAAGGTTAAATGAAAGAGGACTTTACTTGGACACTTGGTATTGATTAGGGAGATTGTTCTTACTGTGACCTAGGAGCAGACAGTATGGTATTTTCTGCTAACCCTTAAAGATGTGTTATGCTAGGGAAGACCCTAGCCTTGGACTCCCTGATTTTGGGAATGCAATGGTATATGTTGTGTAGTCTGATGTTCTTACTGTGACCTAGGGGTGGATGGTGTGGTATTTTCTGCTACCTTTTAAGGATGTGTTGTGCCAGAGAAGACCCTAGCCTGAGACTCCCTGGTTGTGTAAACAAGTATTTGGGGGAATGCTACTGAATGCAATGGTATATTCTATGTACCATATGACATACTGAGTGTTATGATATATATATATGTATATATATATATACACACATATATATGTATATATATACACATATATACGTATATATATGTATTTGTACACATATGTATTGAATGATGCATTTTGCTTTAGGATGCTGCTATGAATGTTATGCTTTCCTTTGAATAGAGAGTTCATTATATTATATGATCAGATCCTTAAAATCATTCACAGCATCAGTCCTCAGGTGTACTGCTGTTATTGGCATTACATAGGGAAAGTTTTTGAAGTGAAGAGTAAAGTGTTATAGAATTATATATTTAATGGGGACTTCAGTGCCCATATAATCCATTCCAATCTTGAATGACCAGCTTAACATATATTGCAAGTGACTGTCCAGCCTATCCAAACACATCTAATTAGGGGGAAACAATTACTTGCCAAGGTAAAAAAAGATTCACTTTTGAATAGATCTTATTGTTAGGAAATTTTGTCCTGGCATCACGCCTAAATTCAGTTCTTTGTTTCTTCTAACCATTGCTCTCTATTTAGCCCATTGGGGTCACAGAGAGGGAGAGTTCTGATGTAGGAGGAAAATCAGAATTGTGTGGTATCTACTGAGTCAAGGGAGCAGAGGCTGTAGTAGGAAGGAATGATCAACTGTCAGTTGTCTGTTATTTCTTTTGTTTTCTCAGTTTTGTTGGTATTAAACTATGCATAGTAGATTCTTTTAATCCTTTCAATTTCTTTTAGGTTTGTTGTGATTTCACCTTGCCCACTTGCTATTTTGTTGATTGAATTTTCTGCCTTTTTAGTCCAGTTAGCTAAAGGTTTATCAATTTTGATAGTCTTTCAAAGAAATTTTGGTTTGCTCATAATCCATATGCTTTTTTTTAGTCTTTATTTCTACTCTAGTTTTTTTTTAAGTTTGTTCTTTTGTATTTACTTTGGATTTGCTTATCTGTGGTTTTCAAAATTTTAATGTGTAGTTTAAATTTCTCATTTTAAGATACATATTTAGCTCATTGCTGTTCTTCAATATTTTTTTTCAGTCATATCTGACTCTTCATGACCCCATTTAGGATTTTATTGGCAAAGATACTAGAGTTGTTTGTCATTTATTACTCTAGCTCATTTTAAATATTAGGACCTAAGGCAAACAAGTGACTTGCCTGGGGTCAGACAGCTAGTAAGTACTTTAAGTTGGTTGGTGCTCTATCTACTGTGTCAACTAGCTATGTTTCTGTAGTCCCTCAGAGGAATGTAAATTAGTTGAAAACAGAGTTGTTTCTTTTTTCTTTGTCTTCAGATCCTTGGTGCATTGCATAAAGCAAGCTCTTAACAAAGGATTAAATTGAATAGGTTTTGGCTTCCACCTCCACTTTATCTGATTACTCAGCCTTTGATTTGTTCTTGTATGTGAGATTTATCCATTACTCTTTGAACCCTTGCCCTTCTTGTTCATTTGATTGCATCATGCAAAGACTGCATGCATGTATAGTTGAGGCAACTGGGGGCATGGTATATATCTGATAGGGCTTGGAGTCAAAGAGAAGCAAACTTAAATGCTGCCTCTTTAAATACCTAATGGCTGCGTGACCCTGGGCAAATCACTGGACTTCTCTAAACTTCACTATCCTCCTCTTTAAAATGAGAATATTAGGGGGTGGCTATGTGGCAAAGTGAGTAAAGCACTGGCCCCGGAGTCAGGAGAACCTGAGTTTAGATCAGGCCTGACACTTAACACAAAAAATCTAGCTGTGTAACCTTGGGCAACTTACTTAACCCCAATTGCCCTCCAAAAGGCAAAATAAAATAAAATAAAATAAAATAAGAGAGTAATAATAGTACTGGGTAGCTAAGTGGCATGGTGGATAGAGTGTTGGGATTGAAAACAGAAAGACTCATCTTCCTTAGTTGAAATCTGGCCTTAGATTCACACTAGCTGTGTGAACATGGGCAGGACACTTCACTCTGTTTTTCTCAATTCCTTATCTGTAAAACGAGCTGGAAAAGGAAATGACAAAATACTCTAGTATCTTTGCCAAGAAGACCCCAAATAGGATCACAAAGAATTGGACACAACTGAACAACACCAACAACAGTAGTAGGGTTATGGTGAGGATCAATCAAAGCATTGCATAAATGTCAGTTTTTGTGGTTATAAGTCTTCAGAAGCCATAATCATAAACTCCCTCACTGTTGTTGCCAAATTTTATGATTCCCTACCCCCTCCTTCTGGTGTAAAGGTTGGTGAGTACCTCAATCTGTAGACAAAAAGAACTGGAAATAAAGAAGCATCCATTGCAGAAGAGTTCTTTGTTGAAAGTACCTAAGTCCAAGCGAGTGCATACTCAGCTCTTTGGTAGTATCAGCAGTTGGTGATGAGAGCCCAATAAATACCATTAGGTGAGAAAGAATAATTATAAGCCTTTAAAAAAATGTACCTAGAGTCAAGATAGCAGAGTAGAAACATGACCTCCCCGTGGCTCCGGCTCCCACCACCTCTAATTCATGTAAAAGGGGACTCTAAACAAACTTTGGAGGTACAGAAACCCACAAAATGACAGAGAGAAGCTAGCTTCCCGCTGAGGACAGCCTAGCATGCCAGCAGGAATAAGCCAGCTCAGCACTCTGGGAGCTGAACCCAGCTCCACACTGAGATTTTAGCCCCAAGGTGGGCCTGACCAACCACCAGCTGGAGTAACTCCAGATCACCAGCAGCTGTGGCAATCCAGAATTATCAACATATAGATGCTAAGGACAAAGTGAGAGGTCAGTGCAGTGTGAATTTTGGGACCCAGTAGTAGGGAGTGCATCGGCTTTTGCCCCTGGGGCGAGAAGACGCTGAGGGCTGCAGCACAGCCACCTCCATGTGGCAGCTTCAGCTCCTGGCCTGCAGAGTGTAGGGGGACCAAGCACCAGTCTGAGGGGTAATCACTCTTGCTTTAACCTGCTTGGATTTGGATTCCGGTCTAGGGTGGAGGTCCTGGGGTGGGTGACCAGCTAGCCAGAGCATGTGGAGGCTTCAGAGAGGGCAACCAACTAATAATTCTGGCAGCTGAGAAAACCCCAGCATTTGGAACGAAGCTCCCTGCCTGGTGGCAGAGTCCTACTGTGGCAAAAATCCCCAAAGTCAACTAATTGAGTGGCAACATGACCAGGCAAAGGAAGCAAACCAAGCAAAACAACCCAACATTAGACTCCTATTTTGGGGACAAAAAGGATCAAAGCATGGAACAGGAGGAAGACAGTGAAGTCAGAACTCCTGCACCAAAAGCTTCCAAGAAAAATACAAGCTGGGTACAGGCCATACAGGACCTTAAGAAGCAGATAAGGGAAGTGGAGGAAAAATTGGGAAGAGAAATGAGAATGAAGCAAGAAAATTATGAAATGAGAGTCAACAGCCTGACTGAGGAAAATAACACCTTAGAAAATAGACTAACTCAAATGGCAAAAGAGGTTCAAAAAAGGCAATGAGGAGAAGAATGCCTTAAAAAGCCAAATTTGCCAGATGGAAAAAGAATCTCAAAAGCTCACTGAGGAGAATCATTCCTTCAGAAATAGATTGGAGAAAATGGAAGCTAATGACTTTATGAGAAATCAAGATGCTGTTAAACAGATCCAAACAAATGAAAGAATAGAAGGCAATGTGAAATATCTCATGGGAAAAACCACTGACCTGGAAAATATATCCAGCAGAGATAATTTAAAAATTATTGGACTACCTGAAAGCCATGATCAGAGAAAGAACCTAGAAGTCATCCTCCAAGAAATTCTCAAGGAAAACTGCCCTGATGTTTTAGAACCAGAGAGCAAAATAGAGGTTGAAAGAATCCTCCAATAACCCCCTGAGAAAGATTCCCCCCAAAAAAACACTCCTAGGAATATTAGAGCCAGGTTGAAGGGAATAGAAATATGTGTGTGTGTCTATATTGGAGGGTATACAGGCATATAAATACATATGTGAATGTTTGTATATATGTTTACAGGTATACATAGATAGAGGGCACAGGACAAATTGAATAGGAATGGATGATACTTAAAAGGTGAAATTAAGAGGTGACAGAGGAATATAATGAGAGGAGATGGGGAGAGACAGATTGGGGCAAACTATCTCATATAGAAGAGGCAAGGGAAAATGCTTACAATGCAGGGGAAGAATAGGAAGCAAAAGGGAATGGGTCAACCTTGTTCTCATTGAATTTGCCTCGGGGAGGGAATGAAATACACACTGACTAGGGTATCTTACTCCACAGGAGAGTAGGGGGGAAGGGGATAAGAGGGGCATGATGGAAGAGAGGGCAGGCTGCAGGGGAGGGAAGTTGGAAGCACCCACTTTTGAAAAGGGACAGGATCAAAGTAGAGAATAGAACAAGTGGGAGGTGGGATAGGAAGGAGGGAAATATAGTCAGTCTTTTATAATATATCTACTATGGTAATGTTTTGCTTTAACTACACATGTACAACCTATACTGAATTGCTTATCTTCCTAGTAAGGGTGGGTGACAAAGGAGGAAGGGAAGGAATCTGGAATCCAAAGTTTTAAAATCAAATGTTAATATACTATATAATAATATAATATAATAATACTATACTATTAAAATACTATTATTAATACTATTTTACATGTAATTGGGAAATAAGATATATAGGCACTGGGGCATAGAGATCCACCATGCCCTACTGGAAAAGTTGAAGAGGGTATGGGAGAAGATATGGGAAATTAAAAGAAAAAAATGTACCTGGTACATGACTCAATTTCCACATATAATTTAGGACAAATTCTTTTTGGAATTTTCTAGGGAAAAAAATCTTAACCTATTTTCAAATCACAGAAGTGGGAGAAATGTGAGTACAACTGGGATTTTTTTTTAATCATTCCAAAAAGATGTGTGGGTAAGACCTAAAGCAAAGCAGAATTTTGAAGCTTTTAACTTTATTTGTTGTTAGTAGAGGCATTTGTGGGGAGTTCCATAAGCCCTCAGGCATGAAGTTGATGGAATATGCCCTGTGGGTTCCATTCTAAATGATTTTATATCTCAACTTTCTGGATAATGCTGTACCTTTCATTTAAGGAATATTGCCATGATATTTAAATAGAATTTTTGTAATGAGGATTTTGCAAAATAGAAATCTTTCTTGGCAAGCTGTGAAAAGTTCTTTGGAAACTCTTCTGGGCTCTTGGATAAACACTAAGTAAAGGAATATTTCTTCCATCAACTGTTTTTGTTTCACCTGAAGTACCATAATGCCCTCTATAGTGTAGTCTTGTGACAGAACTTCATTTCAAGGCCAAATGTAGGGATGAGCCTAGAAGACATTAAAATGTCACTTGACATTTCTCATCCAACACAGAGAATGAATATACATTCATTCAAAATATATTGAAGAATCCTGTCAGTTAATGGAAAATGATAGAAGGGCACTTGATTGAGAGTGCAGGGATTATATATGAGTCATTTCACTAGTCAGTCAATCGATATTTATTGGGTTATTATGTGTCAGGCACTATGCTAAGCATTGGAGACACAAAAAGAAGCAAAAGAAGGGGCAGAGCCAAGATGGAAGAGAAAAGCCAGGAAGTAGTCTGAGTTCTTCCCATTTTCCCTCAGAAATAATGTTAAATCAAACTTGTAAAAGAATTGTGGAGTGACAGAATCCACAAAATGACAGAGTGAAACTGTTTTCTAGCCCAAAATAACTTAGAAGGACTTCAGGAAAGGACTGTTTCACTTGGGTAGAAGGGAGTAGTGCCCAGCAAAGAAGGTGTCTGGACAAGACAGAGAGAGGCTCTTAGTCACAGAACAGATCAGCACCCAAGGCCTCTGGGTCTGGGTTTTAGCAGGCCAGTGGCAGAGAAAGGTAGCAATGAGGTCCCCATCCCCAGCACAGCAGGCAAACTGCCAGCATTGAGACCTAGCATATAATAGACACAATGAAGCCAGGCATCCCTAGAACACTGGGCAAGCCACGAGCCTCAGAGGCTCCAGTGCAGAAAGCCAGTGACTAGGGCCCTGGCCTCCAATGCAAGAAGCTTGGGGCACTGTCCCCTGTACTGTAGGAGAAGAGCTCAACTTTTAAAAATTAGCAAAAGACAAAAAAGAGCCCTGATCATAGAAAGCTACTATGGTGACAGGGAAGATCCAAACACAAACTCAGAGGAGGACAACAATGTCGAAACACCTATGTGTTTCACATATGTCGAAACACCTATATGTGAAGCCTCAAGGAGTCTCAAGACCAAAAGTTCTTCTTGGAAGTGTTAAAAAAGGATTTTAAAAATCAAGTATGAGAGGTAGAAGAAAAAAATGGGAAAAGAAATTAGAGTTATACGAGAGAATTATGAAAAAGAGTCAACAGCTTAGAAAAGAATATACAAAAATTAACAGAAAACAACTCCTTAAAAATAGAATTGGACAAATGGGGGGGGGGGGGGAATTCATTGAAGAAAACAATTCCTTTAAGGGTAGAACTGGGCAAATGGAAAAGGAGGTACCAAAGCTAACTGAAGAAAATAATTCCTTAAAAATTAGAATTGGGCAAGTAGAATCTATGACTCTATGAAACATCAAAAATCAGTCAAACAGAATCAAAAGAATGAAAAAATAGAATGAAAAAAATAGAAGAAAATGTAAAATACATCAGTGAAAAAACAACTAACCTGGAAAATAAATATTTAAAAATTATTGGACTACCCCAAAGTCATGATCAAAATAAGAGCCTGGATAGCACCTCTCAAGAAATTATCAAGGAAAAATGACCTGATATCCTAGAACCAGAAGGTAATATAGTCAATTGAAAGAATCCATTGATCACCTCATGAAAGGTATACCACAAGGAAAACTGAAAGGAATATTGTAGCCAAATTCCAGAACTATCAGCTCAAGTAGACAATACTGCAAGGAGCCAGAAAGAAACAATTCAAATATCAAGGAGCCACTTGCAGGATTATACAGGGCTTAGCAGTTTCTACTTTGAAAGAGTGGAGGAGTTGGAATATGATATTCTGGGAGCCAAAGGAGTTTTGATTACAATCAAGAAACAATTTCCCAGCAAAACTGAGCATAATCTTCCAGGGTGAAAGATGGAAATTCAATGAAATAGGGGACTTTCAAACTTTCCTGATGAAAAGACTAGAGCTGAACAGAAAATATGATCTTCAAATACAAGTTTAAAGAGAAGCATAAAAAGGTAAACAGGAAAGAAAAAAAAACCCATGGTATTCAATAAGGTTATACTCTTTACATCCCAACATCCAATAGGGAATGACTGAACAAGTTGTGGTATACAAATTTAATGGAACACTATTGTGTTATAAGAAATAATGAGCAGGAACATATCAGAAAAAATGAAAAGACTTATGTGAACTGATGCTTAGTAAAGTGAACAGAACCAGAACATTTTACACAATAACTGCAACATCATGTGATGATCAATTATGAATAACTTAGCTCTTCTCAGCAGCACAATGATCTAAGACAATTCCAAAAGACTCATAATGGAAGATGCTAACCACAGCCAGAGAAAGAACTGTGGAATCTGAATGCAGATCAAAGCATACTATTTTCACTTTTTAAAAAAATTTTAATTTTTCATAACTTTTCCCTTTTGTTCTGTTTCTTCTTTCACAACATGACTAACGTGAAAATATGTTCACATGATTGCACATGTGTAACCTATGTCAAATTGCTTGCTATCTTGGGGAGAGGAGATGGGAGGAAGGCAGGGAGAAAAATATTGGAAGTCTAAATTTTATAAAAAATGAATGTTGAAAACTATCTTTACATGTAATTGGAAAAAATAAAATACTATTTCCAAAAAGAGGCAAAAGACAGTCCCTTCCCTCAAGGAGCTTACGGTCTAATGGGGGAGACAATGTGCAAACAAGTATATACAAAATAATCTATATGTAGGAAAAATAGGAAATAATTAACAGAGTAAAGACACTAGAATTAAGAGGGACTGAGGAAGGCTTCCCATAAAAGATGGGATTTTTATTGGAGACTTAAAGGAAGTCAGAGAATTCAGTAGATGTAGTTGAGAAGGGAGAGCATTCCAGGCATGAGGCACAGCCAGAATCTCGATCAGGACATTTTGAGAAAGTACTCAAGATTTAGCTGATAGATGAGATCATTTAGATGTGTGTTGGCAATTCCAACCTAGTGATCCATTTCTCAGAATATTCCTAAATATGTCACCCAAGAAAGTATCAGAGGAAGCTTGGGACTCTTTTCTTGGGAAAGAGAGAAAATATTGGAATCAAAAGACCTAGATTTCAATATTAGTTTTACCAGTTACTTTGGTGAGGCTTTGGACAAGCCCCTTACCCTCTCTAGGATTCAATATCTTCATATGTAAGATGAGGATTTGGGAATAGAAGATCCCTAAAGTCCATTTTAGCTCTAAATCTATGTTCCTGTGATTCTAGGCAGGCTATTTTATATTTCATAGTATCACAGACCTGTAACTGGAAGGGGTCTTAGGGGTCATCTGTTCCAGAGAGGTTAAATCACTTTCCCAGAGTCACAGGTATATACATGAATGAGTGAATGAATGAATGAATGAAAAACTTATTAAGCACTTACTATCTACAAAGCACTGTGTTAAGTCCTAAAGAAACGAATATAAAAACAAGACAGTTTATGCTTTCATGGTCTCTATTGGGGAAAATAATACACTTATGTTTCAACTGCAGATTAGAAGTAAATTCCCAAGGGTCCTTTAATTGCAGTGGCAAAGGAGAAGGTAATACATCTTCTTTAGGGGTATTTCTACTGACATTGATATCCATTTATGATGTTGAACCATTTGATAGTGCCAAGGACTTTGGTGGCAAAAACTTTTTTTTCTGACTCTATCTAGAGGATCCATAGAAGCAATGGTAACGTCACATCTTAACAGGGACTACTTCCTGCAGTGATGGCCATATGGGCCTGAGTGGTGATCTGGGAGGCCTACCACTCCTGGAGCTCTTGGGCTTACTTGCTAATGGTGGCAATTGGTCAGGAGTTGGTGGTGGTTTCATTGAAGAAAATGGGCCCATTCTCCACAGTGATGAATAGGTCCTATCAGTAATAAGTTGTGGATCCCAATCCGGAAGCATGACATGGTTTTGAAGCCACTGTAATTCCCAAGGCTCTGAGTTTCTGTGTTCTTGGCTATTTCTATCAGAGTCTGGGGGGAAGTGGTAGTTGAGATGATGGTATTCAGTGACTTGCCTGGAACATATCACTGTCCTGTCTCTCTCAGAGTGCCTTCCTGATTAGCTTGCCTACCACGTTGGTTAGCAGCTAGCAGATAACAATCAGTAGAGTAAGGATTTGAACCTAGGTCTTCTGACCTCGGTGGCAACTAGGTGACACAGTGGGTAGAGTTCTGGGCCTCTTCCTGAGTTCATCTTCCTGGGTTCAGATCTGGCCTCAGACACTAACTAGCTATGTCACCTTAGGGCAACTCACTTAACCCTGTTGGCCTCCATTTCCTCATCTGGATAACGATCCGGAGAGGGAAATAGCACTCTAGTCTAGTATCTTTGCCAAGAAAACCCCTGATGGGGTCATGAAGAGTCAGGCTTAACTGAAAAATAACTCAATTCTTCTGACTCAAAATCCAGTGTTCTTTTCACTGTACCATATTCTCTAAGGCTGTATATTACAGAACTTGTCAGGCTTTTCACTCTTAGTAGATGAATTTAATTGAAATAAAATAATTTTGACAACTTAATGAACTTATCAGGGATATTGAGTTTAATCCTTTATGCTCTATACAATATAAATTCCTATGGTCTTAAATAACCTTACTGCAAACTCTTCAAAACTTAGACATGAGTTTCATTTTTAGAAAGTATTCACTCACTTTGTAAAGAACTGACTTTTAAAAAAATCTATTTCAGGTTTTTTTTTTCAACTACATCAGAAAACAAAGTCTGGTTATTTTGTTTCCCCAAGTGAAATGAAACAAATACTTGTGAAGTCAATTGGAGGCCACCATCTCCAACTCAATAAATTAAATTTAGGAGATCTATTCTTGTGCAAAATGAGGACAAAAAATCAGCCCCAAACCCTAGACATTTAAACCAAAACACAAGTGCATATATTCTGGCTATGTTTCTTCAATAGCAGACACGCAGAATTACCTTTAGCAAAACAAGCCTATGTGTTTTTGAATTTTTAACTCTTTTAGTTATAAATAAAGAATGTATTTCTTAAATAAAAATTAAATAACCTTTCAGTCAGTTAGATAGGAAAAACGTAAACTATTAAGTTATACTACAGCTCAGTTTCCTGGCAACCCTATAAGATTGGGTCTCTAACATAATCCATGACCTGTTGTGACCTATTTACAAACTGTTTTGGTTCCCCTCTACTAGGTTATATGATCCCATTGTTTCAAATGTCATGTAATTTGAATTTATAATTCTTGTGCCATGATAGCTTTGAGTTTTAACATAATTTAGAATAGCTTTGTGTAGGATTGTTTTGCTTGTTTGAGTTAGAAGTACATGCATACATATATGTATGTATATCAGTTGAATGTAAAATCAAATTTAAATTTTAAAACTCTGATTTTTTTTTAATTTATAGTTTTTTCTTCTGGGCTGGATGGTAGACTGAGCTGAAATGAGCCTTTTTCTTTTCGAGTGACTGTTGCCTGTTCATCTGTCTGCCATAATGTTGCTCTGTTCTCTTCAGCTCATCTCTATTCAGTGCTGGGGAGGGGGGGGGAAGGGTAGAGAGATTGTGATACATATGTAGGAAATCACTTTGTAATTTTGCTGAGGATTCTCAGATTTGGATCTGTAGGCCTATAGTTCCAACTTCTCTACTAAACTCCATCTTGAGATCTTTGGTTCTCATCTTTCTCCTGGGGATGTCCCTGTGTGAGAGGACTTATCAGATTTTCAGATAAGGCAAAGCTAGGAGGGATGGACCAACATGTAAATGAAGTCAGGATCTAAAAAGATTTCAGTAGTTTAGAATACTAAGTAGCCTCTGATAAAATGGACAAATGTGAAGTTTCATATAAGGAAAAGTTTGATATAAGGAAAACGACCATGTAAGTACAAAATGAAGAAGATGAAGGCTAAATACTAGTTTGCCTGAAAAAGACCTGGAAGTTTTAGTGGATTGCAATTTTATTATCCATCAGTGAGTGTGTGTAGTCCCCCAGAAAGCTAATGTAATCTTTGACTGACCTGAAAAGCATAGGATCATCTAGGAAGAATGCAGTACTGTGCTCTGATCAGTCAGTCTGGAGTTCTGGATTTGGTTTGTGGTGCCTCATTTAAGGAAATACAAGATGGAAGATGTCAAGAAAAGGGTAACCAAGGTGATGAAAGGCTTGGAGGTAATGCCATGAAATGCTGCTCAATTGAAGAAATTGGAGGTATCTGAACTGAATGAGAAAAGACTTGGGGAGGGAGTGTAAATGGGGTGCAGGAGTATAATAGTTATCTTCAAATATTTAAAGAACTATCATGTATAAGAAGAATGATAGTCATTCTACTTGACCCCAGAAAGCAGGATTAGGGACAACAGGTCCATAGCAGAGAAGCACATTTCAGATAGATGTAAGAAAAAAAGTTCCTAACTATGAAAACTGTCTACAAGTAGAAAGAACTTTGAGAGGAGAGAATAGATTCTTCCTACTAAGTGTTCAAGGAAAAGCTTGGTGACTTCCAAGAGATTTTGAAGAGGTAATCCCATTGAGGCATAGGTTAGATACAATGTCCTTTAAAGGTCCTATGTGATTTTGTGACTTATCTAAGCTAACCACACTATCTAAGCAGACCTCCAGACCTTGTAGCAGTTAGCCCATGGTTGGTGGGAATGATAATAGGCACTGTGCCAAGTTCTTTACCATTATTATCTCATTTGGTCCTTGGCACAACAACCCTGGGGGGTAGGTGCTATTATTATCCTCATTTCACAGTTGAGGAAAACCAAGGTTAAGTTACAGATCCAAGGGGATGCTTCACTCCCATTTTCACCTCTGCTTTCTTTGCCTCCTGCTTCAAGGACACCATCATCAAAATAGTATATTCTCCATTTTAGTAGTACTAGTAATAGTAACTGATGTTTATATTGCATTTTAGGGTTGATGGATCTAGAAAGGGTTCTGGAAATGGTCTTAGCAATCATCTAGTCTAGCAGTGAGGAATCTGTGTCCTCAAGGCCACATGTGGTCCTCTAGGTCCTCAAGTGTAGCCCTTTGAATGAATCCAAACTTCACAGAACATATCCTTAATTTGTTTCCCTAGATTCTAGTCCAACCTCCTTGTTTTACAGATAAGGCTCCTGAAATATAAATAATTACCCAAGGTTACCCAGGTACTAAACATCAGAAGCAAGTTTTGAAACTTTAAAGCACTATATAAAATGAACTGTTAACATCTGTGGCGGAAAAAGATAATTTGCCATCTTGTAAGATAAATTTACTGATTTTCTCTTTATTATGATGCTATATCCCCTACTAAAGACCTACTCTGATGTTTCATTATCATGCAGAGGTGACTTCACCTCCAGGTCATGTGACCCACATTTTCTCTAATCCTCTTGACCTCTCTAAATTATGAATTACTCACAAGAAGTAAAGCAATTTCAGCTATTTTGATGATCTAAGACTCCAAGAAATCTAATGAGATGACAGTTGATGAACCAATAGCAGAGAGGGTTAATCCCTAGTCTCTAACATGCCCGCTTAGCCTCCCCACCTCTCCCCCCAAATATACACCCTTACCAATCACCATTCTCTGTTAAGGCTACCAAAACTGATCCATGGGCTTGCAACAGAACTCAACTCTGCCAGCTTATCGACTCTGTGCCACAGAAAACATAGCCTCCTGGAACTGCCTTGTGGTAGTATATTGTGCTGAAACAGTGCTCATTCAAAGAACAGAGGAGCAGAGGGAAATAGGACCTGACACAACTATGTGTGAGGGGATCCATCAGGTCTTAAGAGAAAGGGACTGGCATTCATCTGAGACCAGTTCTGTTTCTCTCTGCTGCCAGAAGTTATTTGGGACAGAAACTGTGACCAGTGAAAAGTGAAATCCTCAGTAAGGAGATAGCTTTAATATCTAGCCCTAAAGAATACTACCATTGAAAATGAAGGAGTCAGAGGCAGCTAGGTGGTGAAGTGAATAGAGCACCTGCCCTGGCATCAGGAGGACCTGAGTTCAAATCAGGCCTCAGACACTTAACACTAATTAGCTGTATGACCTTGGGCAAGTCACTTAACCCCAATTGCCCTGCCTTATCCCCTCCAAAAATACAAAAAGAAAGAAAGAAAATAGAAGAGTCAGAAAGTGAGCAAAGGGGGAATAGAAGGAGAAAATACTGAAATTACCAAAGATCTTGGGAAGAAGAAAACTTAGTTAAAAGATTTTGAACTTAAGTAGATAAATCAACAGGAAACATATTAACAACAAAAGGAATGTGGCCTCCAGATCATATGAATGAGTTCACACATCTCAAAATAAGTAGTGAAAGAGAAAAGAAAACAAAGCTCATGATGAGGCCCAGGACCCTGTGAATTCCAAAGAGGGCGTGGAACTACACCAAGGTGTATCCAAATGGTTCAAGAGAGAAATAAGAATCATAAAAGCAGAATTTGTGGCCTGTACAGAAAAAATAATTAGCAGTATTGAAAAACTTGAATCCTCAGAGGCACATCTCTCCAGAGAAACAAACAAGAGAGCAAATGATTGGGAATACAAATACACAGAAGTAAAGGGCAATCTGGAAGAGGGGGAAAAAGTAATAATGTTAAAAAAAAACAAACATGATCCCTATACAAGCAAAATGTATTGATCTAGAAGACTGGTGTAGAGGTGACCCTGAATACTTAAAGACCAAGCCCATGAAGTTTTGGCAAGTTTTGTGTACTGACTGAACAATAGGCTTTGTGTCTGTGGCCAGAGGAACAAGCTAAATTTGGAGCATTAATCATCAGTTGGTTACAGCAACTTAGCAATCTATCAATTAATCAATTATTAAGCATTTATTAAGCACTTATTGTGTGCAGGCAATGTGCTAAGCCTAGGTTAGACTGGACCTAGGATTTTACTGAAGTAGGGAATTCCCTGGAGAGAAAACTCCCTCTATTAGACCAAAGTATCCTAGTAAAGACAAAAATCAAATAGTCACTTCACTCAAGAGATTTACATTCTATAGGGAAAACATATAAATCTAAGTATGCACAAAATATGTAACCATCACTACAATGTGGTAATATTGTAGTCTGACTACCCATGGGGCAAAAGAGTCACAAAAAAATGACCTTTCCTTGAAATGGTTAATTTGGGGGAAAGGAAAAAAATCACATTTTTGTTTATTTTTGTTGAATTTGCTTCATGCCTCATCTATATTATGTCATTAGAATGTGAGTTCCCTCAGGGCAGGGATTGCCTTTTTTGGTTCTTTTTTTTATCCCTAGTATTTAGCATACTGACACATAACAGGTATTTAATAGCTGCTTACTGAATAACTGATTAGTACCTGGGCTATTTTAATATTTTATTTCATATTTGCAGTTTTTAAATCTCTGCTATAGCAGATGAGAAATTATGTATTTATTTTTTCTGATACCGTGTTCTTTATTATTTATTGGACATTTCTGATACATATTATGTCAAGAATTTCTAGAATTTGACATTTAAGACATAAATTATACTTTATTATTCTGATTACATGGAACTGAAAATCCTTTCCATGGACAAAACCAACACAGCCAGGGTAAAGAAAGAGAATGTTTAATTGGGGCAAAATGGTACAACAAATATCTATTCTCAGGGTCTAATAGCAAAGATGTATGGGGAAAGTAAAGCAAATATATAAGAAAAAAAGCCATCCCCCACTGAATAGATGATCAAAAGCTAAGTATAAACAGCTCTCAAAAAAGAAATTTGAACTGTTAACTCTACGAAATCTCTCCAAGCACCACTACTAAGTGAAATCCAAAGTGAAATAGTTCAGAGGTTTGACCCACAGCAAATGGCAAAGATAACAAAATATGGGAATAAATACTGACAGAATCATGGAAATAAAGGCACACTACTAATACACTAATCATGGAGCTTTGAATAAATCCAAGAAATTTGGAAGGAAATTTGGAATTATGCTTTAAAAAAAAAAGTGACTTAAATATTCATGATCTTTGACCTAGATATCCCACTGCTGGCCATAAACCACAGGGTGTTCAATAATATAAAAAAAAAGGCTTCATAACTAACAAAATATTTATAGCAGCACTTTTTGTACTATCAAAGACCTAGAGACAGACATTTCCAAGGACAGAGGAATGGATGAATACATTGTAGTACATAAATGTAATAGAATATCACTGCAAGATAAGAATCTGAATATGATGAATGCAGAGAACCTTGGAATATTTTATATGAACTGATGAAGTGTAAAATAGGCTGAACCAGAAAAACGACATCCAAAATGACTATTCCAATGTAATTATAAAGAAACACCCCTCTATCCCCCTGCAAAGTGAAAGAACTTATTACTGTGAAATCATGAGGACCAAGTCTGGCCCCAAAGAAAAATCATGAGAATAAATTCCCCTCACCACCCTTTTTTAGAAAGATGAGATTTTCCAAATCAGTCTCTCCAATAATAACATTTCTTGAGATCTAGATTTACATTTCTAACTACACACTGAACATTTCTACCTAGCTATCCCATCTTCTGGACACTTCATCTTTCCTTGCCTTCAGTTCTCAGACGTCTTCTACTGTTTTGACTGAGGCTTCTCAGAAGTCTTTTCACTAACACCTCTTCCTACTCTCCTGAGATACTCAACATGCAAAACCCTCTCCCAAGATAACTCCTTCTGACTTCTGTATTTTTGCTAACCTTAGCAGCCTAGTACTTAATAAATTCATATTATTTTTATTTGTTTAATTTGAAGTCTACCTTTTCTACCACTTGGGAAGACTATAAATTGTCTTTTGCCTCTTTTTTGTATTCCCAGCACTTAGCACAGTGCCTAGTACAGGGTAGACACTTAAATAAATGTTTATAGATTGTAATATATGTACCATATATAAAGATATAAAGGCTCTCCCTCTCTCTCTCTCACACACACACTCTCTTATTTATCATGTGTGTCTGTATATTAGTCTTCACAAGAAGGACTTACTAAGGGTTTGTAGTGATGATAGACAGCTACCCCCAGGGAAATGAGTGGTCTCCAAATAACTTTCCATTTTTACTCCAAATTTACTTCTATGATCCTTGAGGTGTACAGTGTCCATGACACTCTTCAGTCATGCACCTCTAGTAAAAATCAATGAACATTGTGCTCTGGGGCTGGGTCTATTTATAGGTGTTATTTTCCACTCCTTTCTGCAGCTGTTTTAAGTCACAAGTTTCTGGCATGAAAGTAAATAGAGACTCCCTGGCAGAGACTGAGGTGTGTGAACTGTGTCATCTGCTTTTCAGAAAGCTGAACATTCACTGGGGGGCTAATAGACTGATCTAGGTCATCTTAGTCATCATATTTATAAAGAAGTAAAATTTTCAGTATAGAACCCAGTATCCTTTCCTGTATTCAAATTGTTTGGATCCCAGAAAGAGACTTCATTTATTCATTCATTTATTCCTTTGTTCTTTTTGTCATTCCTTCATTCAACAAACAGCCATTGAGTTAGCAGCTTACAGAAACATCTGTTTAGACTTTTCACTAGTCTCTGAGAAATACACAGAGAATCCTGGAATGTTACCTCTGGAAGGGATCTTAGAGTTCACCTACCCCCTTATTTTACAAATAAGGAAATCAAAACTGAGAGAGGTGGGAAATTGACATTCTTTTTCAAATTTCTTTCTAGAGGTGACTGGTGGATTCTTTCTATATTTTCTCTTCAATCTCAAATTCTAAAAGTGCTAAGCAGTTTTAAAAGGCTTTTGTTATTTTCTTTTTGAAAGGAATATCTATTTTTTTATCATGGTTTTCCAGAAGTTTGATGAGTCTTAAATGATTTCTTCTAGAACTTTTTATTCCAGTTCAATTTTTATTGTAAACACTTCACATATTCTTCTCATTTTTCAATCTTGACTTTAAATTTTTTGGGGGTAGGGGGGCTTCTTATGAGTCATTAATTTCTGTTTGCTTCATTCTGTTTTTCAGGAAGCTCACTACTACTTGGGTCATTTTTCCACCTTCTGCTTCAAGCTATTTATTCTCTTTACAATTTTTCTCCCTTGTGGTCTCTAATTCCATATTTTGCTTTCTTTCTTCCAGTCATTCTTGGAGACTCTGTTGTCAAACTTCTCTTTTTCTAAGACTCTTCATGTACCTATTATGGAGTTACTTTCTTCTTCTTGGTTTATGGAAATGACTTTCCCAAAGTCATACAGTTTGTGTGACAAAGCTGTGTAATGACATGTCTTGATCACTGCCCCCATAAACTTGAATCACTCAACCCCATCTACTCTGCCCCAACCTAAGATTCCAAATCTTATCAATTTTACTTCCCCAGCATCTCCTGTATCTATTGTCTTCTCTGTACTCACATGGGACATCACCCTATTATCCCCTCTCACTGGAATTGGTTTTTCTGCTTCTAGTCCCTGCCTATTTAAATCTATCATCACATGGCCACTAAATTAATGCATCTAAAGCCTATCTCAGATCAAGTCCTTCCTCTGCTTCTGAAGTTTCATGGCCTCAGTTTATTGTTACAATTAGCCATAAACTCCTCTGCCTGCCATTCAAAGGTCTTTACAGTCTGGTTCTCACCCACTTTTCCAGATCGACCTCATACACCCCTTGTTTTAGCCACGATGGTTTGTTTGCTGTTATCATACAAAGCATTCTGTGTTTTGACCCCCTTACCTCTACCTCTTAGAATTGTTACGTTAAGGCTCAGTTCAAGAGCTACCTCCTACAGGAGACCTTTCCTGAAGTCCCCAGTTGTCATTGCTACCGCAAAAATAATTTACTTTCTATTTGCTTCATATTTGCTCATTTGATTGTGGTTCCCCCAAGTAGAGCTCTAGCCCCTGGAAGAAAAGACTGTTTTTCTTTTCACTTTATTTCTATAGTAATTGCTTTGAGGGGTGACTAAATGAATGAATGAAAGCCTTACGGCCTATCTAGCCCTTAGCATGGGGACACGCATATCTATAGATCCATAGTTTAGTTGGATCAAAGTCACCAACTTTTTTTTCTTTGTTTTTTGTATTTTTGGAAGGGGAAGGCAGGGCAATTGGGGTTAAGTGACTTGCCCAAGATCATACAGCTAGTAAGTGTTAAGTGTCTGAGGTCAGATTTGAACTCAAGTCCTCCTCACTCTAGGGCCAGTGCTCTATTCACTGTGCTATCTAGCTACCCCAAGGTCACCAGCTTTTTACTTTGCTGTGAACTTGTATACCAGTAATAACAAAAGAGTAGTTGCCTTGTTAATTCAGAGCTGGAAGGAACCTATGAGGCCATCAAGTTTAACTCTTGTTTCACAGATTCAGAAATGGAAACCCAGGGCAGTTGTTACTTGCCCGAAGTTGCATAGTTATAAGCATCAGAGATAAGCTTTGAACCCAGGTCCTCTAACTGCAGAGAGAATAGACTCCTTACTATATAATCCTGCCTCCCTAGTAGTGTGGTAGTGTGTCAATACTGGTGGGCAAGGGCAAGGAGTGAGGTACTCACATGAAGGCATGTGGGGACTTGATGTGTGCAACTAGGAAAAACACTGTTTTCTAGAATTCTTGTCCAGGATATGGTAGGGACTTTATTAACATCCCATCTACTGACACTTTTGCTGATGCATGAGTGTTTCTGAAGAAACCTGGAAAAATCTCCCCAATGAATTTTTTCTTTTCTTTTTTTTTAATAGTATTTCCCCCCAATTACTTGTCAAAACAATTTTTATCACTCATTTTTACAAGATTTTCAGTTCCAAATTTTTCTCTCTGCCTCCCTTTCCTCTCCTCATCTGAAAATTGCAGGCAATTTTATATAGGATATATATGTGCTGTCATGTAAAACGTATTTCCTTGTTAGTCATAGTTGTGAAAGAAGAAGCAAATTAAAAGGAAAAAAAAACACAAAAAAGAATAAAGTAAGTGAAAAAAGTATGTTTTGATCTATTCAGAATCCATCAGCTTTTTATCTGGATGTGGATAGCATTTTCCTTCCTGAATTCTTTGTATTTGTTTTGGATCATTGTGTTGCTAAGAAGAACTGAGTCATTCATAGCTGATCATCACACAATGTTACTGATACTGTTTACAATGTTTTCCTGGTTCTACTCATTTCACTTTGCATCAGTTTGCACAAATGTTTCCATGTTTTTCTGAAATCTGCCTGTTCATCATTTCTTATTGCACAATACTATTCCATTACATTCGTATATCACAGTTTACTTAGCTATTCCACAAGTGATGGGCATCCCCTCAGTTTCTAATTCTTTGTCACCACAAAAGAGATGCTATAAAAACTTTTGCACAAGTAGGTTCTTTTCCCTTTTTTATGATCTCTTTGGGATGTAGACCCATTGCTAGTAAAGGGTATTGTTGGGTGAAAGGGCATGCCCAGTTTAGTTGCCTTTTGGGCATAGTTCCAAATTATTCTCCAGAATGGTTGGATCAGTTCACAACTACACCAACAGTGCAGTAGCATCCTAATTTTTCTACATCCTCTCCAACATTTATCATTTTCCTTTTTTCTCACATTAGTCAATCTGACAGGTGTGAGGTGGTACCCCAGAGTTGTTTTTATTAGCTTCTCTAATCAAAAGTGATTTAAAGCACTTCTGCATATTCCTATAGGTAGTATTGATTTCTTCATCTGAAAACTGCCTATTCATATCCTTTGGCCATTTATAAGTTGAGGAAAAACTTATATTCTTATAAATTTGAATGGGCTCTTGATATATTTGAGAAATTAGGCCTATATCAGAGACACTTGCTGTAAAGATTATTTCCCAGCTTTCTGCATTTCTTTTACTCTTAATTGAATTGGTTTTGTTTGTGAAAAATCCTTTTAATTTAATATAATCAAAATTATCTATTTTATATTTCATAATGTTCTCTATCTTTTGTTTGGTCATGAATTTGTAACTCACTTAGCTTCTTTAAGAATTTGGATGCTATGCCACTTGGTGTATATACGTTTCTGTCTCCTGCCTCCCCTGATCTGCTCTCCCTTCTGTCAACCCCCCCCCTTTATTTAATATCCTTCATTTCTAATTTCCTGTCATTTAAGATAGATTTCTATATTCATATTACTGTTAATACTGATGATAGTAAGGTTCAAGCGATGCCCATCAACCACCTTCCCATCTTTCCCTCCACTGTAATAGGTTTTTCATGCCTCTTCATGTGAGATAATTTACCTCATTCTACCTTTTCCTTCCTTCTGAAGCCAGTGTACTCCTCTTTCTCATCACTTAATTATTTTTTATGTCATTCCCTAAAATTAACCTTATACCTGTACCCTCTGTCTATGTATATTCTTTCTAGCTGTGCCATTAATGGTATGATTTTTAAGAATTACATGTATCATCTTCCCCGGTAGGGATGTAAACAGTCTAGCTGCATTGAATTGTTTATGTTTTCTTTTACTTTTTTTTACCTTTTTAGTCTTCTCTTGGGTGTTGATTTTGGAGATCAATTTTTTTCTTTTTGGTGTGGGGAAGGCAAGGTAATTGGGGTTAAGTGACTTGCCCAAGATTACATAGCTAGAAAGTGTCAAGTGCCTGAGACTAGATTTGAATTCAGGTCCTCCTGACTCCAGGGGCAGTGCTCTATTCACTACACCACCTAGCTGCCCTGAGATCAAATTATTTGTTCAATTTTGATCTTCTCCTTATGAAAGCTTGAAATTCTTCTATTTCATTGAATGATCATTTTTTTCCTTTGAAGTATTATGCTTAATACTGCCAGATAATTTATTCTTGGTTATAGTCGAAGCTCCTTTGCCCTCCAGGATATCATATTCCATGACCTCTGATCTTTTAATGTCATAGCTGCTAAATCCTATGTAAACCTGTTAATGGCTCCCCAATATCTGAATTGTTTCTTTCTGACTGCTTGCACTATTTTCCCCTTAACCAGATAGTTTTGTAATTTGGTTAAAATATTCCTTGCAGTTTTTGTTTTAGGATCTCTTTCTTGAGGTAATCAGTGGATTCTTTCAACACCTGTTTTGCCCTCTGTTTCCAGGATATGAGGGCAATTGTCCTTGATAATTTCTTGAAAGATGCTATCCAGGTCCTCCGTCTGATAATGGCTTTCAGGTAGCCTAATGATTCTGACATAGTCTCTTCTGGATTTATTTTTCAGGTCAGTTGTTTTTCTATTAATTATTTTAAAATTTTTTCATTCTTTTGAATTTGTTTGATTTTAATGTCTCATAGAGTCATTAGCTTCCACTTTCCCACTTTTAACTTTTAAGGAGTTGTTTTCCTCATTTAGCTTTTGTTCTTCCTTTTCCATTTGGCCAATTTATTTTTTAAGCAGTTGTTTTCTTTTTCTAAGCTGTTGACTGTCTTTTCATAATTATCTTGCATCACTTCCATTTTTTTGCAATTTTTCTTCTATTTCTCATATATGATTTTTTTTATTTTTCAAATGCTTGATTAACTTCTGATTTACATCATTCATTTCTGCCAGATTTAGAGTTACAAATTTTCTCCTTGTTTTTCCCCTACCCACCAACCCAAAATAGCAGTCCTACAGGATAAACCCTCCTCCAATCTGCTCTCTCCCATATCTTCTCCCATATCCCCTTCTACTTTTCCAGTAGGGCATGGTGGATCTCTATGCCCCATTGCCTGTATATCTTATTGCCCAATTACATGGAAAATAGTATTAATAATAGTATATATATATATATATATATATATTTTTTTTTAAGCATTTAATTTTAAAACTTTGAATTCCAGATTAATTCCCTTCCTCCCTTGTTACCCACCATTCCTGGGAAGATAAGCAGTTCAGTATAGGTTGTACATATGTGGCTAATGCAAAACATTGACATAGTAGATATATTGTAAAAGACTGACTATATTTCCCTCCCTCCTATGCCACCTCCTACTTGTTCTATTCTCTACTTTGATCCTGTCCATTTTCAAATGTGGGTGCTTCCAACTTCCCTCCCCCCAAGCCTGCCCTCCCTTCCATCATCATTCCTCTCATCCCCTTCCCCCCTACTCTCCTGTAGGGCAAGATACCCTATTTAGTGTGTATTTCATTCCCTCCCTGAGGCAAATTCAATGAGAATAAGGTTGACCCATTCCATTTTACCTTCCTATTCTTCCCCTCCATTATAAGCATTTTCCCTTGCCTCTTCTATATGAGATAGTTTACCCCATTCTGTCTCTCACCATCTCTTTTCATTATATTCCTCTCTCACCTCTTAATTTCACCTTTTAAGTATCATCCCTTCCTGTTAAATTGGTTCTGTGCCTTCTATCTATGTATACCTGTAAACATGTATACACATTCACATATGTATTCATACACCCGTATAACCTCCAATATGGACATATATATATATATATATATATATATATATATATATATACACACACACACACATATATATATATATATATATTCCCTTCAACTATTTTCATAATGAGAACAGTTTCATCAGTTACAATTATTGTTTTTCCATGTAGGAATGTTAATAGTTCAACTTTGATAAGTTCCTTATGACTTCTTTTCTTTATTTACCCTCTCATGCTTCTCTTGCTTCTTGTATCTGAATGTCAAATTTTCTATTCAGCTCTGTTTTTTTCATCAAGAATGCTTGAAAGTCCTTTATTCCACTGAATGACCATATTTTCCCCTGAAACATGATACTCAGTTTTGCTGGGTAGGTGATTCTTGGTTTTAATCCCAGCTCCTTTGCCCTCCAGAATATCATATCCCAAGACCTTTGATCCCTTGGTGTAGAAGGTGCCAGATCCCAAGTTATCCTAATTGTGTTTCCACAATATTAAAATTCTTTCTTCCTGGCTGCTTGTAATATTCTCTCCTTTATCTGGCAATTCTGGAACCTGGCTAGAATATTCCTAGGAATTTTCTTTTTGGGATCTTTTTCAGGAGGTGATCAGTGGATTCTTTCAACCTCTATTTTGCCCTCTGGTTCTAAAACATCAGGGCAGTTTTCCTTGAGAATTTCTTGGAGGATGATTTCTAGGTTCTTTCCCTGATCATGGCTTTCAGGTAGTCCAATAATTTTTAAATTATCTCTCCTGGATCTATTTTCCAGGTTGGTGGTTTTTCCAATGAGATATTTCACATTGCCTTCTATTCTTTCATTTTTTGGGATCTGTTTAACAGCATCTTGATTTCTCATAAAGTCATTAGCTTCCATTTGTTCCAATCTAATTCTGAAAGAATGATTCTCCTCAGTGAGCTTTTGAGATTCTTTTTCCATATGGCAAATTTGGCTTTTTAAGGCATTCTTCTCCCTTTTTTGAGCCTCTTTTGCCATTTGAGTTAATCTATTTTCTAAGGTATTATTTTCCTCAGTCAGGCTGTTGACTCTCATTTTGTAATTTTCTTGCATCGTTCTCATTTCTCTTCCTAATTTTTCCTCCACTTCTCTTATCTTCTTCTTAAGGTCCTCTATGGCCTGTGACCAGCTTGTATTTTCCTTTGAAGCTTTTGGTGCAGGAGTTCTGACTTCACTGTCTTCTTCCTGTTCCATGCTTTGATCCTTTTTGTCCCCAAAATAGGATTCTAATGTTGAATTCTTCTGTTTGCTTTGCTTCCTTTGCCTGGTTATGGTGCCACTCAATTACTTGACTTTTTGTCTTTTTGCCACAGTTAGACTCTGCTACCAGACGGTGGAGCTTTGTCCCAAATCACTGGGGTTTTCGCAGCTGCTGGAGCTGTTAGTTGGGTGCCCTCTCAGAAGCCTCCACACCCTCTGGCAAGTTGCTCACACCCCCCAGAACCTCCACCCTAGACTGCAATCCAGATCCAAGCAGGTTAAAGCAAGAGTGCTTACCCCTCATACTGGTCGCTTGGTCCCCCTACAATCTGCAGGCCAGGAGCTGAAGCTGCCACGTGGCGGCGGCTGTGCCACAGCCCTCAGTGGCTTCTCGCCCAGGGGGCAATGCTGACGCACTCCCAACTACTCGGTCCCAAAGTCCACACTGCCCTGACCTCTCAATTTGACCTTAGCTTCTATGTGTTGATAATTCTGGATCGCCACAGCTGCTGGTGATCTGGAGTCTCTCCAGCCGCATCTGGTCAGGACCACCCTGGGGCTAAAACCTCGGCGTGGGGCTGGGTTCAGCTCCCAGAGTGCTGCACTGGCCACTTGCTACCAGCCTGCCAGGCTGTCCTCAATAGGAGGTTAGCTTCTCTCTGTCATTTTGTGGGTTCTGTAGCTCCAAAATTTGTTCAGAATCCCCTTTTACATAGATTGGAGGTGGTGAGAGCCAGAGCCGCATGGAGGTCCTGTTTCTACTCTGCAATCTTGACTCTACCCCCTCATATATAATTTTTAAACTCCTTTTTTAGTTCTTCCATGAGTTCTTTCTGGACTTGAGACTGCTTCTAATTTTTCTTTGAGGTTTTGCCCATAGGGTTTTTAACATTGTTATCCTTTTCTGAATTTGTGCCTTGTTCTTCCCTGTCACCATAATAACCTCCTGTGGTCAAATTCTTTTTTTGTTGATTTTTGCTCAACATTTTTGGCCTTTGTCCTTTCTTTTAAATTCAAGCTCTGCTTCCAGTGTGGAAGGGGCACTGTCTCAGGCTTCTTGTGCCAGGGCTGCAGGCCCTATCTGTTTACCTAGTGTTACACTAATGTTGTCCTCAGGCCCATGGGGGACCTTTGTGTCCAGTGCTGCATTAAGGGAGTGGCTGGTGCTGCTGGACCCTGTAGGGGTCTGGCAACTTACCTGATGCTGAGTCAGGATCCTAGTGATAATATCTGGCTGAGCCTGGTGAGGTGTTTCTGAGCACATGGTGTTCTGGTGGATATGGGCTCCCTGTTTGCCCAAGTGTATGCCAAAGTGTATTGTAGTTCTTAAAGCTGAAGTCTGCCCATTCCCCTGGTTATGCTGAGTCCTGTAGAGGGGAGGGCTTGGTCCTGGTTTTGGCATTTGCCTGCTCCACTGCACTAGGGCACAGGACCTCTTGCTGCTTTTTTGGTTTGCTGCTGGCTTGCTTGGATGCTTCCTTTTCTGGACTGCATTCTCCTTTTACCTGACTTGTCTTGCCAATCTTTCAAATTTCTTATGCTAAATCCCCACCTTTTTGCTGGTTTTGCTCATCCGGCATCTGTTTTGGGGAGCTATTTTATGGTCATTTGGAGGCAAATATAGGAGAGTTATGGTGATTTGCTGATTCCTCCACCATCTTTGCTCCCAGAACCCCAATAACTTTTAACTCCTTTGTTGAAAACTAAAAGATCTGGAATACTTAGGTGGCATTTCATCTCTTTGCTCACTTGTAAGTTGGGACATTAGAATGGAAGAGATAGGGAAAACAAGTGATAGAGAGGATCACAAAAGATAAAATGTACAGTTGTAATTACATAAAAATTAAGTTTTTCCCCACAAACAAATCTTAATGCAGCTAAGATTAGAAGGGAAACTGTTAATTGGGGGGAAATTCTGTTAAGTGGAGAAAATCTTTACATCAAGTTTCTCCATTAAGGGTCTAATTTGCAAAATACATATAAGGAACTGATTCAAATTTATAAGAGTATAGATTCATTCCCTAACTGATAAATGCTCAAAGAATGTGAACAGATAGTTCTCCAGGGAAGAAATTCAAGCTATCCATCTACCGATAGATATATAGATAGATAGATAGATAGATAGATAGATAGATAGATAGATAGATAGATAGATAGATAATTTTAAAGCTGCAAATCATTAATAATTAGAGAAGTGCAAATTGAATCAACTTTGCATTTCTACCTTATGCCTCTCAAATTGGCAAAATTGATCAAAAAAAGAGGAAAAGGCAAATGTTGCAGGGGCTGTGGGAAAACAGGCATATTGATACAGCATCGATGGAGCTGTGAGTTAGTCCAGCCATCCTGGAAAGCAATTTGAAAGTATTCCCGCAAAGTTACTAAACTGTGCACAACCTTTTACTTAGTTCTACCACTACTAGGCCTATACTTCTCCTACATAATGATAATGGTGATGATCTAAGAAATAGGAAAAGGTCCTATGTATACAAAAATATTTAAAGTGCTCATCAATGGAACATGAATGTGTTCAAATACTGTTTGCTGCAAGAAATAATAAACGAGATGGTTTCAGAGAAGCCTAAGAATACTTGAATGAACTGAAGCAGAGCAGAACCAGCAAAACAATCATACAATAGCAGCAGCATTGTAAATCCAAACAATTTTGAAAGACTTGAAAACTCTGATCTGTGTGGTGACTAACCTCAATTCTAGAGAAAAGATAATGAAACGTTCTCCTTCTCAGATTGGAGCCAATTAAGATCTAGCACTGAAACATGTCCTTCCTTTACACTTCCCCCTCCATTATTACCCTTTAGCTTATTGACCTTTTCTTCCTTGATATAAATTTCATTTTTTCAGGACCTATAAAACATTCCTTTGTTATTTTCATTGTTAAGGCATTGAATAAGCAAATTAATTTAAATTATGATTCTATGTTTCTGTAAAAGCGAAAGACCATTCTCTCAAAAATATGTAATAAATATCTGGAATAATGGAATAATAAAATTCATATAATACTTAAAGTTTACAAAATACTTTGCATATATCATTTAATCCTCTTGACAAACCTGTGAGGATGGTGAATTATTATCTCCAAATTATAGGTGAGGAACCTGAGGACTTAACCAGGGTCACAAATCTATTATTTGAACTTTGGCCTTCCTAACTCCACACCTAATAATCTCTTCCCTATGCCATCTATCTACCTTGATTCTACTACTATTGGTCCATGGGTTAAGTTGACTACATTATTACTCCTTAGGGATATTATTTCTTACTGTTGATAGACTCTTTCATAACCATTCATTTTTTCTTTCTCTATTCCTTGTTAAACTACCCTTTCTTTTCTTCCTTAAAAAAAAGATTTCTTTCCATATGTGAGACTATTGAGAACCATCTCACCAATCTTTCCTCTTAAAATCTCAATCATAGAAAAAAACTTCAAACTGCTTTTATAACTGCAATTTTCTAAAAAGCAATGAAATAGAGATTTAAAATATGGCCTAACGACTCTCATAGTATATCAGGAACACAAAAGCTGGACATTTTTTGAGACTTTTAGTAACTCACCTTCTGTGACAGATTTATTAAATGATATATACAAAAACTACATAGAATGAGGTGAGAATGGGCTGAGATATCCACTTGTTGATAAAGAATCCAGGCTGACAAGATTACAGTTACATTAGAATACCTTGATGACTCATTTTTTGTTGTTACCAAAGAAATAAAGGAAAATATGTTTCCATTGGGATTTTTCCTTAATGATGCAATCCCACAAAGAGAGCAGCATTGTAAACAATACAACCAGTCCAAGTGCAAATTAGTTCTTTTCCTAACCATCATGGAAAGATACTTTGGGATGCTTTTTTGCAATAGTCAAGATTTTTTTTTAATTGTGCTGAGTAAAAGTTGCAAGACACAAAATCTGTTGTTTATTTACAGTTGTAAATGAAGAAGTCAACTTTGATGGTGGTTCATTATAAAGAATCTTCCTTATGCTGTTCTAATATGACCCAATGACAGGTGTTTTAGTTTGGGGTGATGATCTCAATCTTGGAAATACAATTATCTTTTGATATATACAAAAGATCCTCCACATTCATGAATTTGTCATTCTCATTTTGAATATTCAAGACTGGGCTAGAGTGCCAACCCATTGCAATCCCCAAGAGATGGTTTTGTTTTATTGTACTTAGCATGATATAAAGCTGCTAGTAGAGATTGGACATGGATGGTTCATACTTGTAATGACAGTGACATGCACTTTATTCCCACATACACATGTTAGGATTACCTGGGGGAGTGGGGAGGGTTGTGAGTGGGCAAGATATATTTCACCAAGAAGAGTTACAGGGCCCCTTCAAGTTCAAGTAATTGTGGCACACAGATGTAGATCAATTATAACAACATAGATTAACAAGCTCTCTATCCCCTGGAAGCATGAAATTAATTAATTGATCTTTTATATCTTAGTATAAATTGTCCAAATGAGTCCAATGTCTAGCTAAAATCATTCGGTCTCTGAGAGCTATGGTTTTGTGGAGTGGGGACAATAGGAGAGGGAATTTTGAAGCAGGAACAAAGAAAAGGTGACAAGAAGTTCTTTTATTTTTTTCAATAAATATTTAAGTAAGGTAAGTCCTGGGCGCTATTAGAAAAGTGAAAGAGCATCCAAAAGGTGAGGTCATCAAATATGACCATTACTTACTTCACAGTTTTCCTGAGGGCTCTGAAAACTCTCTTCAGAGGCAGTGCTCTATGAAGATTGACTATGTCCAAGTTAAAATGTCAAGTAGGTTGAAAATCTAAGTTCTGACACATTTTTTAGTTATGATCTCAGACAAGGATTCTCAAGACCTCAGTTTGCTCCTCCACAAAAGCAATCGCTTGGATTTTAAATTCCCAGATAGCTCTGATGTGGTGTGTTCCTTATTCTCAGGCTTCTTCCACTGCAAGATTTTGACCTTCAGCGTTCTAAGGATTCTCCTGGTTTCATCATTCTATGGTCTAGATTTGAAGATCCTTTCCTACTCTGACATTCTATGATCCTATGACTCGTTGAAAGACCAGAAACTTCTACTTCTAGCCCAGGGTCTTCTTGATCAATCCCTGTCATTCCCCTACCACAGAGAAAGAGAAAAAGAAAATGAAAATCCTTCTTCCCTTCTCCTTCCACAGCCCCTTTCTTTATTGGCTTTTGTAGAATATGAAAATTCTTCCATCTTGTGGACCTCTACAACTTCTGGAAAGTGCCAAGGGGCTATTGCATTTTTTAACCAACTGTTTGTATGAAAGACAAATAGAGGTTTTATTTTATGAAAACCAAACTATCCAAATTAGTCTTCATTATATTGGCATGTATGGTTCATAGTTGTTTTTTTTTCTAAATAAAATTAGCTTCACTCTTTTGCCATTTTCTTACTCGTTTGAAATGAAGATCACTTTGTATCTACATAATGAAGAAAACAGCTGGTAATAAGGTGCATAATTCATAGGGAGAGCTTTTGGAGTACAATATCTCTGTGATTTTGGCTTAGAATTGATTGTTTTTAGCAAGTAGTTCAAGCATCAGCAAGCTACCACAAGCATGCCAAAAGCAAGATCATTATCAGTGGCAGGTGGGTTTATTGCCACTAGGCAAAATGTCAAAATAAGGGAAATTTGTCTTTGGTACTTTTCCACCTCCCTTTTCTTGCCCCTCTCTGAGGAACCCTCTTACCTGATCTCTTGGTGTCTGAAATCTGCTTCCCTGATCTTCCTTTCCTGTGTTGCCCATATTCTAAAATTACCCTCTCTCCCACTGTTCCAATAAAACTATCATTCCCTCAGTGCAAATGACCTAAACTAGGGATGAAAATGAAGTTATTATCTAATTACAGTTATTTATACTGTGACATAAATGTATGATGAGTAATCTTTCTAGAATATATATGATATTTAGTGTATATGTACATATACAGGTGTATACATGTATACACACATATGTATATATGTATATATTGGTAAATGTGTATTTGCATATGCATATATTTAAAGATTTGTATTTTGTACAGGCTAGTTCAGTGGCAGCTAAGCTGACATGGTGGATATGGACACTGAATATGGAGTCAAGAAGACCAGAGTTCAAATCCTGCCTCAGACACTAGCTATGTGACTCTGGGCAAGTCACTTAACCTCTGCCTGCCTCAGTTCCCTCATCTGTAAAATGGAAATAACAATGACACCTACCTCCCAGGGTTGTTGCGACATAATTAGAACATAATAAGATAATATTTTAAAGAGCTTAGCACGGTGCCTGGCACATAGTAGGCACTCTTACCTGTTAAAAGGCTTGTTTTCTTACTTTCTCCTTTCATTCATGGACTTGATCCCACTATTGATTTCCATGGAAACTTTAACCTAATGGATTTCTAACCTGGGCCTCTCCTTAGGCAGCTTGATGTCCTTGCTCCTGGGAGCTAACTCTGCTGGTGGCAGATAATATAGATACTGCCTAATCAGCTTTAGACTCATTGCCACTCAGAACTCGGCTTCGGCCTGCTCAGTTGCCAGGGAATGCACCACAGCTGACAGACACTAAGCACTTTACAAATGTCTCATCTGATCCTTACAAATGCCCAGGATCACACAGCTAGTAAGTGTCTGAAACTAGATTTGAACTCAGTTCTTCCTGGCTCTAGGCCTGCTGCTCTATCCATTCTGCCACCTAGCTGCCCCAGTTTAATATCACTTTAGTTTTACGGGATGCCACATCACGTGTTTGACTCATCAGCTTGCAATTTGCTCAACTCCCACATCTTTTCCCCATGTTTGCTAGGCACATCTTCCCCACTCCACCTCACCCATTTGTGCAGTTGATCCAATGAGATGATTTCTATGAATCACTTTGCAAATCATAGAGCAATGTATTGATTTTTTGAATCCATGTTTAGGGCTTTGCATTTATCTCTATTAAATTCCATCTGATTAAATTCAGCTCATTATTCCAACCTGTTGAAATAGTTTTGGATTTTCATTCTGCCATCACAATAATTCACAAGCCTAATTAAATCATTCCCCTGCTCAGAAAACTTCAGCAGCTACCTAGTACTGTGTGGACAGAGTGTAATTTCCCTACATTTGCATTACATTTTCCCATGGTCTAATTCCAACATACCCTTCCAATTTTGTCGTATAGTTTACATACTTATCAACCTGGAACACTAGTTAATCCCAAGACTCACCATTCTATGCCTTACCTCCATGTACTTGCATACACTGTCTCCCATCCCTGGAATGAACACATCTCTCCATTTACATTTGTTGAAGCCTTTACCTTCAAAGCCCAGGTCTTTTGCCACCTTCACTATAAAGCCCAACTAAAGATCTCTTTCTGTCTCTGTTCAATCTCTCATCTCTCAATTTATCTTTCTATGTGTTTATCATTTCAAAATTTATGTTTATTTATGTTTATTTGTGCATTTGGGTATAATATTCTATAACTTGTTATAGAATAGTTCAATACTGGTAGAATACTGGTCTTAAAATGTGGGATTTTTGTCTGAAATTTGGAATTATGAAAGGAATTTTCTCAGTATCTCCAAGGCAAGACAGCCTATTCTGTTCTTCCTGTTTAATTCTGGACCCAACACATGGTCCATTTGCCATGTCTGCTCTCTGTCCCCCCACACCTCTTCCTTCCTTCCTTCCTTCCTTCCTTCCTTCCTTCCTTCCTTCCTTCCTTCCTTCCTTCCTTCCGTCCTTCCTTCCTTCCTTCCTTCCTTCCTTCCTTCCTTCCTACCTTGCTCCTGCTCCTCCTCCTCCCCCTCCCCCTTCTCCTTCTTCTTTTCTCTCACACACACTGATGGATGAATTATAAAAAGTGCACATAACTTCATTTCCTTACCTGGACAATAGACTTCAATGATTGACTAGGTTTTGCCCATAGAGATGGTTATACCAAATTTTCTTGCATGGTTACAGATTTTGTCCGGAAAGCTTTATAGCGTTCTGGGCTTTATATAACTGCCATGATATCAACAAGCAGAAATACCATCTACAATTCCTCTTTAATGTGTATGTACTGTGTGTTCCTCCATAACAATGGTGAATACTTCCACTGAGCATCTGTTTCCCTGGCTTATGCCTCATTTGGTGTCGATGCTCAGGGGATCCTTGAACAAGATTATATTTGTCCTCTCTTTCTTGAAAGATAGATTTATATAGATTTAAAGATGAATAAAATATGTAGATTAAGACATGCATGGGAGACACTTAAATTTCTTTATCATTTAACTCCAATCTCTCTTTATAGACTGATTTCACATTACTCAACAACTCCAACCATTCACCCTATTCTCTGCATTCCAGTCAGACTGTCATACTCATTCTTCCCCATATAGGACATTTGATCTCCTGACCCTGTGCCTTTACACAAGGAGTAGGGAGAAAAAGGAAGAGTCTCTCCTTAGTATCTAATAAGTCCAACTCAAGTGCCTTTCCTGATTTTCCCAAGTCCCTTCATCACTTTATACCTACTTGGAATATATTTACTTAACTGTTTATATATTTTATTTAAGTTATTTAAATTTAAGTTAATTTAAGTTTAAGTTATTTGCTTAACTGTTTATATATTCCCTCTCTCCCAGTGGAATTTTAGCTCCTTGCTGACAGGAATTCTTTCATTTGTCCATGGAATATAGCACACGCTTTCAAAACATTTGTTGAATTGAACGGAATGAACAGGCAAGGTATAGAATCTGAATAGGAGAGCAAGGGTTAGTGCCCAGAGATTTGTATCTGGAAGGAGGTCACAGAGTAATTCATATTCTTAATATATAAGCAGGAGGTCAGTGCAGGAATCCAAATCAGGAATGATTGTCTCTGGGTCTCAGGTAGGCAGGGATGACCAGAGATGTCTGTGACTCTAGGATAGAGGCTGTTTGCTCTCTGTACAAGCTTTAAGCAGCCTTCCTGGTGTGGGATAATAAGGACAGGCAGGTGTTTACTTCTCCTCAGAGAGAGATAGGGTTTCACAGGTGCTTGTGACTGGTGATTGAAGCACCAACTAGATCCTCTAGGGTGCCCCAAGAATTCTAATAGCTAGGATCCAACGCCTCTTCCGCAAAACCCCAGTTTTCCTCATACATCCCTACATCTCTCCCCAGGCTTCAGAAATTCAGAGAAACATCCTGTTTATAAGAGCCCTTTCAGTACTCAAGAGTCTTATTAAACTCTACTTCAAGATTTTCTTTGGGCTGACTATTCTAGCTTCTTAACTTTTTAACTTTTAATCATCTTCCTGACTTTGAACTTTCTCCAGATGCTTTTTTCATCATGTCTTTATGTTATGAAAACCAAAACTGAGTGCAGCAGAAGTCTGACCAGGGCAGAGTTTGATGGGAGGAGAAAATTGACTCCTAGTCCTTAGATTGGCCACTCCTCTACATGAATCATATCCTGGGGCTTACTTTGTCAAGCAATCAACGAATATTTATTAAACACTTACTAGGTCCTAGTAAGGAGCAGGGCTATAATGAAAGTTAGAAATGGTTCCTACCCTCACATTCTAATGAGGAAGACTTACCTTGTGATTAATGTTACAATCTGTTAATACTTAAACCTCATCAGAACACGAACTGTTTTGGTGACTACCAAACGGAGCATTTTTCATTTCACTTTGTATTGTCTCCCTCAGAGATTAGGTCTTCCAGCCAGACCAGGGCCTTACTTGATTTTCAAAATCCTTTTTGAACTCTTCCATAGCCTGTGACCAATTCATATTTTTCTTGGAGGCTTTGGAAGTAAGAACTTTGACTATGTTGTCTTCTTCTGGTTGTATGTTTTACTTCCTTGTCACCAAAGTAAGATTCTATAGTCAGATTTTCTCCACTGTTTGCTCATTTTCCTAGCCAATTGCTTCACTTTTTAGTTCTTTGTTAAGGTAGGTCTCTACTTCTAGTGTGGAGGGCGTACTGTTCCAAGCTTCAGGGGTTTTGTGTAGCTGTTTTCAGAGATATTTCTGGGGACCTGTAAATTTTCAGTTCTTCCAAGGTTGTATGATCAAAGGAGAAGTGTTTACTCCTCTCCTGGCCTGTGTTCTGGTCTGTGACTGACTACAAGCACTCTTTTCTGCCTTGGAACTGTGAGGAGGATTTCCTCTCCACTGCAATCACCACAAACTCTGCCATGCCAACACTCCATCTAGCCCCAGAACTGCCACCCATGATTGAAGCCCAGACCAAAGTATGGGCAAAGCAAGAAAATCCTGCCTCTGTGCCAGCAAAGAGATCTCTGCAATCTCCCTCAGTATCCACTCAATCCTTCAATCATCTGTGGGCCGAGAGCTCCAGAAGCAGCCACCACCACTGCCACCCCTGCCACCAATGGCACTGCTGCCCTGGGGCTGGGGCTGGACCTTGCTCCTCTCTCACCCACACCTGACAGACCTTTCCTACTGACCTTCTAAGTTGTCTTTGGCATTTGTGGGTTGAGAAAACTGAAAACTACCACAGCTACCAGTGATTTAGTGCCCTGATGCCTGCTCTGGACCTATGTGTGCCGACACAGACCGCATTGGACTTCACTCTTCTCTCAGACTGATGCAACGGACCTTTCCTGTTAACCTTCCAGGTTGTCTTGGGCTGGAAATTTGCTTCACTCCATCATTTTGTGGGTTCTGATGCTCCATAATTTGTTTAGAGTCCTTTTACAGGTATTTGGAGGGGTTTGGGAGAGATCTCCAGCAAGTCCCTCCTTTTACAACCACCATCTTGGCTCTGCCCCAGAGGAGATATTCTTATCCAGGGGTGGGGAAGCTGCTACAGGTTCTCCACCCCTGTAAACTTTTTTCTGTTTTCAACCCCTTTGGAAGTCTGGTAAAATCCGTGGACTCTTTGCCAGAATAATGTTTTTATATGCCTAAAATAAAATTCATAGCATCACAAAGGAAACAAATTATGTTAAAAGTTATCAGATATGTATGTGTATGTGTTTAAAAATCAAATTCAAAGGCTCCAAGTTAAAAAAAAATACCTGTTTAGAAGTTTGCCTAGAGGAACTGAAAAGTTAAAAGATTCTCTTAGAGAGAATAGATTCTTATGTCTAAGGTAAGCTCAACTCAGATTCACAAGTATATCATTCAGTAAGGTGAAAAACCAAAACGCACAAAAGGTATCTTTCACTTTCTAAAGCCGGAAGAGTGTGGGGGTTAGAGAGAAAAAAAGATCTCAACCATTTCCATAAAGCTAGACATTTTGACACATTGGTTGTAAAGACTTAAATTCAGTTATTTTCATGGAGAAAAGGGAGAACAGATGAGTTTAGTAACCCTTTTCCTTTAAAGAAATATATTTAGCTAGAGCATGGCATCCTGCTGGAATATATCAGTTTGAAGTCGCCATCAACAAGCATATGATGGCATCCAAATAAACTTCTTGAAAATACACACTTGACTGAAGATTCCTTTGCTTTAGAAATGTTTTTTAAAATCACCAGCCAATGGAATAGATAATGTGATCTGTAGGGAATCACTGCTGACATCTTTAACATTGATTTCCTCAAGGAACAAGATGACAGGAACTGACTAGAAGATCAATATGAATATACCACCCAATTCCATGCTTTGTTAACCAGAAAATTTGAAGGAATGTATTCTTCACAGCAGAATGTCTAGTTCTTCCTGTTGAAACACTTTAGTGACTGCTCTCTGTTATGGACCAAAAATCCAGTGACCTATGAACTCATTGTTTAAAGACAAATTAGGGTAAGGAATTAATCTAATGCTTATGCCTACCACCAACATAAGTTGGCTATTGCTGGAATTGTAACTGGTATTAAACACAAGGGGTTTTATAAAGTTCCCTTAAATAAAACATTTTGAAGACATATCGAGCAAGGTATTAGCTAGATCATATCAGTAACTCAGGGAAGTGCCTTAGACCTCAGGATATTCCTTTGTGTGGCTAGTTTACAGGGACCCCAGGAGACCATGAAACTGCTACTAGGGAAGACACCACAAAGGTAAAAATAAATTGGTCAGAACTGAGCTGGGAAAACTCACCTCAGATATAATCAATAGTTGGTAGAGAGAACGATAGGAAGAAGGAAGAGCACCATTTAATAGCTTCCCATTTTAACTAATCGTTCTCACTAAAGACATATTAAATATTTCTCCCAGCTTAAAATATACAATTGTTATCAGCACCCTGTAAATTTCTATTCCCTGGGGCAAAGCTTCTACTTCCTTTCCTTAGTTTTGGTTCTGGATCTTACTTTGGAGTCCAATGAGGATGGCAGAGGTGGGAGTTTTCCAACTAAAGGATATTCAAAACAAATTAGAAAATATGGCCAGTCACCTACAATTGGACATAAAAAAAATCCCACAGAGGATTTAAACGTAATAAAATAAGAGACTTCTTTGTCAAGTTTGACATCTTTTAATTTCAGCCCTACAACTGAAACCCTGGACAAAAGCTAACACCTTCAAACTTTCTTACAAATCATGATTTTGACTTTCTTTCCATTTCAGATGCAACTTGACATGACTGACCCTCTAGCTCTGTTACTATTTTTCCTGAATTTCCAATCTTGACTTCTTTAAATTGCATTTCTGTTTCCCATCCACATAATAACTTTTTTGCCTTGACTTACTCTACAGGGAGTTCAGTCAGCACCACAAAACCCAGTCAACCACAGCCCATGATGAGACCTGAGCCCATTCCTGGAGGCAAGAGTTCAGTTGTGGTGTTTGATTATTGAAAGATCCTACACCTTACTACTTTGTGGCCTGGATGTCTGAAATATGAGGAGGAATAACAAAGTTCAGAGGTAAGAGAAAAATTGACTCACTTGTGATACGGTGTGGTCAGTGGCATGGTACCAAATTCCTGGTCCTTAACATATATTTGTATGTATATGGATATGTGTATATTTGTATGTATATGTATATGGAGAGAGAGAGGGATGGAAGGAGAGAAAGATTTCATATATGTGTGTTTGCACACTTATGCATGTATATATGTATATAGAGAAATTGCATATATGCTTATATATGTATATACACATATATAAGTATAATATTTGCATGTATGCATGTTGCATCTCAGTAGAATGTGAACTTCTTGAAGGCAAGGACCATTTTGTTTTTGTCTTCTTTTCCCCAGCACCCACATTTTTATCGAATTGAACTATCCATTTCTGACCTCAGGCCATGTTTTCTTCTTTTTCCCTTTGCATTCTCCATGCTGCCACACTGCCAGCCTGAGTTTTCAGGTCTGTTATATGCAGGGAGGTATGCTGGTAACTGTTTAACAACTGACTCTCTGAGAGGAAAATGTACACAAAGCTCATTTTTTTTAAAGTTTAATCTGCATTATCGGTATTTCTCCACCATTCTCTTAAGTCAGACAACACACACACACACACACACACACACAACCCTATCAAGCCCAAATTTGTAAAGTTTGCTGATTTGAGGTAAAAAAAATACCTTTACAGAATATTTAACAATTTGTCCTTGTGAGCCAGTTTAAACTAATTCCTAAATATCCCTGGACATATCTTCTGCATCTAATCTCTGCTGTTGTGTTACCTTGTGTTTGCTATGCTAAAAGAAAATCTTGTGCTTCAAAAAAAATTTCCATGTCTTATTTCTGGTGCCTTACAACTGTAGACTTTACCTCTGAAGATTCCAACCTGTAAGTATAGCTTGTCCAATGGAAAGCTGTCAGAAAGAGCTTTTGACCAAGTTTCACCCAGGTCTACTGAGAGTTGAGACCATGGGGAACACTGTACAAGCCTCACTATTGTTGAGTTAAGTAATTCACACATTTGACATGAAAGATTGCTCTGATACATATAATATCCAACTGAATGTAATAAAAAAAATAAAACTAATTAATTGGAATTATGATTCTTATTTAGAAAAAATGGAAATAATATAATGAAAAGAATTACTAAATGAAATTTTAAAAATCAGTACTATTTCTACAAAGTAATAACTATGCCATGTCCAACTCATTTCACAAACATTTAACTCAATTACCCATTTTACATGGGAGAAAGCTTCAGCAAAAGGCTTCAGCCTTGGCTTAAGCTTCCTCATGGTATTGCCTGGGGACAACTCATTTACCCAGTCTTTCTCTAAGTATGAATGCCCTATTGGGAGAAGAGATTTTCTTCCTTCCCAATTTCCAAGTTATAATTAACCATTTCAACCCACCATTAACCAATAACCTCAAGTCAAATTCTTTTTATCTTATTGTTTCTCATGCCTTACTTACCAAAAGATTTGGTGATAAGATATGATACTCTCCCCCTTTGTAGGAATATGCTTTGTCCTGGACTAGAGTCTGTTTTATTCAGGTGAACTATTAGTTTAGGATGAATGATACTAACTTAGCCTTGATTTTCATTTAACCTGTATATATGAAGTACACATAAGGTATTATAATAATCTGGGCAATAAGAACTCAGAGATAGTAATGAAATGTTCTCTGCCTTCAATCAACTTGCATTCTACCAGGGGTAGGAAATAAAGCATGTATGCAGGTAAGTGAGGAAAACACTAGCAAACTTCAGGACCAGAAAGAGCTTTGTGGAACTAAATTTGAAAAGAAGCTAAGAATATTGAGAGGTGGAAGTGAGAAGTGAGTGTACTCTAAGCCCCAGGTGTCAAACATGAGATATACCCACCCCCAAAAAATTAATGAAAGTTCAGTAGAACAAAGATAATGCTGATATGTGGTTTTCTAAGGCAACATGTGGTACACAGGAATCTTTACATATCAGTTAGTAGCCCCTGTTTCTGTTAAAGTTTAGCATCAGCTTTCTGGGCATTCAAGATAACCTATAAAAAGGAATGGATAAACCCACATAAATCCTCCACATTCCTATATATTTCTAATGAAGACTAACAGCAAGAAATAGAAAGATAAATGCCATTTAATGTTACTATAGACATTATAAAATATTTGAGAATCTACCTGCAGAAACAAACCCAAGAACTATATGAACACAATTACAAAACTTTTCATACAAATAAAGTCAGGTCGAAATAACTAGAAGAACACCAGTTGCTCGTGGTTAGACTGAGGTAACATAATAAAAATGATAATTTTATCTAAGGTAATTTACCTATTTAGTATCATACCAATTAATCTACCAAAAATTATTTTACAGAGCTAGAAAAAATAATTACAAAATTCATCTGGAAGAGCAAAAGGTCCAGAATAAGGGAATTAATGAAAAGAAATGCTAGGAAGGTGGCCTAGCCATACCAGATTTGAAACTGTATTATAAAGGAGCAGTCATCAAAAGTACTTGGTACTGGCTGAGGAATCAGGTGGTAGATCAGTGGAATAGGTTAGGTACACAAGACACAGTACTCAGTGACTATAGTAATCTACTGTTTGATAGACCCCAAAATTCCAGCTTCTGGGACAAGAACTCACTATTTGACAAAAACTTCTGGGAACACTAGAAAAAAGTATGATGGAAACTGGGCATAGACCAATATTTTATACCATATAACAAAATAAAATCTGAATGGCTTCATGGTCTGGATATAAAGGATGATACTGTAAACAATCTGGGAGAACAAGGAATAGTTTACCCATAAGAATTATGAAGAAGGGAAGAATTTGTGACCAAACAAGAGGTAGAGAGGGTATAACAAAATGCAAAATGGGTAATTTTGATTACGTTAAATTCAAAAGTTTTTGTACAAACAAAGCCAATGTAACCAAGATTAGGGGGGAAACAGAAAATTGGGAAAGAATTTTCACAACCAATGTCTCTGATAAAGGCCTCATTTCTAAAACGTACAGAGAACTGAGTCAAATTCATAAGAATGCAATTGATAAATTGTATTCCCCAATTGAGAAATGGTCAAAAGGATATGAACAGGCAGTTTTCAGAGGAAGAAATTAGAGATATCTATAACCATATTAAAAAATGCTCTAAATCACTATTGATTAGAGAAATGCAAATCAAAATGACTCTGAGGTACCACATCTCACCAGTCAGATTGGCTAATATGACAAAATAGCAAAATGATAAATACTGGAGAAAAATGTGGGAAAATTGGAACACTAATGCATTGTTGGTGGAGTTGTGAACTGATCTAACCATTCTGGAGAGCAATTTGGAACTATGACCAAAGGGCTATAAAAATGTACATACCACTTCTAGGGCTATATCCCAAAGGGAGCATACAAGTGGGATGTATGTATAAAAATGTATAAAAATATTTATGTATGTATAAAAATATTTATAGCAGCTCTTTTTGGGGTGGCAAAGAATTGGAAATCAAGGCAGATACACAGTAATTGTGGAATGGCTAAACAAGTTGTGGTATATGAATAATGGAATAACATTGTGCTATAAGAAATGAGGAGCAGACAAACTTCATAATAACCTGGAGAGACTTAATGTAAACTGATGCTGAAATAGGTGAGCAGAAACAGGAGAATATTGTACACAATTACAGACACATTGTATCTGTGATAACTGACTTTGTTAGACTGGACTCCTTTCAGCAATGCAAGGTTATAAGTCAACTCCAAAGGACTCATGATGGAGAAGACTATCCATATCCAGAGAAAGAATTACAGAGTTTGAATGGAGATTGAAGCAAATTGCTTGCTCTCTCTGTTTTTTGTTTTGTTTCATTTTGGTTTTTCTTCCTCATTATTCATTCCATTGGTTATAATTGCTCTGTACAACTTGACTAAGGCCTAATGTGAAGGAATATGCAGAACCCATATCAGATGGCATCCTGACATGGGGATGGGGGAGCCTTTAGGGGGCAGAAAATTTGGAACTCAAAAACTTGTGGAACTGAATGTTGTAGACTAATGGTAAATAAATTAAAAATTAAAATAAAAAAAGGAATGGGACAGGAGATGGAATGTCAAGTTTGGGGAATAACGAATAGGACAGTTTGACTAGAACACAGAGTATGTATAGATCTTCATCCTCAGTTTTCTTTAAAAAGTGCAAATTTCAGTCATTAAGGTTCGTGGTTATACCTCAATCTTTTCTTTATTCATCAATTATAATCATCTGGTGAATATAGTCAGATCAAATCAAGAACAAAAAAAAAGACAACTTGTTTAGGTACATGTTAGTCATATATTTTCTTATTTTACATGTAAGATCAAGCACTCAGGGTAAGGCAGGGTCCAAGTTTGTTTTTGAGGTAAACACAAAATCTCTAGTCTTTTTTAGTTGCTAATAAATAATAAAAGAATTAAATCATCCAATGAGCTATTCTTCTTATATAGCTTGTCGGACAGGTAAGCCAGAATGAGAGAAGTGATTTGTAAGATAATTCTTATTATGGGATGATTTTCCCAAATCAAACCAAATAAATTTCCATGATGGCAAACCATTGGAAAAAGTTTGTAATGGAAACAGAAATATTGCACTTCACTACTCCAGAAAAATATATTTGAAAAGCACAGTACTGAGACAATCATGTAAATTCCCAATGATTTTCTTGGTTTCCCATACTAATAAAGGTCCTTAAGAACTTCCTTATTAATTTCTCATGTCTTCTTCTCCTAATAGGACATTCATACCTAGAGAAAGATTGGGTAACTGAGTTGTTGTCCCCAGGCAATACTATGAGACAGCTCAAGCCAAGGTTGAATTCTTTTGCTGGAGCTTTCTCCCATGTAAAATCGGTAATTGAGCTCAATGTTTGTGAAATGAGTTAGACATGGCATAATTATTACTTTGCAGAAATAGTACTTATTTCCTGTTGCATTTAGTAGTCCTTTTCATTACATTATTTTTTATTTTTCTAAATAAGAATCACAATACCAACAATTCATTTTATCTTTGACTGCATTCAATTGGATATACCAATCCTTGAGTGTTCTGAACATGCTTCATTATTTATATTAATTTAAGAGCTCTTGTGGTCAAATTATTTAGTTTGTACTTCCAAGTAAGCATATAATTATCAAAGAATTTTTCTAAATAAAACATTTTAAAATATCTTGACATTGGAGAAGTGAATAATATGTCACTTTCTGTCAAAAGTGAGACCCAATATAATAGTGAAATAAAAGGATAACCACTTTCTTACTCCTAATGGCATACTCTTACTAATTAATAGAGGCTGTGGAATAGGAAAATACCATTGGATTATCTTAAGTTATTGCAAACTATTTAAAGATTCCCAATATTGTAAAATTTGAGAGTTGGAAGAGTGTATATTTTATGTAAATCCCTCCACTCCATTTAGTCATCCATTCTACAGCCTCTCGTGTGGTCACACAGACTCCATTAAAATTCTTGCTTACTACAATGGATTCACTTCCATATTAGGCAGTCCATTTCCAGACTATCAAAGACATATTCTTATACATATAGAACATTTGGGGTGAGTAGAGGCTTTTCATAAGTTCCTGCTCTATATAACCTCATTTTTGGACAACTGCAATGCAGAGAGCAACAACCAGTAGCTCAGAACCTACAGGTACATACATGGGGTTCTTTAGGCCAAAATATATGAACTATTTTACATGATGATAAATTCTCCCTATGCCTCAATCCATCCCATATCTTTCTTTATCCTCATCATGACTTCCAAGGTCCTTCATTCCTAGTGGATTATTTCCTGCTGCCAGTATTTCCTCAATCCATTATCTAAGTACTGATTTTATTTTCCCCTAAAAGATAATCCTTGCATTTCAAAAAAAAATCTATCTCTTGTTTCTGTCCCATACAGTCACAGACTTTATACCTGAAGATTCCAACCTGTAAGTATAGCTTGTCCCATGGAAAGCCCTCAGAAACAGCTTTTGACCAAGTTTCACCCAGTTCTACTGTTAAGACTTGTGGCCTTGGGGAACACTGTATAAGCCTCACTATTGTTGGGTTAGGTAATTCACACATTTGACATCAAAGATTACTTAAATATATATAATATCCAACTGAATGCAATTAAAGATAAAACTAATTGATTGGTATTATGATTCTTATTTAGAAAAATTAGAAATAATGTAATGAAAAGGACTATTAAATGCAACAGGAAATCAGTAATATTTCTTTGGTTCTTTTTTTCCTTGTTTTTGGGGGGAGGGAAGGCAGGGCAATTGGGGTTAAGTGACTTGCCCAAGGTCACACGACTAGTAAGTGTTAAGCGTCTGAGGCCAGATTTGAACTCAGGTCCTTCTGACTGCAGGGCTGGTGCTCTATTCACTGTGCCACCTATCCACCCCAAATCAGTACTATTTCTGCAAAGTAATAATTATTCCATGTCCAACTCATTTCACAAACATTCATGTCAATTATTCATTTTACATGTGAGAAAGCTCCAACAAAAGGCTTCAGCCTTGGCTTGGGCTACCTCATGGTATTGACTGGGGACAATTCAGTTATCCAGTATTTCTCTAAGTATGAATGTGCTTTTGGGAGAAGAGATTTTCCCCTTCCCAATCTCTAAGCTATAATGAAACATTTCAGCTTCATATTAATCACTATTTTAAAATCCTAGTCCTTTTATCTTATTGTTTCTCACGCCTTACTTTCCAAGTCCTAATTTGGGATCACTCTCACTGTCTATTCCCTCATTTAGAACTGTTAAAGACCTTAGATTAAAAAAGGCTAATGTCTCCCACTGCATCCAGGGCCATCTCCAGTTGACCTGATCTGTATCTTGCCACTGGACCTACATGGCTCTGGAATGTATGTTGCAGCTACTGCAAGCATCATTCATTTCTGCAAGATTTTGAGTTAAAAGTTTTCTCCCCATTGTTCCCCTACCCACCACCCAAAAACAGCAATCTCACTGAATATCCCCTCCTCCAGTCTGCTGTCTCCCATATCTTCTCCGATACCCCCTCCAACTTTCCAGTAGGGCACAGTGTATCTCTATGCACAGTGCTGTATATCTTATTTCCCACTTACATGTAAAATAATAATAATAATAAAATATTTTAAATATTTGGTTTTAAAACTTTGAATTCCAGATTCTTTCCCTACCTCCCTCATCACTCACCCTTACTGGGAAGATAAGCAATTCAATGTAGGTTGTACATGTGTAGCTATGCAAAACATTTCCATGGTAGATATATTGTGAAAGACTGACTATATTTCCCTCAATCCCACCCCCCACTAGTTGCATTCTCTACTTTAACCCTGTCCCTTTTCAAAAGTGGGTGCTTCCAACTCCCCTCCCCCCCAACCTGCACTCCCTTCCATCATCCCCCCTCCCATCGCCATCCCCCCTCCCATCGCCTTCCCCCCTACTCTCCTGTAGGATAAGATACCCTATATAGTGTGTATGTCATTCCCTCCCCAAGCCAAATTCAATGAGAATAAGGTTGACTCATTCCCTTTTGCCTTCCTGTTCTTCCCCTCCATTGTAACAGTTTTCCCTTGCCTCTTCTATATGAGAAAATTTACCCCATTCTGTCTCTCCCCATCTCCTCTCATTATATTCCTCTCTCACCTCTTAATTTCACCTTTTAAGTATCATCCCTTCCTATTCAATTGGTCCTGTGCCCTCTGTCTATGTATACCTGTACACATATATACACACACTCACATATGTATTCATATGCCATGTATCCTCCTATATAAATATATATACTATATATAAATATACATATATATGTATATATATACATTTCTATTCCCTTCAACTATTCTCATACTGAGAAAAGTTTCATAAGTTACAATTATTGTTTTTCCATGTAGCAATGTAAGTAGTTCAACTTTGATAAGTTCTGTATGATTTCTTTTCCCTGTTTACCTTCTCATGCTTCTTTTGATTCTTGTATCTGAATGTAAAATTTTCTATTCAACTCTGGCTTTTTCATCAAAAATGCTTGAAAGTCCTCTACTCCAATGAATGACCTTATTTTTCCCTGAAACATGATACTCAGTTTTTCTGGGTAGGTGATTCTTGGTTTTAATCCCAGCTCCTTTGACCTCCAGAATATCATATTCCAAGGCCTTCAGTCCCTCAGTGTAGAAGCTGCCTGATCCTGTGTTATCCTGATTGAGTTTCCATAGTATTCAAATTGTTTCTTCCTGGCTGCTTGTAATATTTTCTCCTTGATCTGGGAACTCTGGAACCTGGCTAGAATATTGCTAGGAGTTTTCTCTTTGGGATCTTTTTCAGGAAGTGATCAGTGGATTCTTTCAACCTCTATTTTGCCCTCTGGTTCTAAAACATCAGGGCAATTTTCCTTGAGAATTTCTTGAAGGATGATTTCTAGATTCTTTTTTTGATGATGGTTTTCAGGTAGTCCAATAATTTTTAAATTATCCCTCCTGCATCTATTTTCCAGGTCAGTAGTTTTTCCAATGAAATATTTCACATTGCCTTCTATTTTTTCATTTGTTTGGATCTGTTTAATAGTATCTTGATTTCTCATAAAGTCACTAGCTTCTGTTTGCTCCAGTCTAATTCTGAAGGAATGATTCTCTTCAGTGAGCTTTTGAGATTCTTTTTCCATCTGGCAAATTTGGCTTTTTAAGGCATTCTTCTCTTCATTGGCTTTTTGAGCCTCATTTGCCATTGTAATTAGTCTATTTTTATGGTGTTATTTTTTTCAGTCAGGTTGTTGATTCTCATTTCCTAATTTTCTTGCATCATTCTCATTTCTCTTCCCAATTTTTCCTCCACTACTCTTATTTGGTTTTCAAAATCCTTCTTAAGCTCCTCTATGGCCTGTAAGCAGCTTATTCTTTTGTTGGAAGCTTTTGGTGCAGAAGTCCTGACTTTGCTATCTTCCTCCTGTTCCATGCCCCAGTCCTTTTTGTCCCCAAAAAAGGAATCCAAAGTTGGACTGCTGTGCTTGCCTTGCTTCTCTCATTTGCTCATGTTGCCACTCAATTACTTGACTTTTGAGCTTTTTGCCACAGTAAAGCTCTGCTACCAGAGCAGGGAGCTTTGTCCCAATCACTAGGGTTTTCTCAGAAGCTGGAACTATTAGTTGGCTTCCCTCTCTGAAGCCTCCACATGCTCTGACACACTAGTCATACACCCCAGGACCTCCACCCCAGACAGTGATCCAGATCCAAGCAGGTTAAAGCAAGAGCAATTACCCCTCAAACTGGTAGGCTGGTCTTCCTACAATCTGCAGGCCAAGAGCACCGAAGCAGCCATGTGGCAGTTCCTGGAGGGTCGCCATGCCTAAGCTGCTTCTCCCTCCAGGGGACAAAGGCTGGACTGCACTCTGGGACTCCTAGGTCTCAAAGTCCACACTGCACTGACCTCTCACTTTTTCCTTAGTATCTGTGAGTTGATAATTCTGGAAACCACAACAGCTGTTGGTGATCTGAAGTCCCTCCAGCAGCTGCTGGTTGGGCCTCCCTGAACTTAAAACCTTGGGCTTGTGCAGGCCAGGTCTCGGCTCCCAGAGCGCTGCGCTAGCCACTTCCTGCTGGCCTTCTGGACAGCCTTCAGTGTTATTATCTCTGTGTTATTTTGTGGGTTCTGTAGCTCCAAAGTTTGTTTAGAATCATTTTTCACATGGATTGGAGGAGGTGGGAGCAGGAGCCCCATAGAAGTCCTGCTTCTACTCTGCCATCTTGACTCTGCCCCCCATTAGTTAATTTTTAAGTAATTATTTTCTTCAGTGAGATTTTTGTATTTCCTTTTCCACTTGACCAATTTTGCTCTTTTCTTAAAATAAGTAATATTTTATTTTTCCCCAACTACATGATAAAACTATTAAGGAGTTTTCCTCTTCAGTGAGTGTTTGTGCCTCTTTTACTGTTTGGCCTATTCTATTTTTAAAGTGTTATTTTCTTCAGTATTTTTTCTTGTACCTCCTTTGCCAATGTGTTGACCCTTTTTCTATGATTTTCTTGCATCACTCTCATTCCTTTTCCCAGTTTTTGCTTTCCTTCCCCTATTTAATTTTTTAAATCAAATTTGAGCTCTTCCAGGAATTCTTTTGGGAATTGAGACCAATTCACGTTTTTCTTTGAGGGTTTGGATATAATAGTTTTTCACTTTGTTGTCTCCTTCTGAGTGTCTTTTGATTTCCCTGTCACCATAGTAACTTTCTATGGTCAGATTCTTTTTTTTCTGTTTGCTCATTTTTCTAGACTATTTCTCAACTTTTAACTCTATGTTAAAGTGGGAATTTGCTCCTAGAGTGGTGAAGGCACTGTCCCAAGCTTCTTTCTTGGTCTTTCTTGCTATTTCTCTCAGAGCTAGTTCTGGGGGTTGGTAAGTTTTCAGTTTTACCAAGGTGGTATGATCTAAGCAGAGGTGCAATCACAGTTCTCCTGGTCTGTGCTCTGATCTGTAAGCAATAACAAGCACTCTTTTCCACCTTGAAACTGTGACAAGGGTCCCCACTCTTCTGCAGCCACAAATTCTGCTGTACTAGTGTGCCTTCTCAACTTGAGACTGCAATCCAGATCTGGGTATGGGTAATGCAACAGAGTCCTGCACACAGTGTCAGCATAGAGACCCCTGTAATCTCCTTCTGACCAGATTTCTGACCCCCTTACCATGTGTGGACTGAGATCTCTGAAAGCCACCACTTATTCTGTCATCCCGAAGACCTGCTGTTGGTTTTCTTGGGCTGGGCCTGTACTGGCACAGCCTGTACTGGGCTGCACTGCATTCTCTCCCACATGTGACAGATCTTTTCTGCCAACTTTCTAGGTTGTCTTTGGCTAGAAAATTGTTTCACCTTGTCCTTTTGTGAGTTCTTCCACTCTGGAATTTGTTTTGAGATCTTATTTAAAGTTGTTTGGAGGGAAATTTGGGAGAGCTCAGGTCTGTCTTTTCTCCATCATCTTGCTCCCTGCCCCCCCCCCAAATATTTTTCTATCTCCTCCAGGATCAAATATAAAATCCTTTGTTTGGCATTTGAAGACCTTTATAGTCTGACTCCAACCTACCTTTCCAGTCTTATTACATATTATTTTTCCCCTGAACTATATGATCTTGCCATACTGGCCTTCTTGCTATTCCTCCTTGGGTCTCAAACCCAAGACTTTACAAAACTCTTAACATTCAGAAATTAAACATGAATCTGACAGACAGACAGAGAGAGAGAGAGAGAGAGAGAGAGAGAGAGAGAGAGAGAGAGAGAGAGAGAGAGAGAGAAGGAAGAGGAAGAAAAGACCCAGGTTAGCCTTAGGCTGGGCACAGGATGGTGATCCTGCAAAGAAAAAGTATCAGTATACAGGTAGGAGACATGTCATGAAAACCCAGGGAGAGGAGCATTTCTAGGAGTAGATGGTGGCCAGCAGTGTCATACACTAAGGAGACTTCAAGGAAATTGAGGACTGAGAAAAGGACAATAGATTCATCAATTAAAAATATTAAGTAGTGCCCCCTAAACTGGAAATGAGTGTTTATAGATAGCATAAATGTACCTACATATTTATTTGGTTGCACAGCTGACTCCCTGATTTTCTCTTCTGTCTTGAGAGAATTTCTGAGTTGGAGAGGGGAGAAGGTGAAAGATGATTGACACTTGCTCTGCACATACCTCAGCCCCATGGGCAGCAGTGGGACATAGGCCAATCAGCTGTCTCTGCTTCTCCACCTCCCTTTGTTCCCCTCATCTGTGCACCTGTGTCTATTTTCCATAGTTGCTGGAGAAGGGACAGTGTTTGTGTGTATAACTTTTCTGGATGATGTGTGTGCCCTCAACACTCTGGGACTGTGTTTTGAGGATAGTAGTCTACTGATTTTGCCAAGTATATATGTGAAGATCTGAAAATTATCGTACATAGGAATAGAGACTAGACCTGTCGTTTTATTTATATAGAGAATGGTTCCTGGATGGGGAAATTCCTTCTTTTAATATAGGTCATCATCTTCCCTGCAATTTATAATTTACAGAGCTATTAGACTTACCCAAGGTCACATAGCCAATATATTTCAGAGGCAGGATTTAAATTCAGGTCTTCCTGGCTCTAAAGCCAGCTTTCTATCTATTATGTTATGCTGTCTCTCTTATGTTATGCATATGTATACATATATGTATGTGCTCTGTGTGTTATTTTTTAAAATTCCCCACCTGGGGCAGCTAGGTGGTACAGTGAATAGAGCACCAGCCCTGAAGTCAGGAGGACTTGAGTTCAAATTTGGTCTCAGACTCTTGATACACTTACTAGTTGTGTGACCTTGGGCAAGTCACTTAATCCCAATTGCCATGCCTTCCTCCCTCCTAAAATAAAATAAAATACCCCACCTTTTCCCATTTATTTTTCTTCCTTTAAAAAATGTCAAAACAATTGCAATTAATAGAAAATTCTTCCTAAAATCTCTTCATGGTCTCTATGATCCCTATGTTGAATTGAACGTTGCTTCCATGTAACTTCTATTCATTGCTCTTAGTCTTGCCCTCTGAAGCCAAGCAGAACAAGATTAATCCTTCTTCTATGTGTTAGACCATCAGACATTTGCAGTCATGGGATCCCAAGTCATAAGATCCTAAAGTTGGAAGGTATCTCAGGGACCATCTAATCCAACTCCTACCCACAATGGGATTTTTCCCCCCTTCATGAAGACTTTCATTTTCTAATATAAAACATACAAATTCATTCTACTGTAACTAAGATAACAGAATTTCCACTTCTTACCATCTTGGTCTTCCTCTTCTGGGCTTATGCCAATTTGTCAATGTCTCTCTTAAAATGCGGTACCCAGGGGGTGGCTTGGTGGCACAGTGAGTAAAGTGCCTTCCCCAGAGTCAGGAGGACCTGAGTTTGGTTCTAGCCTCAGATACTTAACACCCACACACAAAAAAATAGCCGTGTAACCTTGGGCAAGTTACTTAACCCCAATTGCCCTCCAAAAGGAAAAAAAAGTGGTACCCATGAAGAAAACTAGGTACATGAATACACTGTTGGTGGAGTTGTGAATTGGTTCTGCCATTCTGGAAAGCAATTTGAAACAATCCCCAAAATGTCACCAAACTCTTCATTTTTACCCAACAATATGACTTCTAAGCCTATAACCCAAAGAGATCAAAGAAAGAGGTAAAGAACCTATATATGCAAAAATATTTGTAGTATTGCCACTCTTTGTAGTGGCAAAAAACTGGAAACTAAGGGGTTTGTGTGCATCAGTTGGAGAATGGATGAACAAATTAGGCTTTATGAATAGAATAGTATTGTACTTATAAAATTATGAAAATTATGGTTTCAGAGAAACTTGAGATTTATATGAATTGTGGTAATGAGTTGAATCAGGAGAACAGTTTATATAATAACAATGCCATAAAGACAAACAAATTTGAAAAACTCTAATTAATGTAATGACTTTATCATAATTCCAGAGGACCAATGATGAAACATGCTACCCATCCTTTGATAGAGAAGTGATATACTCAGGGTGAAGAATATATACTTGGATATGGCCAATGTGAAGATTTTTGTTTTTACTTGACCATGAATATTTATTATAACAGTTTTGTTTTCCTTTTTTTTTAATCCTGGGCAGTGGAAGAAGCAAAATCAGATATTTTAATTGAAAAAAACCCCTTTTTTGAAAGTGTAACATCCACAATGAAGTAGAAAACTTTAGTCACAGTTTGATTAGAGTACAGTGGAGTTAAGCTACCCCCTCCCTCATATAGTATCCCTGTATATACAATAGTATAGTATCCCTGTATCTATCTATCTATCTATCTATCTATCTATCTATCTATCTATCTATCTATCTGTCTGTCTGTCTGTCTATCTGTCTGTCTATCTGTCTATCTATCTAATCTATCTATCTATATCTATATCTATCTATATATATATATATATATATATATATATATATATATAGAGAGAGAGAGAGAGAGAGAGAGAGAGAGAGAGATAGTATAGTATATATAGTATCCTATACTATCCCTGGATATTATACCTATACCAAAGTGATCATTTCTATTGGTTTTATATTTTGTGTTAAATTCTTATTTATAGATTAGTTTTTATAACATGATGCTACACAATATTTCTATGGAACTTCCATAATCAAATGATTATGATTGATATTTTGCTACAATTTGAAGCAGTTAAATGAATATTCTTTACCTTTTGGTACTAGACTATTTATTAACTATGTCATCAACTTAGGTTGTCTGTAAACTTGCCATAGCTAAATACTATAACCTAGGGACTTACAATTCATTACTCACTCAACTTGGCAAGAATAGGAGAGTTGAAACTGATTAATATCTTTGATGATAGGAACCCTTGGGTATGAATCAAGCTAGTGAAGTGAGGGAGCTTGCCTCTTACTAAGTCAGTGTGGCCCAACTGAAAGACTATTGGATCAAGAATCATAATGTTTAGATTCCAAATCAGTCTCCTCATTCTGCCTCTGTGAAATTTCTATTACTGCTAGTTCTGTGTTCTGGAGTCAAGGAGTATAAATATAAGCCTTCTTATCCATGACAGATGAGAAAGAGAAATAGGGAAAGAGAGAATGAACATTTATTATTTACTACATTCTGTAAATACAAGAATACCAAAAATCCATGCTCTCAAGGATCTTAGGTTCATAATAAGAGAAGATATGACATAAAATGGAAGGAAAAGAAAGGGAAGGGTACCCAAATGAAACTAAGACTTCTGAGAAACTGGAACAGGTCACTCATTGGGTTGGACTGGGAATAAAGTGAACATAGTTAGGGTTGTTTAAGAAATGGCCATCAAAAGACTCACCAGTCAAGAGAGCAGGACCAGAGAATAGAGTCAACCCAAGATGGGAAAGGCTGCTATTATGTTCTCCTAAAATCACAGAACCATAAAATCTCAAAATTGGAAGATATCCCACAGTCATCTAGTCTAGTCCCTTTTGTTATTCAGTCATGTCTAACTCTTAGTGACTACATTTGGGGTTTTCTTGAGGAAGATACTGAAGTAGTTTGCTATTTCCTTCTCTATCTCATTTTATGGATGAGGTAAAGGGTTATGTGACTTGCCCACAGTCACACACCCTGTTTGCCTCAGTTTCCTCATCTATAAAATGAACTAGAGAAGGAAAAGACAAACCATCTCAGCATCTCTGCCAAGAAAACTGAAAAAGGGATCACGAAAAAAAATACATGACTAAAATGACTGAACAACAACAAAGAATACCTTATCTTAGTACTAGGCATCATGCTCTTAGAGATCTGACAATATGACTGAACTTGGTGGACTTGGAGATATTAGCTATTGTAATAATGATGTGGATACAAATGGTGCCCTAAGAGTTAAAAGGAATATTAAGGGTTACTTTCCCAGGTCCCCTAAGGGGGTTTGCATCTCATCCTATAGCTGATCAGCTAACTCTGAGATACTATAACTTGAGGGCATCCTAAAGCCCTTTCCCCCTTATCTTGAAATACCATACAACTTGTACCAAAAGAATTGCTTTTGTCTCCCTTATCCTGTGTTCCCTGTCCTGTCATTCATCTTCCCCATCCTGTGTCATGACAATTTTTCCTTATCTTCTAAGCAATGATCTTCCTCCTCCTGTTTATTCTTATCCTGTTCATAATCTTCAACCCCCATAAAGAAACCCTAAAAAGAAAAAACCCTAAAAATTACATTATCATCAGCATCATCAGGCTGAATCGCTTTTTCTCTATATAAGCCTGGTCCTTCCCTATGTCAGGGCTTTTGTTTAGCTCCCTTCTAATCTCAAGCCCATGTGGCTTCATGTAATAAAGCTTCCAAAGGCTAAGTGAAGGTCTAAGTGAATTCTTTCCCACTCAAACTGCTCTCCCAACTCTGACCTCAAAAGTAACAACAAAAATAATAGCAACAATTATAGGTACTTACATAGCACTTTAAGGTTTATAAAGTGTTATTTGAGCCTCATAATAATCTTGTGAGGCCCTAAGGTTATTATTAACTTCATTTTACAGATCCAGAAACTAAGGCTGAAAGAGATTAAGTCACCTGGGGCACAAAGCTAACTAAGTGGTAGAGGCAAGATTCAAACTTGAGTTTTCTTGGCTTAATGTCCAGTCCTTTGCTGTGTTGCTATACTGCCTCTCGTGGAGGGATGTAATCATTTTGTAATCAAGCTTAGTGAGCATTTCTTTCCTATGAAGATAATTGGACCTTAGAGACTGCGGTGGTCCAGAGGCAATGGTGTCTGGGATTTTTACTAGGGTACCTGAAATTATTATTCACAGTATTTGGAAACCCAGCAGTCTCTGGAATCATATGAATTTAATGGGAAGGAGGCCCCATGTCCAGGTGAATTCCCAAGCTCTGTAAGAGATGGTTTAGTTTAGAAGGTAAACACAAGGTGTGTCCTACACAATTGCCTTTACAACATTTTGGGAGCTAGGTCCAAGTTATCTAGTCTTTACTTATCAGTGTAGGTGTTGCAGTCTAACACCCCACTGGAATGCAAGTCCCTTGAGGGTAGATATTGTTTCTTGTTTTGGTTTGGTTTTTGGTCTTTGTATCTCAAGGACCCAACACCTCTGCCTGGGAGAAGAGAGATGGAGGAGGAAGGAGCTGGGCTTTTATCTGAGGTAGGTCATTTCTGGAGAAAAAAAATCCTCTACCAAAAACAGGCCATTAACATTCAAAGGGCATTGATTAAGCAGCTACTATGTGCCACACACCATTCCAGGTGAAGACAAAAATAGAAGTCCATGACCTCAAGAATTTTATATTCTCTCATCTCATCTCATCTCATCTCATCTCATCTCATCTCATCTCATCTCATCTCATCTCATCTCTCTCTCTCTTTCTGTGGATACATAGATAGATGATAGATAGATAGATAGATAGATAGATAGATAGATAGATAGATAGATAGATAGATAGATAGAGATAGATAGATGATAGAGAGATAGAGAAATAGATAGATACAGAGATTAGATATATAGAGAGCGATATCGAGAGGGGCCCTGAGAGCTGGGGTGGATGGGGTGAGGGAGAAAGGGAGGTGAGGTATTAGGCCCCCAACAGAAACAACACTTGAACTAGAGGTATGCTCCCACTTAGAGAAGAGGACATAAATAATGATTCAACAAAAGAGACTGAGAAAAGAAGTCAGGCAGGTAGAAAGAAATCTGGGAAAAAGCAGTTGCTTGTCCTTCCTTTCTAAGAGGACCAATGACATCATGGGGTGATGTCTTGACTCCCCCATGGAATAGCAACAGCAGGGAGGAAGAGAGCATTCAGGAGGAGAGAGTGATGGTTTCAAAAACTTCAGACCGTTCAAAAGCCATGAGGCTGCCTCAGCTATTTAAGCATCTAGGAGAGCTGCCTGGGATACTAAGGGCTTCCATGACTTACTAGGGTGAACAGACATCCTAACCCAGAATGCACATTTAACACTGAATTGAAGAAAAACAAATCACGACTCCTTTCTTTGGAGTTATAACTCTAACAGACTTAACCTGGTTTACCATTCCTTATACTAACTAGTGCCACAGAAATACTACTTGGACATATTTCTCCATTCATGCAATCCAACTTTTTTAGTTCAAAGGATGAAAAAAAATGCAAATGCCTCACCTCTAAGAACAAACTGTCAGCTTGAGGCTTAGAGATCCAATGACTATATATAAACCAATGCTAAGGATAAGATTTGAATTATTATATAAATAGTGTATAATATTTAATGTATTGTATAATTACATAATTACATAATAATTTATGCATCTCTTTCCCCCTACAAACTTGAGAGACAAATAGCACAATTTTTTGTTTTTGTTTTTCCCTAGAGCCTGCAAGGTGGCACAGTAGATAGAGCATTAGAATTATCTAGAAAACCTGAGTTCAGTAATGCCTCCAGCACTTACTAGATCTGTTTTCCTGGGGAAATCATTAAACCTCTCTTACCCTTAGTTTTCTCAATAATAAAATGGGGATGGGGTGGCTAGGTGGCACAGTGAATAGAGCACTGGCCCTGGAGTCAGGAGGACCTGAGTTCAATTCTGGCCTCAGACACTTAACACAAAACTAGCCTTGTGACCTTGGGCAAGTCACTTAACACCAACTGGTCTACCTTCCCCCCTCCAAAAAGCAAAAAGCAAAATCTAAATAAATAAATATATGAAGTGGGGATAAAAATAGAACCTACTTCACAGAATTATTGTTAGCATCAAATGAGATTACACATGCAAAGTTCTTTTCCAGTCTTAAACACTGTATAAACGCAATCAATATTCCTAATTTTACAAAGGAAGAAACTAAACAGATAAACTCAGTGGCTTTCCCATAGTTATGCAGCTACTAAGTAGAATATCCTAGATTCAAAACCAGATCTCCTGACTCCAGGGCCAACCCTCTGTTCTTGACCTTCTGCATACCTTAATATAAAATTGGAGTCTTTGTATTTTAAAAGACTCAGAGAATTTGGGGGCTAAAAGACAGCTTAGAGTTCTTGAGAGGGCTTAGCTTAGACATCTCATTTCTCACTTGGCTGGACTACTTTGGGGCTCCTCTGATTTCTCCACCGTGCCCCAGGAAACTCATTACCGGGATCACTTGTCATCCTAGAAAATCTCATTATTATTCTACCTTATCGCTATCCTTCTGAGTCTCTGATTAGATCACAGGGCAATGATATCCATATATCCATTTAAGGAGAGAACTCAGCTCTGACATCTCCTCATTTCTCACCTGACTGCAGTATTTTGGGATTTCTCTGACTGACTTCTCTATCATGCCACTGCATCTGGTCTCTGGTTCCCGCCCCCCCCTCCCCATTTCCCATATCTGTTTTCATCTCCCTTTTGTTTGGTTTTTAAATTTTCCCATTAGATTGTAAGCTTCTTCAAAGTAGGGGCTGTCTTCCTTTTTTCATATTTGTATCCCCAGCCCTTAGCACAATGCCAAATAGTATATGATTAATAAAGATTCATTGATTGATTGATGGTTTGCTATCAGGTCCAACTCCAAATCCTATAATTTGTGATCCTGTGAAAACTTCCTACTGAGCTATTATGTTTTGGCCTAATTAATTAGAGTGATCACCCCTGTATCCTCTTAGCAAGGTACATGCAGCAAAGGGCCAGAGCATATGTCCAGTTGCATGAGAGGTACTCTAGTTCAGCAAACCAGTGGTTTGCCTGATGCCCTATATTGCCTGTGATTATCTCTTTTGCTGTTGTTGTCGTTCAGAAGTTTTCAGTCATGTCTGACTCTTTGTGATCACTTGTACATCTTAGCAGAGGAAACCTAGTTTCCTTATCTATAAAAGAAGCAGGAGGAGGAAATGGTAAACCACTCTAGTTAGTATCTCTGCCAGGAGAGAGAGAGAGAGAGACAGAGAGAGAGAGAGAGAGAGAGAGAGAGAGAGAGAGAGAGAGAGAGAGAGAGACAGAGAGAGAGAGAGAGAGAGAGAGAGAGAGAGAGAGAGAGAGACAGAGAGACAGAGAGAGACAGAGAGAGACAGAGAGAG
>NW_027185694.1:11884689-11919090 GCF_028583685.1 Petaurus breviceps papuanus | reverse complement strand
AGAGAGAGAGAGAGAGAGAGAGAGAGAGAGAGAGAGAGAGAGAGATATGAGATGAGATGAGATGAGATGAGATGAGATGAGATGAGATGAGATGAGATGAGATGAGATGAGATGAGATGAGATGAGATGAGGTGAGATGAGATGAGATGAGATGAGGTGAGATGAGAGAATGTAAAACAAGGGAAAGTGCATTGCTCAGGGACACAGAGATAATATTTCCCAGGTAGAATTTGAACCTGAGTCTTCCTAACTCCAACTTCAGTATTCTTTCAATTTCACCATGCTTCCTCTCATACAATACCACAATTTAAGCTTTCATGTAAGTTATTTATTTTTTAAATATATATTAGATGTTTAAAAACTAGTAAGGGGCTAAAGGAACCTTGAAAAGAATTTTTGGTAATATCTAACAGTTTATTTATAAGAGAAATCCAGGTGTTTTCCTTTCTACTTCCTCATTCAAAGCCCAGTCTTTCAAGGACATTTCTGACCTTGCCCAAAAGTTTAGCCCACCAAGACCATCTTATCTAAAGAGAATTCTTACTCTCCCATGGTTCATTGTTCATTGACTGGTTAGAGGAGAGATCCTTCTGTATAGATTGCCTGAGGTGAGAGTAGTCTGGCTTGAAATGAGTTTCTCTTTGTCTGTAAGTGACATAATCAAAGTCAGGTCCCTAGCTCCTCATTAGAATAAGCCCACCTCTAATTATAATATTAATTCTCTCATTAATTGTTAACCAGAGTTGATTTCCATCTGTTGGAAATACCCACTCTTCCAAGGGCATATAAGTATTAATTGGCCTCCATCATTTGTCTCTGGTTTACTAGAGAAAGCTAAATGGCCATCCTTTTATTATTTGCTAGTCACAATTAATAAAATAATAAATTACCCAGAAACTATGATTCCTGAACTTTTAATAAGCCACATTTATCCCTACTAGGTATCTCTCCAATTCTCTTTGGGTTGTTATTTTATTTTTTCTGAGGTCATGGAAATCTATGAGTTAAAGCTAAAAAACAATACTAGAAGAATATTGATGTTAAAGAAATGGCCCTTTGCCACAATGAGTAATCTGAGATCACAGAAAGCACTGTTTGATTTCCCAAATGTGATCTAGCTTCATCTCTCCATACTCAATTCTAGGCCCAGTTTACTGTCCAGTTTTAGTGCCTTATCCAAAACATACATATTACAGTACTAATAAAAACCAAGAGGAAATGATAAGAGAAATTTCCTTCATAATATCTATGACATCATAAGACTTCTGGGAGTTAGCCTACCAGAATGCTCACATTATTGCATTACTACAAATCCTTTTGCAGAAATTAAAGAACTAAATACTTCAAGAGGCAGATAGTCTGTGCTCATGGTTGGGCCATGCCAATATAATAAAAATGACAATACTACCTAAATCAGTTTGGAGCTTTTAAGCGATTTAAACTACCAAGGGTATAATTTATAGAACTAGACAAAATAATAACAAAATTCACTCAGAGGTCAAAAGTCTAGAATCTCAAGTGAAATATTTTATTTAAAAGAAGCACAAAGGAGACATAGGATTATGAGGCCTCTAACTGTTATAAGTGGTAATTATCAAGACTATTTGGTCCTGGAGGTGAAGTCAAGCTGGGAGAATGAGAGCCCAGCAACTTTGCTTCAGCTTCCCCAAAATCTTTTCCACAATGACGTTTTTTTAAAAAAGAGTCAGACCAAATTCTGAGCAGGAAAAATCAAGGGAAAAATCTCCGTGATTCATTTTTCAAGCCCTGGGAATCTTAGGAAGATAAAGAGGGCTATATGAGTAACCAGGAGCACACCCTGGAAATGGTACTGAACTATGGTAAGGCCATTTCAGTGCCCAGGGACTGAACACCAGCTCAGAAAGGGATCCTAGGACTAGACATGGGATACAGTCTCTGGAAACCCCCTTGAGCTCCTTGAATCTTCCCACAAGATCCAGTGTTTTCCTGAGACCATAAGCCTTCCATTATCACCTAGACTGAAAGTCTGTTACCCTTAACCTGGCCTAGTCCTCCATTGTCTGTTATCTCCAGGTAGTCTTCAGCTACTTCCCACCCTTAATCCCATTCTCCTGGTTCTGGGAATCTGACCTCAGTCTCATCAAGATCCTCCTTAGACTTCTCCTCCCTATACTCCTCCTCCCAAACTACTGGACCACCCCTAGATCCCTCCCACAATCTTTCCGTACACAAGATCCATCTTGCCTCACTCAGATTCAATCTATGTCATACTCAGTCTATGTCAAATTGTTCCGCCCCACTTGTCAATATAAGCATCACAGATGCTTAGGCTCCTTAAGAGTCTACCCAATATGGAAAATATTTAATAAACTTTGTTTTACTTTGGCTGAGAGGACCCAGTACATTGGTACTTTGGGATCTTGAGCACCCCTAAACCTCAATACTAGAACTAGGAATGGGTATCATCTGGTAATTTTATTACATATCACCCAGTTCTGGGTCACAATTCTAGGGTAGAGAACAGTAATGATGGTTGCATAAGAACAGGAGTCTTATTTATATAAAGATTAGAGTACAGACCAGAAAGGCAGTGACTAGATCTCTTGGCAAATCACATAGTGTTGGAAGCATGAAAAACAGGCCTCCAGTAAGCTGTAAAAACAGCAGGACATAAAAGATAGAAGCTCAAGACAGTTATCACACTCAGAGACATGCAGAAATAGGCTGAAAAAATGAGAAAACAACAACAAAAAGGAACCTGATCATAAAAATTTGAGGTGACTAGGAAGTAAAGGACCAAATGCAGAAAATACAGTGACATGAAAATAGCTTCAATCAAAGCCTTAAAGAAAAATGTAAATTGGACATGAAATCAACAGTAATTCTTAGAAGAGGTAAAAAAAAGAAGAGATTTTTTTTAAAAAGTAAAAATATGATTTAAAAAAAACCAAATAAGATTAGTGGAGGGGAAACCAGGAAAAGAAATGAGAGCTTTGCAAGAAAATTATGAAAGGAGAATGAACAACTTGGTAAAAGAGGCAAACAAAAAAAAAACCTACAGACAATTTTTAAAAAATCAGATTTGGCCAAGGAAAGGAAGGGGGAGAAAATTTGAAACTCAAGGAATTGTAGAATTGAATCTTGTAAACTAAAAGTAAACAAATTTATAAAGACCTAAAAATAAATAAATGCTTTTTTTAAAAAAGAAAAAAATTTTTTAAATTAAAAAAAATTAAAATTAGGAGAGAGAAAGCAATACCTTTCAAAACTATATCTGAAGAGTAATTCTTAGCCAAATAAGGGATATATGTGATTTTTAAAAAGACAAAATAAAACTTTTTGATTACATAAAATTAATAAGCTTTTACACAACAAAATCAATACAGATATAAGAGAAATTGTGTTGGAGTGGCAGAAGAGAAGTCTTTGCATCAAATATCACTGTAAAAAAACTCTGGTAACTAAGATATCTAGGGAATAGGCACAAATATATAGTACCAAGAATTATTCCACAATAGATCAGTGGTCATAGGATAAGAATAGTTTTCAAAAGAATTACAAACTATAGACAACCACATAAATAAAAGCTCCAGGCCTTAGTTGCTCAAAGTCTCTGTCTATGACCTTCTGTCCCTGTTTGTCAGTCTCTGTCTCTTGTTTCATTAACATATTATCTGATGAAAATGCAAAAGTAAGATCATTTAATTAAGTTACTTCCATAGTTATATTTGTCATGGTATTGTTATCTTAATGTATATATTACATTTAAAAATATACCTTGTTTGAGGAGAGCTTTCAAGGCTGCATATCATTCTACCAAGTCAGACTTTTAAAAATCAATAATTAATGAATAAAGTAGCATGTTATACTTTTTACAACTCTTGGTCCATTGCATGACTATACAAATATGGCCTATTATTTAAAAAAAAAATCTACAAAAGTCTCTCTGTTGTCTTTCCAAGATTTGATCAAATGTATCATCAAGAATTCAGTTCATTCACAAAATGTTCTCATAAAATCTTATACAGATGAAAAAGAAGTCATAGGGATCATTAGTGATTGATACCTTCTCAGTCGTTGTTATTAGAACGTCTGTCTCATCTTTTTCATTCTTTTAGAATCTTCCTCTCTTTAAGATACCTTGAAAATTGATATCTGACTGCTGTGTCCTGCATGGACTTCTACTCCATGGTTGGATCTAGCTCTTTTTCATTTTCTTAGATGCCATTACCCTTCCCCATCTAAAACATCTTGTCCTCAGATGGCAAATTCCAAATCTGATGTTTCCACTGCCATTGTAGTTGAAAATAAACCATTCTAGGAACACCAGCAGATCTGTCATTTTGTATCCATTTGTTTACTTCCTTTTTGTTTCATCTTCTCTTGGGATTAGTTGGCTTGGTTAGATCTCATGCCTCTCTAGGTTTGGTTTGGTTTGGTTTGTTTTTCTCAAAATTTTTCCCTCCGTTTTGTGAAGCGACATTCCCATCCTCCTCCTTTGTAATATCTTGCATATTAAGTTTGGTTTTATAGCAGTATTGTCTTTAGTTGCCATTTTCCTCTTGTTGTCAAGGAAATGAAATTTCTACCCATTGGAATAGTCTCTATGTTCTTTTGTTCTCCTTGTTAGGGTGATTCATTTGTGAAATGGGAATAACACTACATTGTTCACCTTCACCAACAAAACCATTATGAGAAAAGCATTTTTTTAAAACTTTGCTATCATCCAATTCAACAAATGTTTATAAAGCCCCTTCTACATGCCAGGGACAATTCTCTCATTGCTCTTGAACTATAAAATGCACACAAAGTAGAAGTAATTAGTTAGTGACTCGCTATCCCAAAATGTACTGACTATGTGCTAGAATGATGTGGGGGAAGGGAAAAAGTATCTAATAAGTACCTACTATATACCAGGCATTGTGCTAAGAGCTTTGTAAATATCATCTTATGGGGGGGGGGGGAAGATACGACCATGTAAACTTTCCTGAAGAAGTCTAAAGTGAGCTAGCTTCCATCTAGGAACTGCATAAACAGGATTCCTGGCTCCTTTCAGGCCTTGTTCCTGTTGAGTATCTGGTACAAGTCTTCATAGTCCAATTCTTACCCCTGATGGATGGCAGCTTTCAACTGACCACCAGAATTTTTCCAGGAAATTCTCATATACCCCCAACTGGTTCTGTACTCTATAGCTTGAGATAGAAACAGAGTTCCTTGACCGTCTCAGAATATTTATCTGGGAAGCTGATTGCATTGGTTTGTTGTCCTTCATTCTCAAAGAGGACCAGAATGACATGTGAAGTTATGGTGTGTCCAACTGTGGCTCATCAGACCAATACAAGCTCTGGAGGCTCGACCGCAGGTTGGTCTCAAATAGTCTATATGAACATATCTCGTGTTTCTTTGGAGCTACTGAAGTTCTGCTTTCCTCCTGAACTACAGTACCTTCTTCATTGTGGGCATGCCATGCTGGATGGTCCTGTGCTGATGGGTTGTGAGTGACTGGACTTGGAGACAGCATGGAATAGGTCCCCTGCTCCATAGGATTTCAGAGTAACTGAATCTCCCAAATAAGTTATACCTCCAATGCCTGGAGTTACCTTTAAAAGAAATGTCCAGGAGGAGAGGCTAAAACTTGCCCCAGTGGTACTTGAAAGGAATAATGAAAAAATATAGAAGCTATATTATCATAGGTAAGGGCTAATGTCCAACAGGAACAGCCAGCCAAACCACAGTGGAAATTATCGTGAGATAGTAATACTCCTATAAGAGATATCAAATAGAATGAGGAGAAGTAACAACTGGAAGCGTAAAAATCAAGGAAGCAGAAGGCTGCAGTGGGAACCAAGCATGAGTCAAGCTGATAAAAGCATAACACTAAAAAGAAAACCAATCTTAATGAGCGATAGATGAGGTATTGGCAGAGTTGGGAGAAGGGGGAACAGCAGGGGGATGCTAGATCTGAGTATATAGGAGGCAAACCATAAAAACAGCAGGCAAAAACACATGGTGCTATGCCATGGTAGAGATCAGTTGCTGAGTAATGTGATCAACTCTATGACTACAAGGAATGCTAGGATATAGGAGTCATATATAACTCACTGTCTTACCTTGTGGAGAATCAGAGCCCTGACACTATCATCTGCCTAATGTAGCTAACTTAGATCATAGAAGAGACAATAGCATCCCTAGGATTGACTTTGATTTTTTTTTGTAATTTTAAAAATTTATATAGTATTTTATTTTTTTCCCCAGTTACATATCAAGAAAAAATTTTAGCATTCATTTTTTTCAAGATTTTGAGTTCCAAATTTTTCTCCCTCCCTCCCCTCCCCTCTTCTAAAAATGGTAGGCAGTTTGATATAGTTTATACTTGTGCCATCATGTAAAACATATTTCCATATTCATCACAGTTGTGGAAGAAGAAACAGATCAGAAGGAAATAAAACCATGAGAAAGAATGAAGTGAAAAAATATGCTTCGATCTGAATTCTGAGTCCATCAGTTCTTTATTTGGATATGGATAGCATTTTCCTTTGTGAGTCCTTTGTATGTGTCTTGGATCCTTATGTTGCTGAGGAGAGCTGAGTCATTCATAGTTAATCACAAGATGTTGCTGATACTGTGTACAATGTCCTCCTGGCTCTGCTCACCTCACTCTACATTAGTTTGTGCAAATCTTTCCAAATTTTTCTAAAATCTGCCCTCATTTCTTATTGCACAATAGCATTCCATTATATTCAAATAGTACAGCTTGTTCCTAATTGATAGACATCCCCTAGATTTCCAATCTTTTGCCACCATGAAAAGGGATGCTATAAATATTCTTGCACATGTTGGTCACTTTCCCTTTCTTATGAGCTCTTTTGGATATAGGATGAGTAGTGGCACTGCTGGGTCAAAGGGTATACACAGTTTGGTTGTTCTTTGAACATAGTTCCAAATTTCTCTCTAGTACAGTTGGATTAGTTTACAACTCTACCAACAATGCATTAGTGTCCCAACTTTCTCAAATCCTCTTCAACATTTATCATTTCCCCTTTTTGTCATATTAGTCAATCTGACCAGTGTGAGGCTGTATTTCAGATCTGTTTTATTTTGCATTTCTCTAATCAAAAGCAATTTAGAGTACTTCTTCATATGACTATGGATATCTTTGATTTCTTCATCTGAAAACTGTCTATTTATATCCTTTGATGATTTATCAATTGGAGAATGGTTTGTATTCTCATAAATTTGACTCAGCTCTCTATACACTTGAGAAATGAGGCTTTCATGAGAGACACTAGCTGTAAAGATTATTTCCCAGCTTTAAGCTTTCCTTCCAGTCTTGGTTGCATTGGTCTTGTTTGTACAAAAGCTTTTCAATTTAATATAATTAAAATTTTCCATTCTACATTTAGTAATGCTCTCTATTTCTTGTTTAGTCATGAATTCTTCCCCTCCCTATAGATCTGACAAGTAGATTATTCCTTGCTCTCCTAATTTGATTGCTTCATTGTGTATGGTACCTTTTAGCAAGATGTAGTTTATTTTCTTATCTCTTTAAATTAGGTCTATTTTTGCTTTTACTATAAGATCAGGTTTGCTACTCCTGGTTTTTTTTTTATTTTTACTTCAATTGAAACATAATAGATTCTGCTCCTCAAGGCGGCTAGATGGTGCAGTGAGTAAGAGTGCCGGCCCTAGAGTCAGGAGAATGTGGGATCGGTTCTAGCCTCAGATACTTAACACCCACACAAGAAATAACTGGCCATGTAACCTTGAGCAAGTTACTGAACCCCAATTGCTTTAAAATAAATAAATAAATGAATGAATGAATGAATAAACAAACAAATGAATAAATAAATGAATGGATGAATAAATAAATAAATGAATAAACAAATAAATAAATAAATGAATGAATGAATAAATAGATGAATTCTGATCCAGCCCCTTCCCTTTACTCTGTGTCTTTGTGTGTCTCTCTGCTTCAAGTGCATTTCTTGTAAACAACATATTGTAGGATTTTGGTTTTTGATCTACTCTGATATCTGCTGTTTTGTGGGAGAATTCATCCCATTTACATTCACAGTCATGTTTACTGCTTGTGTATTTCCCTCCATCCTATTATTCCTTCTGTTTGTCCTCTCTCTCCTTTCACCCTTTCCCTCCTCATCAGTGTTTTGCTTCTGTCAGCTACCTCCCCAATCTGCCCTTCCTTCTCTCAGTCCCCACCCCATCCCCTTTAGTTAATCTCCTCCCTTCCGACTTCTCTGTTGGGTAAAATAGATTCTATCTTCAATTGATTGTGTGTATTATTCCCTCTTTGTGCCCATGCTGTTAGGAGTAAAGTTCAAGTGATGCCCATTGTCCACCCATCCATCTTCCCTCCACTAGAAAAGGTCTTTCTCATCTTATTATGTGAGATAATTTACTCTGTTCTACCTCTCCCTTCCTTCTGCACCCATTACACTCCTCTTTCACATCCATTAATGTTTTTTTTTTGCCATTCCCTCAAATTTACCTTATACACCTATTGTCTGTCTATGTATAGTTCTTCTATCTTTACTATTAATGATATAGTTTTTAAGAGTTACAAGTACCATCTTCTTGTGTAGGAATGTAAACAGTTTATCTCTATTGAATCTTTTATGGTTTTTCCCCCTTTCTACCTGTTTATGTTTCTCATGGATCTTGATGTTGGAGGTCAAATTTTTTATCTACTTCTGGTCTTCTCCTTATTGAAGGCTTAAAATCCTTTTAATCCATTAAATGGCTCATTTTTGCCAGATAAGGGATTCTTGGTTGTAGTCCTAACTCTTTTGCCCTCTGGAATATCATATTTCATGACCTCAAATGTTTATATATTATAGCTGCTAAGTTCTGTGTAATGCTGACTGTAGTTCTGTAATACCTGAATTGTTTCTTTCTGATCACGTGTAGCATATTTCCTTAATCTGATAGTTCTGAAATTTGGCTATAAATGTTCCTTGGAGTTTTTATCTTAGGATCTCTTTCCAAATGATAAGTGAATTATTTCAATGTCTATTTTGCCCTCTGGTTCCAGGGCATCAGGGAAATTTTCGTTGATAATTTCTTGAAAAATGCTGTCCAGGTCCTCCTTTTGATTATTGCTTTCAGGTAGTTCAATGATTCTGATATTGTCTCTCCCAGTTTGATTTTCCAGGTCAGTTGCCTTTTTTATGAGATATTTTATATTTTCTTCCATTTTTTTCATTCTTTCAAATCGGATTGATTCATGATGCTTCATAGAGTCATTAGCTTCCACTTGCCCAATTCTAACTTTGAAGGAGTTGTTTTCCTCAATTAGCTTTTGTACTTTCTTTTCTATTTGACTAATTGTGCCCTTTAAGGAGTTGTTTTCTACAGCAGATTTTTGTATCTGCTTTTTCCATTTGATCAATTCTACTTTTTAAGTAGTTTTCCATGTTATTGACTCTTTTTCATGATTCTCTTACATTGCTTTCATTTCTTTTCCCAATTTTTCTTTTATCTCATATGATTTTTAAGCTCCTTTTTGAACTTTTCCATGAGATCTTTCTGGGCTTGAGATCCCTTCCCATTTTTCTTTGAAGTTTTGCCCATAGATGTTTTGATGTTATGCTCTGCTAAGTTTGTGTCTTTGTCTTCCCTGTCACCATAATAACTTTCTATGGTCAGATTCTTTTTTTGTTGCTTTCTGCTCATCCCTTTTTTTTGCCTTTTTCCTTTCTTTTTAATTTGAACTCTGCTCCCTGGGTGGCAGAGGCACTGTTTCAGGCTTCTTGTGCTAGTGGCTACAGGCCCTGGCTGTTTACCTGATGCTACACTGATGTTGCAATGAAGCCCCTGGAGGAACCCTTGTATCTGGTGTTGCATTAAGGGCATAGGGGTCTGGCAGTTTAACTGGAGCTTAGCTGAGGTCCTAGTGGTGGTATCTGACGTGTGCTGAGGCCTGGTGGGGTGTTTCTGCATTTCCCATGGCTACACTGAAACACATGATGGTCAAGCTTCTGGAGGCTGCCTCTCTGTCTGATGGGGCTATGGCAGGGCTGATGATGCGTGGCAGCTACTTATTTCCTTAGGCACCCACAGGGTAGGCATCTACCTGTTTCCCTAGGTCTACACTAAAGCATGTAGTGGTTCTTAGAGCTGGGGTCTGACAGTTCTCCTGGCTATGCTAAAACACATGGGGGGGTGGTCCTGGTGTTGGTATTTACCTGCTCCCCCACACCAGGTCTCAGAACCTCCCATTTGTTTGCTAAGGTGGGGCTTGCTGCTGACTTGCTGCAATGCTTCCCATCCTGGACTGCACTTCCCTTTTATCCAAGTCAGGTGGATTTTCTTGCTGGTTGTCCAAGGTTTGGGGCTAAAAGATTGTTCTACCCATCTTTTTTCTGGTTCTGCTGTTCCAGGATTTGTTTGGGGGCTCTATTTTTTTTTCACGTATCAGGCTTTATTTTATAATTCAATACAACAAACATTTTTAAGTATCTAGCATTTGCAAGGTCTGGTACTAGATGATGGGACTACAAGATTGACTATGACACAACTCTATCTAATATACCTCAGTCACTCTCAGTTACGTGCAGTATTAAATTTAAAATTCTATTTGACTTTTGTTTTATTTTTTTACAATTTTCAATTTATTTATTTTTAGTTTTCAACATATACTTCCATAAGTTTTAAATTTATCCCTCTCCCTCCCCAATATGGCTTGCAATCTGATATGGGTTCTACACATATATTCCTATTAAACACATTTTCACATTAGTTATGTTGCATAGAAGAATTATAATGAATGGGAGAAAAAAATAAAACAAAAAAAAATTAGCCTGCTTTGCTCTGCATTCTGACTCCATAGCTCTTTCTTTGGATGTATATAGCATATTCCATCATGAGTCTTTTGGAATTGTTTTAGGACCTTGCATTGCTGAGAAGTCTATCAATCAGTCATCACACACTGGCTGTTTCTGTGAACAATGTTCTCCTGGTTCTACTCACTTCACTCAGCATCAGTTCATATGAGTCTTTCCAGGATTTTCCAAAGTTCACTTGTTCATCATTTCTTATAGCACAATAGTATTCCACTACATTCATACCACAATAATTCAGTCATTCCCCAATTAATGAGCATCCCCTCAATTTCCAGTTCTTGGCCACCACAAAAAGAGCTGCTATAAATATTTTTGTACACATGGGTCCTTTTCCCATTTTTATGATCTCTTTGGGATATAGCCCTAGAAGTGGTATTGCTGGGTCAAAGGGTATGCACATTTTTATAACCATTTGGGCATAGTTCCAAATTCTCTCCAGATTGTTTGAATCAGCTCACAGCTCCACCAACAATGAATTAGTGTTCCAACTTTCCCACATCTTCTCCAACATTTATAATTTTCCTGTTTTGTCATATTAGCCAATCTGATAGGTGTGATGTGGTGCCTCAGAGTTGTTTTGATTTGCATCTCTCTAATGAATAGTGATTCAGAGCATTTTTTCATATGGCTATAGATAGCTTTAATTTCTTCCTCTGAAAACTGTTCATATCCTTTGACCATTTATCAATTGGGGAATGACTTGTATTCTTGTAAATTTCACTCAGTTCTCTATATATTTTAGAAATGAGGCCTTTATCAGAGACACTAGTTGTAAAAATTCTTTCCCAGTTTTCTGCTTCTTGGAGCTCTATTTTATGGGGTTTTGGAGGTGAGCATGGGCGACTCATAGCGATTTACTATTTACTCCATCTTGGCTCCCAGAAATGTGTGATTGGTTTGACTTTTGAAGTTCCATGAAATTTTCTTTCTTTTCAAATAAGGGTTTTTATGTGCATTTCCTTGACAGAAAGAGACCTGCTTTCATCCTTTTAGTCTATTATGAATTTTACCTATTGCATGCTCAGGTAGTCTGAAAAATAAGCTTGCAGGGCCAATTGGAGTATGCCTGTGCTCATAAGCATGCAAACAGAGGGGCCTGCGCTGACTGTAGGCATCCTTACTTCAGGGTTTTATTTCTCTAGAAAATTTAAAATTGAACTTTGTTTAGCATCAGATTACATAAATGCCTCATTTCTCTTTTTCTCTTAGATAATAGGTTTTATCCCTATAGGCTAGGGAGATAGTGAGAAGATGAGACAGAGATTTTTTTCCCCCTTTGGATGACTTTCCAAGCCTTTACTGACTTGCTTTTTTGTTTGTTTGTTTTGTTTTCTCTCTTATTCTCAGAGAGAGAAGTTCTATGGTACTTCACAGTAGGGAAAGACTATTCAGTGCAACCGGCAGTCTGTTCAAGAGGCCATCTGCTTAAGTCATGAGAATGTGACACCTCCTAGACCCGTCCCTAGGTAACCCAGGATTGGCAGGTCTCTGCTAAACATAATCCCCTGAAATGGAGATGGACTGAGGGGGCAGGTGGCCTGCTTAGATTGTTCTTGACTTCTTATTTCCCCCCTTCCACTTTTTTTAACTGTCGCTCCCAGGATCGCGCCCCCCCCCACCCAATCCCACCACTCAGAACAAGGAACTGCCTACTCAGCTTGGGAAATGGATTTTTGCCATAGAGAAGCGCTTCCTTGATTTCAGGAGAACCAATGAATGTGGATTTTCCTTATTCATTATAAATAGAGATGCACTTGGAAATTTACCCCTTTTCTCTTATTACCATGAAGAGCTGCCTCATCTCAATCCTTTTTATCACCCCTTGACTTTTAGAGGCTGAATCTTCTTCAGCATACTCTCAACTCCAAATTAGGCCTTCAAAAGCCTAATGGGTGGGTTAACTTTGATGTTACCTGTTTGGTTCCATTTTTCTCTCCCTAGAGCTATGCTCCTTTCTCTTTGGGGCAACAAGAGAAGGGATCTGGCTAGCCCATGACCAAAATTCCTTCCTTATTTAGGGAGTAAATCTTGTCCATACTGTCTATCTACACCCAAACTATTCCTCACCCCTCTCCTAGAAGGAATGGCCTCAAGCCTAGAGCTCAGTGCTTATCATAAGCAATGACAATCATGGTTTGATGTTCCCCTGAGAATTGAAGAGGTGGGAAAAACCTCTAGGGGAGTTCAGGAACTATGGTGAAAGTCCTCAGGTCAAAGAAAGGATTGGTGATGTACAGCCTACTGACTTTTTAAATTTTTTTTTAACTCAAATATTAGTAGATCATATTTCTATAGCTCTTTATAATTTGCAAGTATGTTAGTCTAAACAAACCTTTGAGCCATTATCTTCATTTTATAGGGAAGAGAACTAAGGTTTAGCAAGATTAAGTGACTCGCCCAGTGTTACAAAGGTTATGAAATATTAGAGCCATGACTCATACCAGTACCTGTGGTCTACATCATGGCATCAGGATCCCGAGTGGTGACTCTGATTTCTCACAGTCCAGGGCAAGCTCTAAAATATATAGATGATTTATGCTCATGGAAGAACAAGTAAGAGTCATACCTCCTATTCACTTAGAAAATTGCTCAAGTACATTTTCCTCCAGGTTTCCAGTATCATGACAGATTTTAATTTTTTCACAGCATTTGCTTCCAATGTGCTAAGAGTAGAGTTGTTTTCCCCCCTTATTTCTGGAAGTTCCAGAATATCCTCATTTCAGTGGAGGCCCCCCCCAACATAACGCTGGCATTTCAGTGACGTGAAGGCAGCAAAGATGTACAGATTACCATAGCATGCCTAGAAGAAAAGGCCACGGGAGTGAAAAGGTCCTTTGTAGCAAAGCACAAACTATATATTTCTGTTCAATACAGGTGTTCTTTGTAATTACAGTCATCAGTTTGAAATTCACTGTCTCTCCCTCTTCCAATTATTTATGGAGATTTCAGCAGGGACATCATTAGTGCTGGCTCTGAAATGTCACATTCATAACTTCAGTTGCTTTATTCTCCTATCTGTCCTCCTGATACTGATATGATGTTCTGAAAATTGTTCTGCTAAGTAGACTAGCTTTTAAAAGCCATATAGCATTTGCAATGGTTCTGTACTCTCCCTCTTCTCCCTGAAGGACCTGTCAGAGATTGAGGCTGACTTGGTTCCATTATAGAGCTTGAAGCCTCCCCTTCTAGGGAGCAAAAGGTGAAGTAGCAAAGTGACATAGTGAATAAATTGTGAGACCTGGAGTCAGGAAGGTCTGAGTTCAGATCCAGCCCCAGACACTTACTAGGCATGTGACCTTTGGCTAATCAGTGAACTCTGCCTCCCTTAGTTTCTTCACCTGTCAGATGGGAATAACAATAACACCTGTTTCCAGGGATTGTGTTTAGATGATAGTTGTTATTATTACCAAGAAGTTTAGAGATAGAAATATTTTGAGATAAAATAAAGTCAGTAACTAGTATATTACCTGCTGATGCTAGGGGTCTAAAGTGAATGAAGCAAAAGTAGCATCCGTAGCAGCATTAAGAATAGAGGCTGAAGGGGATAAGCAGAGAGATGTAATATAGGGTTAATTAAATGCAAAGCATCAAACACTTATTAAATACCTACTATATATAAGATATCAGTCTAGATTTTGGCTATACAAAGGTAAAAGCCAACAGCTACTGCATTCAAATCCCTTACATTCTACTAGGGCATTGCATCAGACAAACTGAGATCTAGGAAAAAGCTTAGCTAGAATCAAAAGAGTAAGGTTTTAGTCAATGAGGTTAGAATATATGACAGGCAGTGTCATACAGTGGAAAGAGCCCGAGCTTTGGAAGCAGACAACCTGTTGTTTATAAGCTATGTGACTTGGACAAGTTCTTTAACTTTTTTTGGCCTCATTTTCCTCATTTGGAAAATGATGCGATTGAACTAAATGGTCCATGAGGTCCCTTCCAGCTCAAGATCTGTAATTCTTTTTTTTTATTCAAAGAGCACAATAAATCTCTTTTCCTTAGGAAAAAAATATGTATAGATTAGATAGATATACCTTGCTCTGTGTGTGTATAAAGAGATACATGTTTTAGCATGATTATTTTCCTAAGAAAAAAAGAGACCTAGGTGAAGGCCCCCAGGTTGGTTAGTGGGCCACTTGGGAAGAATTTTAAGAATATACTGACAAGAAAAGCACAAGATAAGTCAGGATAGGTTAAAGTCTGTGCTAGTGAAAGTACTGTTTAACAAAATCACAGATCTTTTACAGTCTTAGCATTGAGCATAGATTGGACACGGGCATCATTAGGGAAGCTATTATAATGATCCATGCCAGAAGAGATGAAGCCCTGAACCAAAAACTTTAGCCATGTAGATGGTAAGGAGATAATGTGGAAGATATCAAAATAGAATTGACTTGATCCGGCAGTTGGGTGGAGGCGGAACAAACAAGGGTGGTGATAAGGCTATGAACTTATTTAAGTTACAGGTAGATGGTACCCTCAACAGAAACAGAAAAGCCTTGAGGAATCATGGTTTAAGTGGGATGTCCTACTTTAGACATATTGAGTTTGAAATGCTGACAACCATGTGGGACTAGAATTAAGAAGGGAGAATAGGGGTAGATTCCTAGATTTTAGAGTTTTTTACTAAAAGAAAAAAAACTCACGTGAGCTAATAAGATCACTAAGGGGTGGGACAAAGAGAAATCATAGAAGATGGTGCAGGACAGTCATTGAGAACAGTCCTGCTAAAGGGATGAGGAAAAGAAATGAAGATTTGACAGAAGAGGCAAAGAAGGAACAGTCAAATAGCTAGGAAGAGAAATGGGAGAGAACAAAGTCTCAAAGGTCAAGGGAAGAAAACGTATCCAAGAATCAGGGTTAGAAGCAGCAGCAGCAAAGAGATCAAAAAATGACGAGCACTGAGAAAAGGCCATTGAATTTACAATTCATTGGCAACCTTGGGGAGAGAGTTTCAGTCAGGTAGTGGAGTCATATGGCAGATTACAAGAGGTTAAGAAGTGAGTGGGAAGTGAGCATATGAAGTCAAGAAGTATGGTATGTGCCTTTTTTAGGAAACGGGGAAGAGATATAAAACAATAGCTAAAATAAAGGTTTGGTTTTTTGTTTTTATTTTTTTTATTTTGAGAATTGGGGATATGTGATTGTGTTTGTAGGCAGCATGGAAGGATCAGACTGCAGAAATTAAATACTGAAATAAACAACAGGGATATGAGTTTGACAAAAAGTTGTACTCTCTTTTCTTCAGGGACTCCCATATTGTTTCTTTTACTTCCATGTGAGGCTGACCCCACCCTTCTGCTTCCTCAACATTTGCTGCCACTATCACCAACACCCATCCTGCTCTCTGTAACAATAGCTGTCTCTAAGCAACAATGGACAGGCTCAAAGTGCCCTCTTCCATCTTGCCCAATTTCCAATCCCCAACACCCTTTGGCAGAGATTTTTTTTAATTAATGAATTTATTTATTTTAGCAGCAAAGGAAAACCTGAGCCTTGGGGGAGTAATAACTGAGCTGACCTCCAGTTACACAGGTTTTACATATTTACTTCCTCAAGTATTCAATTAAAAGCCTACTTGGCATGGCAGCTGCCATATCACCCAGTGCATATGTTGTCTCAGCTATGAAGCAGCTTTCAAGACGTGACTGCCAAGCTCTTGCAAGAACTTTTATAATGTTTTCAAGGGATAACATGCGATGTAATAAATCACTCCCTTCTGATCAGGTTTGTAGGGCTTTTACAAGCCTTTTTTTTCCCCTTAAAAAAAAGGAGCAGTTGAAGAGGAGCTTAAATAAGATTTCTCCAGGAATAGGGGAAGGATATAAGGAGGAGGAGGAGGAGGAGGAGGAGGACAGCTGGAGTGAACACGAAGGAGCAGATGCCTTTGGGGCCACAAGTTTGTTCCTCTGGGAAGAACACAAGAAAACGGCTCATGATGAAGGAGAAATATTTCTACCCATGAAAAACTCCAAGCACTGACTTAGAATGAAACAATTCACACAAGTTGTTCGTGTTGAACATTTGGTTAGTTGTTCTATGGAAAAAAAAGGGAAAGCTTTCCCAAAGCCATGAGTATTTTCCATTCATAAGTCTATGCATGCACTCCAGCAGACTCAGGCTCGTTATTCAATGCTTATGCCCCAAAGCAACTTGGCTTAAGGAGTAGACAGAGTGTACAACTGTCTATGTGGTTATTTCAAGGAGCTTGGGATCTTATACTTTCAAAATCTCTCATCAGCTAATTAGCTTTCTAGATTTAGAACTGGAAGGAATCTTAGAAGTCATGTCCAAACTAAGGCCTAGAGAGATGAAGTGATTTGCCAGGGTCACCCAGGTGACTGAGGTAGGATTTGAGCCCAATTCATGATTCCAATTTCCATGCTCTATCCACATACTACATTGACCTCCCATCTGTATACTGAGGCCTAAATTCAACAACAGATATTTCTTTCCTTTATTTTGTTTTGTTTTGTTTGTTTTTTAAGGCTGGACCCATATTTCATTGATTTTCAGCCCCTACACATTCATATCTACACTTTCTCTTTGCCTCAATGCCTAGGGGGCATTGAGAGCTTAAGTGACTTACCTACTTAGGGTCACCCAGCCCAGAGTTGCCAGAAGTGGGGCTTAATTCAGGTCTTCCTGATTCCATATCTAGCCCCCCATCCCCTTGCTTCCTTTTCCCTTTGCATTAAGCTTTTGATGTCTGATAAAATGCCAATTCCTTCACAAAGGTAGTGCTTTAAGTTATGAGTAATTTGTACATTAGTGTGACAGTTTTCTTTGCTTTAGAGAAAGTTTTAATAGGGATACTAACTTGACAATAGACCCAAGAGATAAAGAGAAAACTCAGGATAAGGTCAGGATTTGCTAAGAAGAGCAGCTTGTTTCCATCCAAGGTGATATTTCCTCCTGACTCCTCTTCTATTCCTTGTTACCTAATGCCTCTTCTACATCAGGGCTTCTTAAAATTCTTCCACTTTTTAGGGTTCAGCATTGTAGCTGGTGTTGCATGACCTGAGGGCATGTGCAGTACAAAATTTCATGTGCTTTGTGCTCAGAACCAAGGTGAAGTTGCAGGATGCAAGGGCTGCCAGAAAAACCTCAGATTCATTACAGTTTGATTTTGAATTAATTTTTGGTCATTGCACATGGAGAAACATTTTTCTGTTGCCAAATTTTCACAACCCCTTATAGGACTGTGACCATAGAGTGCTGTTCTAGACCTCTTCCCTAATTTGATTCAGCATTGTCTTCTTGTTTCTAAGCCTGTACCAGTGACTGCTTCCTTCTCCTCATCTTCATTACCATGGTTCACTTCCTTCCATGCCATACATCTACTGACCTTGCCTATCCCATTTCCAATCACTTTATTCACACCTTAACCATTCATGTTGAGGACCCACATGCCATATTACCCTCACAATTTCACAATGTCCTCAGCCACAGGGACCTTTGTCTGCCATCACTACACCAGTATGCCCATCATCACCCCTACTGCTCAAAAGACTTCTCAGATCTTGAACTTACTCCTCATGTTCTCTAACCTCAAACTCCTTAAGCTTTATCTTTCCCATTTTTTGTGCTTATAGAACTTTTTACTCATTGTGGACTCCAGATCTCTATTTTTCCCTTTTTACCTATAACCTTTTAGGCTTTGCTCGCCTCCATGCACTCTCTAGATGCCATGATGAACCTTTACAACATTGCCCCGTCAACACTCTATGCTTCCTCCCTCATGACTGCAAGGGCCAACCATGAGTCACTATCCAACTTGTCCACTGTTTTTCACAGGCTGCCAAGTCCTGCTAGAGAAAGTGTTATAAAAAAAAATCATGCTGACTGGGTTCTACTATAAATACTTCCCAACTTTGCCTGGGCATTTATTGTGCCAGAGAGTCAACTAGGGGGCAGAGTGGATAGAGTGCTTGGGGAAGGAATGATCAATTATCATCATAGCACTTTTGCCTTGTTGTTTCATCATTTTTCAGTCATGTCTGACTCTTCATGACCCCTTTTAGGGTTTTCTTGGTAAAGATACTGTAGTGTAGTAAAGATAAACTTCTTCAGTTTATTTTGCAGATGAGGAAACTGGGCAAACAAGGTTAAGTGACTTGCCCAGAATCACACAGCTACTAAGTGTCTGAGGATGGATTTGAATTCAGGAAGATGAGTCTTCCCAACTCCATGCCCAGAGCTCCATCCACTGCCCCACCTAGTTGCTTTAATTCTTCATTAATCTCTTTCGTGTTAACAAGTAAGCTGTTTTTATATAGTTCCTTGTTTGTTTGGTTAGTTTTTGTTTGTTTTCTCTGTGAGGGTTGGTAGGGACAGTGCAGCTAAGTGGTACCAAGGGTAGAGTGCTAGGCCTGGAGTCAGGAAGACCTGAGTTCAAATCTGACCTAAGACACTTAGTATCTGTGTAATGAGAATAATAACACCACCTACCTCACAGAGTTGTTCTTCATTCATTATTGCTGCTATTCCAAACTTTTCCCATTCTCCTCAAAGAACTCAACCCTACTTTAAAGAGGTAACCAGAGGTTCTGTTTTACTTAGAAGATTAGGGACAGCCAGCAGGAACTCACTTCTCTTCCCTCCTCTCTACCTCAAAAATATCTGTAGTTACATCCTCCTCATCAGCTAAAATTATACCTGCAGACTCACTCACTCTTACCTACTTCCCCCTGGTCTCAGAGAAAGAAAGCTCCTTTCTCCTTCCAGTCCCTCCAGCCCTGCTCTCAATCCTATCCACTCCAGCTCCCTTCACAATCTTGACTCCTCAATTAGGCTTGTTCTCTCTTGAATTTTCTATCTCTGCTTCTCAGCTAGACATGCTGTGACTATAGGTGTGCTCAGTCCTGCTATATCCTTAAAATAAAATTTCCCTCACCTTTGATAGCTACTTTCTTTCACTACCAAACTTGTAAAATTAGTCTATCTATATACAAAAGGTGCCTCCGGAGATTTATTCATCACCAATGCCCTCTAACCTCAGGACTTCAGTGGAGTCATTAATGTGTACATACACTGACCCAGTAATTTCACTATCAAATAGATACCCAAAGGTAGTCAGAGAGAAAAAAGTCCTATATATGCAGAAATATTTACTGCAGGACTCCGTAGCAGCAAAGAATTCAAAAATGGTTCTATTCTCATATTTTCCCCAAGCAAATTTTTCATACGCATGCATGTAATTCTCAGAAAGATATTCTAGAGATGAGAAATTAGGTTCATAGGTCAAATTTATTGATGTCTTCTCACTTTGATTTTTTTTTTTGGTTTGTGTGTGTGTGTATGTTTTGTGTGTTGCTTCAGTTTGGCAATTTTCCTTGTGTGATTTGTCTTGAACTTTTAACCCTCAATTAATGTTTTCATAATTTTTCACTCTATATTTCTTTCATATGCATTTCTTTTTTTTTAAGCAATTGGGGTTAAGTAACTTGCTCAAGGTTACACGGCCAGTTATTATTTCTGGGTGTGGTGCTGAGTATCTGAGCCCAGATTTGATCCAGGTCATCCCAACACTGGAGCCGGTGCTCTTACTCGCTGAGCCACCTGGCTGCCCCTTTCATATGTATTTCAATGAGTACAGCTTCTCTTCTCAATGTCATGTTCTTGACTATTATTTCTACTTCCTAATACGGTCCATCAGATACAAAATCCAAAAGTGTGGTACCACTGCCACCCATAATGAAAACAGATCACCATAGAAACACTGGCAAATCTCTCCTATCCACCTTCATCTGTGAATGCTCCTGGGCTTATTTGGTTCACTTGACTCTCATGATAAATTCTCTTTTCATTTATTACTGTTTTACTGTATAGCAGGATAACACTGGTTCTAATCTACCATTTTAATATTTGCATCCTAAACTGATGTCATTTTTTTTCTGGCATGACCCTCTGCTTGGGGAGGATATAAAATTTCTACTGACTTCTCATGTAGCAAAAACTTTTCATTATCTAAATTTCTGCAAGAAAGTATCATTATCAAAGTTAATGTCATTACCTTTATCCATTTTTTTTTCTTTTTGGTGTCACCTCTTTGGAAAAAGTCAAGTTGAAGTTGATGCAGTTACATGCAGGTACCTCTCAGCTTTATGTTATTTTCTAATTTTGTGTTGGGGTGTAGGGTGTGCTCAGGGGAGACTGGTACCTCTGATCTGGGGGCTGCTGAGCCCTTTTTAGGGCTGCTTTCCACCTTTGGTGTCCACCTGATCCACCTAACCTGTGGCTCCAAGAAGCTGTAGCATGTGCAATGTCCACATCCTTATAAACCATTTTTGCCATATGGGCTAACCCAGGTTGAGGGTAACTAAGGGATCTCAAACCTGTTGGTGAGTTAGGGGGGTGTCTACCCCAAGCATGTGAAGATTTCCCCTTGTAGAATGGGCAGATGAGAAGAATTTGTTCCAATGGCCACGAAGGCAGCTGAAACAGGTGCTGTGGTGCACTTAGACCTTGGTTAGACATCAAAGATGCCAAGGTCATCCACTGCATTTCAAGCCATCACCAGCTGTCTTGATTCTGTCCTACCAATGAGATGTGATGACTCTGGAGGAAAGAGTGAGGCCGAAGACTTCGTGCAACTATGCCTCACTTAAATCCAAGTTATGCATGAATCAAAAGACATCACCCATACCATTTTACCATTTTTATCTATTGCCCACAACATCTGTAAATCTCAACAAGGCTTTTGATACTGTCAGTCATAAGAGCTTATGGAAAATTGTGTTAAAATTTGGTTTTCCAGAGAAGTTCATCAACATTGTACCTCAATTTCATGATGTCTGGATAATGGGTGATGCTCTCCTGCTTTCCCAGTCCAATGGAGTGAAACAAAGGCTGTGTCCTTGTTCCCATGTTTTTAGCATGATATTTTCAGCCAAGTTTTCAAACTCTTTCAATGAGGACAAATATGGCATCGAGGTCAGCTACCACACTGATGGTAAATTCATCAACTTGAAAAGGCTATAAGCCAAGACCAAAGTGGAGGGAATATTGGTGCATGATTTTCTGTTTGCAAATGGTTGTGTACTCAGTGAAGTCTCTGAAGCTGAGGTTCAGTAAAGTATGAATCAATTTTCTGCTGTCTGTGCTAATTTTGGCCTAAAAATCAACACCAAGAAAACACAGGTGCTCCATCAGCTAGCACCACACCATATATACTTGGAACCATCAGTTATAGTGAATGAAGAAGTTTTAAATACTGTGGATAAGTTCAATTACCTTGGTGGTGTACTTTCCAGGGATGAGCACATTGATAATGACTTTGATGCATGCATTTCCAGAGCTAGTGTTTGGGAGACTCCAAAGGAAAGTGTGGGAGAGAAGAGGTATTAGACTGACTATCAAACTGAAAGTCTACAGAGCTGTTGTGCTGACCTCATTGTTTTATGCCTGTGAAACCTGGACAGTATACCAGCACCATGCCAGGAAACTGAATCACTTTCATTTGAATTGTCTTAGGAAGATTCTGCAGATCACCTGGAAGGATAAGATACCAGACACTAAAGTCCTTTCTTGACTGCCAAACATTCAAACTACTGCAGAGAGTACAAATCTAATGGACTGGCCACATTGTTCAGATGAGAAATGTCTGCTTGCCAAAAAATCTATTTTATGGAGAACTTACACAGCACTGAACTTTGGAATTGATTGTGTGACATGGGAGACACTAGCACAGGACCATACAGCATGGTGTGCCCACATCAGAGAATGTGTTTTATGAGCAAAGAAGAATTGAAGTAGTTCAAAAGAAATGTGAAGGTGGAAGAGTCAAGATGGTGTAGTAAAACAGGACTTCTGTGGGGCTCTGGCTTTCACCTCCTCTAATTCATGTAAAAAATGACTCTAAACAAACTTTGGAGCTACAGAACCCAAAAAATGACAGAGAGAACCCAACCACCCACTGAAGACAGCCTGGCAGGCTGGCAGTAAGGGGCCAGTGCAACACTCAGGGAGCTGAGCTCAGGCCCACGCAAGCCCAAGGTTTTAGCCTCAAGGTGGCCATAACAAGCCGCCGGCTACAGGGACTTCAGATCACCAGCAGCTGTGGCAGTTTCCAGGATTATCAACCCATAGATGCTAAGGACAAAGTGAGAGGACAGTGCAGCGTGGACTTTGGAATCCAGGAGTTTGGGAGTGCTGTCCAGCCTTTACCCTTGGGAGGGAGAAGCAGCTGAGGTGCTGCAGCTTGCAGCTGCTGCCACATGGCTGCTTCAGAGCTCCTGGTCTGCAGATTGTAGGAGGATCAATCAACTAGTGTAAGGGTTATGGGATTTAAAGATCTTCCATGCCCCATTGGACTTGCTGACGTAGCCGGAGGGGGTGGAGCAAGAGGAAGCGGAAGCCAAGCTAGAGTTCCTGTGGTGGCTAGCAGTGGCGGCCACGGCAGCAGCAGCAGCAGAGGCAGCGGCAGCACGAAGCCCTTTTTGAGTCAGCCAGAATTTCTGCTAAGGACTCCTGCTGAGGACTGCCAGGGGCCAGAGCTGCTGGGAGCGCGCTTCCAGGACGCTGGGTGGTTGCTGTGAGTGGGGAGAGGAGGACCTTTGCCTGAGGTAGCCTGTTCTGTTTTAAAGGCTTGAGAATGTGGGTGCTTTCTACTTTATCTAACTGTGCCAATTTCATAACTACTCTGATGGCTTTCACCTTCTGGTTTTGGGACTCAGTCTTTTGGTATCTTAATAAATTTTCTAGCTTATTCCCCCATATGGCAAGCATGATGTATTTTGTGATGGATAATTATACCAGCATATCTATAATTTCCATAGGCATTGTGAATATGGCATTGCTGATACAATGAGTCTGAAGGGTAATTGTTCTTGCTTTAACCTGCTTGGATCTGGATCACTGTCTGGGGTGGAGGTCCTAGGGTGCATGACCAGTGTGCCAGAGCTTGTGGAGGCTTCAGAGAAGGCACCTAACTAATACCTCCAGCAGCTAAGAAAACCCCAGTGATTGGGACAAAGCTCCCCTTTCTGGTAGTAGAGTTCTACTGTGGCAAAAAAGCTCAAAAGTCAAGAAATTGAGTGGCAACATGAGCGAGAAAAGGAAGCAAAGCAAGCAGAGCAAACCAACATTAGACTCCTACTTTGGGGGCAAAAAAGATCAGGGCATGGAACAGGAGGAAGACAGCAAAGTCAGAACTCCTGCACCAAAAACTTCCAAGAAAAATATGAACTGATAACAGGCCATAGAGGAGCTTAAGAAGGATTTTGAAAACCAAATAAGAGAAGTGGAGGAAATATTAGGAAGAGAAATGAGAATGATGCAAGAAAATTAGGAAATGAGAGTCAACAACCTGACTAAAGAAAATAACACCTTAAAAATAGACTAACTCAAATGCCAAAAGAGAATCAAAAAGGCAATGAGGAGAAGAATGCCTTAAAAAGCTGAATTTGCCACGTGGATAAAGAATCTCAAAAACTCACGAAAGAGAATCATTCCTTAAGAATTAGATTGGCGCAAATGGAAACTAGTGACTTTATGAGAAATCAAGATACTATTAAACAGATCCAAACAAATAAAAAAAATAGAAGGCAATGTGAAATATCTCATTGGAAAAACCATTGACCTGGAAAATAGATCCAGGAGAGATAATTTTAAAATTATTGGATGACCTGAAAGCCATGATAAAAAAAAAAAGAACCTAGAAATCATCCTTCAAGAAATTCTCAAGGAAAATTGCTCCAATGTTTTAGAATCAGAGGGCAAAATAGAGTTTGAAAAAATCCACAAATCACCTCCTGAAAAAGATCCCAAAAAGAAAACTCCTAGGAACATTATAACCACTTTCTGGAGTTCCCAGATGAAGGAGAAAATATTACAAGCAGCCAGGAAGAAACAATTTGAATATTGTGGAAACTCTATCAGGATAACATAGGATCTGGCAGCTTCTACACTGAGGGATTGAAGGGCTTGGAATATGATATTCTGGAGTTCAAAGGAGCTGGGATTAAAACTAAGAATCACTTACCCAGCAAAACTGAGTATCATGTTTCAGGGGAAAATATGGCTATTCAATGGAATAGAGGACTTTCAAGCATTCTTGATGAAAAAAGCAGAGTTGAATAAAACATTTGACATTGAGATACAAGAAGCAAGAGAAGCATGAGAAGGTAAATAGGGAAAAGCAATTATAAGGAACTTTTCAAAGTTGAACTATTTACATTCCGACATGGAAAAATAATAATTGTAACTTATGAAATTTTTCTCAGTATGAGAATAGTTGAATGGAAGAGAAAGGTGTATATACATACATACACACACATATATGTCTGAGGGTATTTGGGTGTATGAATATATATGTGAGTGTGTGTATATATGTGCACAGCTATACATAGACAGAGGACACAGGACCAATTGAATAGGAAGGGATGATACTTAAAAGGTGAAATTAAGAGGTGAGAGAGGAATATAATGAGAGGATATGGGGAGAGACGGAATGGTATAAATTATCTAATATAGAAGTGACAAGGGAAAACTGTTACAATGGAGGGGACTAACAGGAAGGCAAAAGGGAATGAGTCAACCTTGTTCTCATTGACTTTGGCTTAGGGAGGGAATGACATACACACTAAATAGGATATCTCACCCTACAGAAGAGTAGGGGGGAAGGGGATGAGAGGGGGGATGATGGAAGGGAGGGAAGGCTGGGGGGGCGGGAAGTTGGAAGCACCCACTTTTGAAAAGGGACAGGATCAAAGTAGAGAATAGAACAAGCAGGGGGTGGGATAGGAAGGAGGGAAATATAGTCGTTCTTTCACAACATATCCACTATGGAAATGTTTTGCATAGCTACACATGTAAACCTATATTTAATTCTTTATATTCCCAGTAAGGGTGGGTGACAAGGGAGGAAGGGAAAGAATCTGGACTTCAAAGTTTTAAAATCAAATGTTAAAATATATATATATAGTAGTAGTAATAGTAGTATTTTACATGTAACTGGGAAATAAGATATACAGGCTCTGGGGCATAGTGATCCACCATGCCCTACTGGAAAGTTGGAGGGAGTAATGGGGGAAGATATGGGACAAAGCAGATTAGGGGAGGGGATATTCAGTGGGATCACTGTTTTGGGGTAGTGGGTAGGGAGAAAATGGGAAGAAAATATGTAACTCAGAATATTGTGGAAATGAATGATATAAACAAAAAAAAAATTAAAAAGAGAGAGAAAAAAAAAAAAAGAAAGGTGAAAATGTACCCAAAAGACCATTTGTGTCTGATCTATGGTAGAACATTCTGAGCTAGTCTGATCAGCCACAGTCAACACACTGAAATTTGACTCTAATGTAATGAAGTCATTTTGGTCCTCTTAGGGAACAAGGGACAACAACCAACCAACCAACCAATTTTGTGTTGATTTTGACCTTTGCTCTAATCAGTTGATAATCTGACTGCACACAGAAGAGTGATTTAGAAATGACTCCCTCATCAATGAACCACCATTGTCTATCTTTAGAAAAATAATCAGTTTCATTTTTGTGCTTTTTGCTGTTCTCTGTCTTGCTACAATAATTCCAGTGCCTTGATAAGCAATTGGAGTAGGATTTTTGCAGAGGAATTCATTCACCACTCCTTTTTTGTATTGAACTTGTGACTTCATTTAGATAAGAAATTCTAAATAAGAAAACTCCTTCAACCAAAAGCTTGATCCCTGCCTTGTAATTTATACTCTTAGAGAATTGTCTGGGGAAACAGAATGGTTAAGTGACTTGCCCAACATCACACAACTTGTATGTTTCAAAAGTGGGACTTCATACCAGGTCTTCTTGACTCGGAAGCTAATTTTTCATCTTCTACACTGCCATCCCTTTTACCCCTATAATCTGACTTTCACATCAGTGCTCAATGAAACAATCCTCTTCAAAATGACCAATGACTTTTTAAATATTAAATTCAATTATATTCTCTCAATATCTGTTTTTCTGGGCCTCTGTATAGTATTCAACAGTGTTGACCATCTTCTTAAAAAAATCCATTCTTTCATTGGTTTCTGTGATATTACACTGTCTTGACTACATTCCCTGATTCCAAGGAAACTAAGTGGGATATGCAGGGGTATCTTAGGAAAACGTAGAAGAGAAGAAAGGGAGAATAAGACAAGGAGTCAATAAAGGGGCAGAAATAAAAAGATATATTATTAATTTATATTTATTTATAATTATATATATATAAATGACAAGGGGCTAGTTAAATGCTTTAAATTTATATAGATAAAACTAACTCACTTCCATTACTTTCTCCAGTGACATTCAGCAAGTAAGTGTCCTCAATGAAAGAAATGGATGGTGGGGATGTTTCAGGATTGAGAATTAATAAATAATTCAGGTGTCAGAAGTAGAAAATATCAAGAAAGGAGAAATAGCTGTTATTGCAAGACTGGGAGGATTCATAGTTGCTTCTGATTTCTTGGCCTTCTTTAAAGACATGAGGACATAGGTTCTGATTGGTGTTGGTTTGGAGACTGGAAATTGCTCTGGTGTAATAAAAGTAGTAGGGGCAACTAGGTGGTGCAGTGAATAGAGTGCTGGGCCTGGTGTCAGGAAGACCTGAGTTCAAATGTGACCACCTACACTGACTAGCTAGGTGACCCTGGACAAGTCTATGATGTAAAACAGAACACCTGGTTGTCCTCAATGAGTTCAAGTCACCCGGTCTATGTAAATTAAGAAGCAGAGTATTGAAAGAACTGACAGATCATTGTAATTCTTAAGTCACTACTGATAACCTTTGAAAAACTATGGAGAACAAAAAGGAATTGGTCCTGTTATAAGTACACAGTGATGCTTAAATTAACTTCAGTCAAAAGGGAATTCCATATCCTAGCTCTCCTAGGTTTGCTAATTGAAGGTTTAAGAGTCCCTAGCATGGGAAGGATGTTGGAGAGTGAATTATCCATATTCAAGGAATTGTAACTGGAAATTCACACACCCAAGCAATCTCCAAAGGCATATTTCTCCTGCCACTGAGCTTCCTGCTCTGACAGTTTCCCAGGCATCTTCAGAACCTCTTAGGACAGTGTTTTAGCCAGTTGAGAGAGTTTCCAAGCTTGGTGCTAGCCAAGGATGAGGCAGTGGGCTGGAATAAAATAGTCTCCCCCTTTCCTCTTAAACTCCTTGGAGTCCATTATTGTTTCTCCTTCTGGCTAGGCTAAGAGAATTTGGCAGAAAGTCACATGTCAGCTAGACATTTCTAGTCTTAATTAAAACAATTATGAAAGCCCATAGAATAAGCACTGCATTAAGAGAAATACCAACAGTTCCCAACTCTGCTACATTAGCTATTCCAGTTTGGTGGATATAAATTCTTGTCATCTTGCTTTATGTGAACTCCATGATTTATTCTAACAGACAAGTCATTAAGTCATTTTTTTTGCTCTAATAATGTCTGATTTGCTGAGAACTCAGATTTATGCTTCAAGTTATAGTCGGCTAACAGCTATTCTTTAGTTAGGAAGTCAGCAGTAAATCTGAATTTCATAAACTGACAATACAGCTCAATTTGAAAGAGAGCCAGGGTACTCATTCCTTTTTTTTTTCTTGTTATTTAATACATGTTTTTGAATACAGGGAAATAGCTCCACATAAAAACTAAAACAAAAAAGTCTGCTATTTAAAAATTAATTTCTCCTAATGAATATTACTGATACAATCACAGAGTATTAGAGTTGGAAGGATGACCAGAACATAGTTTAGAGACATAAGAGATGAAGAAACTGGGATACAGAAAAGTGAAGGAACTTCAAGTCACTAACAGTTAAAGTTCTGGACCTAGGAGTCAGGGAGACCTGAGCTCAAATCCAGCCTCAGACACCTACTGGGAGACTCGAAGCAAACTGTTTAATTTCTGTCTTCCTCAGTGACCTCAAATGTAAGCTGGAGATAATAATAGCACTTACCTCCCAAGAGTTTGTGTGGATAAAAAGTTTGCAAACCTAAAAGCGCTATGTAAATGCTGAATATTACCCAAGGTCACACAAGTCAGATCCAGAATGAAAGCCCCGTGCTTCCTGACCACTAGAACTGTGCCCTTCCCCAAAATCCAGGGTTGTGTCCTCGGGTGGTACCAGGTGACATCCTCAAGGGAAAGACCATAAGCAAACCATTTCATCTCCCTAAGCCTTGATTTTAGAATGAGGGAGTTGTACTTCCTGTTCTCTAATAGCCCATCCAGCTCTAAATCCATGATCCTATGACTTGGAGGCAGGGGTTCAAGTCCTAGATCCGATGCTTCCTAGCTGTGTGACCTTAGGTAAGTCCTTTAACTTTTCCAAGACTCAGTTTCTTTATCTGTATGTGGAAGAGGATTACATGCTATTTCTATTGTGGAGAGCTGCTTTGCCTCTAACTCTCAAACTCTACTTACTTGCATTGGCTCATTTGCCCTCATTGGAAATCCCCCTACACAGGAACACATACATACACACACACACTTAGATTCAGTTATTATTGTTCACTTAGAGATCACATTGTAAGTAAAAGGAAAATAGGTTAATTAACAAAAACACGGTAATATCAACAGTGCCAACTTTATAGCCTAAATTACAGCAAATCTGAGTTTTCACACCAAGGGTTGAAGCCTCCCACCCCCCATACCCAGGGACTCCCAGACTATAAGAGGAGAAAGAAATCAGAAAGTTCTCTTGCTTAATACCAGTCTCCCATCTCCTACCACCTTAGGCACAGGGTGGTTGATGTCAGTCCTCTTGTCAGTGGGTCAGAATTAGGTAGGGTACCAGAATTGGATTGGTACTGGGCATTCCCACTTGACTCATATAACTGTAGGAATGTCAGCCATTGCACACGTTGGCACTGACTCTGATTACTCTGCTTAATAGGGCAGAATCATGTATGTACCCAGCCGCATCAACCACCTCATGGATACTGCATCCTGGGCCATCACCAGCACTTTAATCTTGCCACTGGAATTTTGTGACTGGTGGAGAGAGTAAAGCTGATGACTTTGCACAACTCTGCCTCAATTAAATCCAATTCCCATGCAAGTGAAGGCATCACCCTAGTGATATCATCAGTCTTCTTTGAGAACAAAGGCTCAAGAACAACAGCAGCAGCAAGGAAAGAGTGGAGCGCATTGATACCCATAGACAGAGACATATCAGCCCATCACCTCCTTTCTCAACTTGGTGTCTTTCCATCTCAACATTCTATTTCTTCTTCTGCATCTGACCAGCAAACCAACATGGTCTTGGAAGTGTGCTGCTAAATAATAGTCACTCAGAGTTCTGGGGCCAGGATCCCATTCAGATCCTTTTTATTCATAAAACACACCGCCTTGCTCAGCTGGAGAGTATTCTGAGGAAAGTATTCTGTAGATTTTAAAGCTATGTTAATATGGACTATTGTTATGCACATTCATTCAACAAACACTGATCTGCTAAGTTCAGACACTGACCTGCTAAGTTCAATATACTGAAGGAGACATGAAGAGAGATAAGATGTCCTGCCTCCAAGGAACCTACAATCTTGTGGCAGGAGAAATGATGTTTGTACAAATACAACCCGCATTAGAATATCATAAGAAGTTTAAGTTCTGTGATATCAGATAGAGAAGAAAGAGAATCTAATTAGGAAGATAATGAGACTGTGTGGTGGGGTGAGGGAGGATCAGAGTATCTTAATTCTGTGGCTGAAAGGCACTTCAGAGGTCTTCTAGTCCAAACCTTTAATTTTAGGAATGAGGAATTTGAGCCACTGAGACATTCCATCATTTGTTGGAGGTGACATTGGGGCAGCCAGAATTAGACCACAGGGTCCGCGTCTTCATATTCAGCACTCTTCACTAACTATGGGGGCATCCTATGCATAGAAAAGAGCATGAGGGGAAGCTAGGTGGTGAATAGAGCACCATCCCTGGAGTCAGGAGGACCTGAGTTCAAATCCAGCTTCAGACACTTGACCTTCAGTGAATCACTTAAGCCCAATTGCTTTGGCTTCCCCCCTCAAAAAAAAAAAGATAATGAGAAATAGTTCAAGGGTAGGAAAACAGTGAAAAATCTGACCAACAGACAAGCCTGTGCTTCCACAGTCCAGATATCTCTGAAAAGAAAGAAAGGGCACAAGAAGCCCTCCAATAAAAGCAACAAGACAGTTAATGTTGTTCCTTTAAGAACCTGTGTATTCGGATGTAAAACTTGGGAATACCCTGAGGTACAATCTGGTTCTAAATGATGAGTGAATTCCTAGCTAAAACCTGGGCATTTCTATAAGGTCCTAATGCCCCAGAGGCATAGACACAGAGATAAGTGTCTGGCTGGCTGTTGTGGTGACATTGTTCATTCTTTGTTGTCAAAGAGGACCAGTGACAGCATGGGGTAATGTCTTGACTCATGTGTGAATTGGATTTAAGGGAGGCAGAGTTGTGCAAAGTCGTCAGCCTCACTCTTTTTTGCAGAGTCATTGGAGTTCAGCAGTAAGACAAAGATTAAGAAAACTGGCAATGGCATGGGATGCCATGGATGACATTGGCGGCTTTGATGTCTGACCAAACTCTAATAGTTCCACAGTACCTGCTTCAGCTGCCTTCATGGCTGTTAGAATAAATATTCTCACCTGCCCCTTCTGCTGGGGGAAGTCCTCACATGCCTGGGGTGGACCCCGCCCCATCCCCCCAACTCACCGAGAGGTTTGATGCCTGTCAGTTACCCTCAAACCCATCTGCTAAGACAGTTCCCCTAAATGTGGCTACCATTCATACCTTGGCTTCTTGGAGCCACAGGTGAGAGTTGAATGCCAGGTAGACATTAAAGGTGGATGGGTAGCCCTGAAAAGGGCTCCAATAGCCCTCACACCAGAGGTGCTAGGCCTCCCTGCACACCCCAGAGGGAATAAAACAACTTGGCTGGAGTATTGAGTATGAGAGGAAGAATAGTGTGCGATGAGTCTGGAAAACTAGATTGTGAAGTACCTTGAATTCCAGGCTAAGGACTTCAATTTATTCACTAGGCAGAGGGGAATCACTGAAAGCTCTCGAGGGGTAGCATCACATGAAATCCTGCCTTCCAGGCCATGACCAATTGTCTTAACTTTTGATTTGACATGGATTTAGATGACTGGAAGAGATGACTGGAATGAGGCTGGCAACTTTACGCACCTCTGCCTCACTGAAATCCAGTTCATGTATGAGCCAAGATGTCACCCCATGACATCATTGGTCCTCTTTGAAAACCTAGGATGAACAACAACAGCATGACTATACCTGTACACTATCTGACCCTACTTGGAACCAATCTGGTTCATTGGATACGTTGGACTGGAGGTGAGGAGGTTTGTTAAGAGGTTGTTGGAATAGTCCCAAGTCTGAGGTAATTTTCCTTCTGTGCTTTATCACATTGGTACTTCAGGGGGATCAAATACAATCAAAAGCAATCCATGTTGTGTTTTGTTTTTAAATCAGTTTATTTTGTCTGAGCTACAAGTAAGCATTACATTTTGCTTAGTGACAAGAAAACTAAGACAGCCAGGTAACTTTTTTTTAATGCACCTAAATATCATATCCACAAATTTGAAATGTCCCTTGGATGGATCCACAATTTTGCTGGTGATGGGCACTCTGCCCACATCTTTACTTCCTATGTGATTCTTATTTATATATTTTTTCATAAATCCTCCAGACAACATACCCAATTCACTGAAGATCCTCTTGTCCTCTTAATATCTTATGGCTTCTAATGCAGCCTTTAGTTGGTTTCATTGCTGGCTTCTCGTTCTCACCTTCTGACCAACCCATCTCTTTGCACAATCACACCCCTCTTCTATGCCCCATCTCATATTCTAGACATCATTGGTTTTACTTGGCCACCTACTTACACCCATGTGTCCTATTATGCTTTCAATCATCTGTAGTTTTTATCTTTCCGTGATACATGGCCATATAGCATCTCTGGAAGATATTTTTTTTTCTTTCAGACCTGTGATTGTGTCTGTGCAAGGACACTTTCCTAGCAAGAAAACTTCCCCTAACAGGCAGATTGACAACTACTGTATAGATCGTCTTAGAAAATTGCCTGGATGTTGTAAAAATTAGGTGATTTGCGCAAGGTCACACAACCAAACATATATAGCATGTCAAGGTTTTCAACCACTTTCTTCACAACAATCCTATTAACAAGTTAATGCAGGTGTTATTATACCCATTTTACAGATGAGAAAATTAAAACCTGGATTAGTTGCGATTTTCCCACAGTCATATAGCTGACTAATTACAATTCTGCTTCCATGAAAGACTTTAGAATACTAACATGCCAACTTCATGTCATCTACACCATTTTTTCCTCTGGCTCTAACAAACAAATCTGTTCTTATACCCTAAACATTAGAAACATAAAAGGAATGGTGACTTACAGAATGTGCCATTATTTCCAACTACCTTAGAGAATCTGATAAATGTTTAAAGGAGACTGAGCAGTATAGCATCTTATTGCTTCCAAATTCATGCACAAACAATGAATAATTCCATGTTGACAAAATCTCACTATCATTCATTTCTACCGTCCTAAACCAGAACTTGTTGCAAATGAAAATACACAAGTAACCCCTGTAGATCAAAAAGAATTGTCTAGACAATGGAGTTGTTCAAAAAATGGAATTGGTTATTATGTTAGGTAGTGAGCTCCCCATCATTAGAGAAGTTCAAGCAAAGGCTGGATAACCCACTACTTCTTGTGAATCTTATACAAGAGATACCAACACTGGATAGAAAGTTGAATGAACTAAGCTCAACTTCCTATAAATTCTAATATTCTATGGTTTTAATTGAGCCTGTGGGCTGGAAACTGGGCAAATATGCATTTGTGAAGGCAGTGCTTGTGCTCCTATAACCCTGAGGTATAACCTTGTGCTCACATAATCCTGAGGATAACTAAAATTTGTGATGACTCCTAATAATTCTCTTTAAGGGGAACCACTGGTCTCTAACAATTTGCTGTGTCTTTGCCTCCTACTGGTATAGCAACGCTTTCTTTCTTTCTTTTTCTCTCTTCCTTCCTTCCTCCCTCCCTTCATTCTTTTCCTTCCTTCTTTCTTTCTCTTTCTCTCTTCTTCCTTTCTCTGTCTCTCTGTCTCTCTCTCTCTCTCTCTCTCAAATACTTTATTTCCTTCTCTATAACAGATCTCCAAACTGAGCTAGAAAGTTTTAGATGTTGAATCACTACTTGGTTCTTATCTTGACTGTCCATGTACATAATTATATGATAATGTCTATGAAGTAATCCTACTTTGCTTTAATTGGTTATTGAATGCAGAGATATAATTTGGGGCAACGATGAAACTAATTTGAAAGGTAGAATGGCTTAATAGATAGAGTTGGTCTCAGAAGCAGAGACATGGGTTCAAAGTCTGCCCCTGTCACATCCTGACTTTTTTACCTTGAGTATCACTCAAGTGTATTTGTCCCAGGCAATTTTTTAAGGTGATAAGTTGTACAGGAGGTATCAATCTACATTGGTAGAAGGAATTTCCTAGCTGGGAGTTCCTTATGCCTATAAAATTATAAATCAATGTGAGAGAGAGAGACAGAGAGAGAGAGA
>NW_027185694.1:11869022-11879689 GCF_028583685.1 Petaurus breviceps papuanus | reverse complement strand
CACTGTTCATTTTCCCCAGGCTCTCACTGAGACAGGAGAAAGGGAAGAAAGCAGCTGACAGTCCCAGCAAGAGTCCTGGGCCTCATGCCTTCCTCTGCCCATAGCCCCTGCTTTTGAATGAACCTCAGTGACTTGGATAGAATGGCAAGAGCTGAGACATACACTCAGGACCCCAAATGGCCAAATGCCACAGTAGCTTCTTTATATTATTTCTCCTCATCATGGCTCTTTTGTCTGCTGCAGAGACTACAGTTAGATTCAGAAATTCTATCACGTCCTGGAAGTCAGGAAGCAAAGGGCCAAAAATCAATGCAAATATCACAACAAACAAAATATATTGCCAATATCTGTTACCATGGTCTAAAGCTCCTATGGTCTTTATGATCCTGTGATACTGGACTGACTGTTAAAAGTTGAGGCCTCTCTCTCTGCAAGAATTCACAGAATATACATGTCTAGAGATAGGTAGGTGGGGCAGCTAGATGGTGCAGTGAATAGAGTGCCAGACTTGGAGTCAGGAAGATCTGACTTCAAATCTGACTTCAGATACTTACTAGATTTGTAACCCTGAGCAAGTCACTTAACATCCATTTGCATCAGTTCCTCATCTGTAAAATGGGGGCACACTGAAGAAGGAAATAGTAAACTACTCTAGTATCTTTGCTAAAAAAAATCCCATGGGGGCAGCTAGGTGGTGCAGTGAATAGAGCACCAGCCCCAGAGTCAGGAGGACCTGAGTTCAAATCCAGTCTCAGACACTTGACACTTACTAGCTGTGTGACCTTGGGCAGGTCACTTAACCCCAATTGCCTTGTCTTCCCCCCTCAAAAAGAAAATCCCATGGGTAAAAATCCATGGGGTTGTATAGTTGAACAGGACTGAACAACAAGAGATAGCTAGGTGGTATATAACAGATACATATTACACATACAGATATGTAGAGGCAGCTAAGTGGAGCAGTGGATAGAGTACTAGGTTTGTATTCAGGAAGACCTGAGTTCAAATGTTGATTCAGACATTTAGTAGTTGTACAAACCTGGGCAGTCATGTAATCACTATCTGCCTCTGTTTCTTAATCTGTTAAAATAAGGATAATAATAGCACTTACCTCCCAAGGCTGTTTTGAAGATCAAATGAATTGATACTTATAAAGCATTTTGCAAACCTGAAAGATGTTATTACAGGTATAACTTATTATATATATTATATATAAATATTTATATGCATATATATGTGGGTATATGTATACACACATACACACACACACACACATATATATATATATACATATATATATATACACACACACACATATATTTCCCATTATAACACAAGATGTTGCATTTAAAATAAGCCAGATCCCCCGGGCCTCAGGCTCTTTTCTCATGTGGAAGGCTAGAGAGAGGGACGTGTTCAGTGACCTAGCTTCTAAATGGAATCTGTGAATCCCTCTGATCTCCTAAAGTCTGTGTCCTGCGTTCTAGCAGTTAGCATTGGATAGAACATGATACCTGCAGTGACAAATCCAAACCTCAGATGCTTATGAGCTGAACGATACTGGGCAAGTCGCTTAGTCTGTCTGTGCAGTTCTGTCAATTACATTAACACTTACACCCCAGGATTGTTATTGAGGATCAAATGAGAGAATATTCATAAAGCCCTGGACACAGTGCTTGGCACACAGTAGTTCTTAATAAATGCTTATTTCCTTCCCCAAAATTCCAAATCCAAGAATGAAAAGATAAAAGAATTGAACCCCAAACACTCGATAGAGTCTCCCAGTGAGGCTGGGCCTTGGGGCGCTTAAAAAGGGAAATAATGTGAAATAAGCCTAGAAAGGTACCTTGGAGACAGGTTGGGGAGGGCTTTGAAGGCCAGGATGAGGAGTCATGGAGAACCACTCAAGATGTTTGCACAGAGGAATGATCTGAGCTGCCAACATAAAGCTCAGGTTCATAATTAAAGGCATTTGAAGCAGAGACCCAAATGGTGGCCCTTACCTCACTCCTAAGAGCTTGTGTTCACCTGTCACTTGTAAACAATGAACATAATCAACCCCACTCCTGCCTTATGAGAGAATTAGGAAGCAGCCATAGACACCAGGGGTGCATGTTCCTATTTCCCACACCTGTCTGCTACAGTAGCTTTGAGGATGCGGTTTTGCACAGGGTGATTTGGATGCAATAAATAGATTCTAGGCAAAGTCCTACATGGGTTTTTTGCCTATTTACTGTCTGGGACATGGAAGAATCACAGGTGGCATGAGGTCCACTGATGAAATGGACACTCCATCTTCCCTTGTTCTTTTTTTTAAATTGCATCTTTATTTCTTTATTGCCAAGGGGATTTGCTGAGTGGGCTGTGTTTTGCCATTACCCTTCAGCAACATGCCATGGAGTAAAATGAAAACAACCACAAAAAAAATCAATATCACAGATTTTTATCAATTGCTTCCTCAGTGGATTATAGGGGGCTCACATGCAGGATGCACCACCTCTCAATTTGCAAGCCTTTGCAGTAGATTTAGTTGGCCTTATTTGCTCTTAGCAGGAAAAAAAAAAAAAAACACTAACAAGACATTTTAACCAAGGTGTCCCAGGAGGCCACTTTTAACATAGCTTTCATCAAGATGTGACAGCCACAGCAACCAGGAACTTTTCCTTGTAAAAAGGTATCCTTCTTGGCATCGTTTCCCTAGGTACACATTCAGGTCCATATAGCCCTGAGGACTGTCTCCCAGGACACCTGTTCTACCTCCAAACCCTGGGAATCTTTGTCACCAGAGAAAACAAATAAAGCTCAGACAGTCATGGTTCAGATATGCTAGTCTACAGCAGCTATAGGAAATGGAATCTGATTCTAACAGAGACACCTCCCATATGCCTCCAGCCAATGTTCCCCCTAGACTTGGATTCCTACATTCAAGGGCATGCTGGAGCCAGCTGGCATACAGGAGCAATTGTTAAATTTTCAGTGTGAACATTTACACCTCAAAAAACAGCAATTGCTACAAATCAGGGCTTGATTTACTGTTGTGTTGATTGTCTAGACTTAAGAAAGTGTTGTTAATGCCGATTAAACTTAGAACACATGCATACTTTCCCCCCTCCTCAGATCCAGGTTAACATCTATAAGCTACCAGCCTATACTGCTACCAAGATGGTCTCCCATCAGAGATTAGCTTTCTCTCTAGTGTTGTCCTTACCCTCCATCACATCCTAGCTTGAGCTCTCCGATCTCTGACCAAGTTATACAACTAACACCAAAAGGTTTGCTGTGTGATTTTTCAGTCATTCCTGCCCCTTTGTTCTGTTCTGTTCTGGAGTTTTCTTGTCAAAGATACTAGAGTAGTTTGCCATTTCCTTCTCCAGCTCATTTTACAGACGAGAAAACTGAGGCAAACAGGTTAAGTGACTTGTTACTAAGTATCTGAGCCTAGATTTGAATTCAGGAAGATGATGGGTCTTGCTGACTAACTGCCCTAACACCAAAACATAGGGGATTCATTTTCTTGTTCTCAGCTAGAGATCCCATATCCAGGATGAGTCACTGGCCTGTGCTTTTTCCCTGAAGATACTCCTGAAAGTTATACATTGTTGTAAACAAACACAGTATGGAAATATAGCAATAGATTATGAGGCAGAATGGAATAATAGAAAGGGGCTTCCTATGTGTACCCTAGGGAGTATGAGAAGTTTATCAAGGGTAATGGCATATTTGTTAAATAATTACATTGTCATTTTGAAAGAGATCCAAAGGTTTTAATTTTGTATATAATAATGTATCTCTGTGAATAGGAATTTGAAATCCGGGTTTTTAATCTTTCTTTTTAGCAAATGAAGGGTATACACGTGAATTTATTTGCTTTTATGTGGAGTAAGGGGTATGAGAAGGTTTATAGATTAGAAAGCCTTAGCAAAGACAACTGAGTTTAGAGTCAGGAAACATGGGTTCAAATTCTCTGTGACCATAGGTAAATCATACAGTCTTTCCAAGCCTCAGCTTCCTTATCTCTAAAGTGGGGATAATTGGGGTGGCTAGGTGGTACAGTGAATAGAGTACCAGCCCTAGAGTTAGGAAGACCTGAGTTCAAATCCGGCCTCGGACACTTTTAACACTTAGTAGCTGTGTGACCTCAGGCAAGTCACTTAACCCCAATTGCTCTGCCTTCCCTCCTCCAAAAAGCAAAATAAATAAATAAAAATAAATTAGTAAATTAAATAAATTAAAAAAGATAAAGTGGGAATAATTGTGTCTGTGGTAACCACCTCACAAGCTTGCAGTAGGGCACTGATGAGATAAACTTATCAGTCTTTAGAACAAGTGTTACATAGACGTCAGTTATTATTCTCATTCACTTCTCACCCAACCAATAATTGGGTAGTGTCAATCCCCCCAAGACTTACATTATTTTTTTTCAAAAATCAGTTAAATACAAAAATAATTCCTGAACTGTTAGGTCTTATAGAAGAGAAAAAGAGAAAAATCAGATGTTGATAGGCCAGCATCTTCAACCAAATCAATGCAACAACTATAAGGATTAAAGGCAAACGTACAACTCTAAAACATTGAGTCTTATTTCCCTGTGAAATTGAACTAAATTATCATTAAACAGTCTCAGGATTCAGCGACAGTTATCTCTTCTACAGGCCAAGGGTTAGGAGCATGACATCCAGCAGTCAGGAAAATCTTTTTACCCTCCATACCAGAGAAGTCTGAATTATTGTGGTATTAAAATGTAAAACATATTGATATTATACAATACTACACATATTTTTTATGCATCTCTGAGTTTCTAAACTTTTTCTGTGTTATCTACTGGCCTTTGCATATCATCTGTGGCTTCCAAAAAACTCCCAAAAAAATTCCCATTAAATTTCTTATGCCAACCTGCAATGATATATTGGAGCCACAATGGGTAAGGTCTAGATGTGGAAGGGATAGCTGTACTTGAAAATGCCTGTTAAGGCTTCACTCTCAAAAGGGAAACATATATTCATTCTCTTTATAACAAGGTTACAAGGCATTTACAATGAGATGCCTTAATGTAGGTGTGGGGAACCTGTGGCCTCAAGGATACGTGTGGCCCTCTAAGTCGTCAAGTGCAGCCCTTTAACTGAATCCAAACTTCACAGAATAAATCCCCTTAATAAAAGCATTTGTTCTACAAAACTTGGACTCAATCAAAAGGCCACACCCACGGACCTAGAAGGCCACATGTGGCCTCAAGGCCATAGGTTCCTCATCTCTGCCCTAGTCTAATGAAACCCCAAAGTACCTTAGACATCCTAATGTATAATTAACTGCCTCTCTCCTGGGATCTGCCAAATAAGTTCTTCCTTAAGGGCCCTAATAGTTAGCAAGCCTTCTGAGAGGTTCAGGCTTTTCCTAAAGGGGAGCCTGGAGCAGAATCACACCCAATGGTTCTAAAGCACTTTCTAGGTCCCATTTACACCATTAGGAGAGAGATATGTTTCAAAATCATTATTGTTTTTATATGCAGTGCTTCCTCATATCTTAGACCATTCATTATTGTAATTTTTTTCATTCCTTTTTTCATTCAACAATAATAGAATAAGCCCTTACTGTGTATGTGATTATAGCATTGTACTAGGCATTGCAGGTAATTCAAAAATAGTCCATTTGCCTGGACAGCTCTCCTTCCTAATCTCTGCCTGGCTTTACCAGCTTCCTACAAGACTCAGCTCAGATCTCACCTCCTGCAAGAGGCCTTTCCTCCTCCCCTCCTCCACCACTAGTCTCTTCTCTCTTGATTTACTCTCTCTGAATGTTATATGAACATTGTTTGCTTGTCTGTCCAACAGAACATGAGCCCCTTTGAAGTCCAGGACTGTTCTTGCCTTTATTTGTCTCCCAAGCCTTTAGAGTGAAGTGTCTTTTTTTTTTTTTGGAGGGGCAATTGGGGTTAAGTGACTTGCCCAAATTCACACAGCTAGTAAGTGTTAAGTATCTGAGGTCGGAATTCTAACTCAGGTCCTCCTGACTCCAAGGCTGGTGCTCTATTCAATGCGCCACCTAGCCGCCCCATAGAGTGAAGTGTCTTATACTTTCGTTGCTGTTGTTTAGTCACTCCAGATGTGCTCGACTCTTTGTGACCCCTTTTGGGGTTTTCTTGGCAAGGGTACTAGAGTAGTTTTCCATTTCCTTCTCCAGGTCTTGTACATAGTAAGGGCTTAATAAATGCATGTTAATTGAATTCAGACATAGTCTATCCTCTGGAGGTTTACAATCTAGAAGAGGTATATTACAATATACACACATATACAATAATTGCACAGTAACTTGATAGCGAAAGAATATAAGAACAAGAGATAAAGCACTCTGCATGGTCAAAGGAAAGAAAAGTAATTTCTGATGTAAACAGTAGAGGAGGCTTTATAGGTGTGGAAAAGAGTAGAAGGAAAAAAAGGTTGGAAAGGGAGTGAAAAGTCAGAGTGAGAAAAGACTTGATTACCAAGCAAAGTGGTTTGGACCTTATTTAGCAGGCAATAGGGGTTATGACAAGAAAGGAATGACATGATCAGACCTGCACATAAGGAAAAAGTTCTGGCAGCAGGGTGAAGACTGCCTTAAAGGGGTAAGATCACATAGGAAGCTTTCCTGCTGGCTCAGGTGGGTTAGGATGAAGTAATACAATGGTCTAGATGGGAGATTTCAGTGGGAATAGAAAGGAGGGTGGGAGTGGATTAAATAGATATGAACAAGTGATGGGAAAATGAGTAAAAATACAGTCCTTAAATTCATACCCAAAGAAAAGATAAGAAATTGAACCTGCTTTCCTTCACTGTAGAGGTGGGAGACCATGTGTGTAGAAGGCTGTATGTATAGCAGGCTTGCCTGATGAGTTGGATAATGTGGTTGAACTGCTTTTTTTCTTCATTTAAATTTTTATTATTATTATAAGAGATGGCTCACTGGTTAAGTGAGGAACAGGGATATATTTTGAAATACAGGTGATGTAACAATGAAAAATACGAATAAAAATGTTTTTTAAATCAGCATCAAACATACTGTGTAAGGATTCTGTTCATGCCTTGCTATCTTGTATAAAGTCAGTATCTAAGCTGTTCACCTGGCCTTGGTAACTGACACTCTTACTTTTCTCTATTGAGTTTTTGCTTCCCACATTGTATCAAAACTCAAATGACTTTGTTTCATAGCTGAACTTGGCATCACTGGACCTAAATTTGAATGGTGCAGCCTTGGGCAAGTAACTCTCTAGTTTTCAGTAACTGCACCTATAAAATGAAAGGATCAAATAAGATATACAGCTCTATAATTGTGATCCCGTGGAGTCACAATCCTATAGCACTTCACGATTTACAAAGTACTTGCTTAACAACAAATTTGGGAGTTGAGTAGTACAAGCATCAGTCTTTACTTTCCAGATAAGTGATGGTGAGGTGAGGAAACCTAAGAGAAGTGAAGTGATTTTGTCCATGATTCAACAGATGGTGAGTAGTGATGTCTGATATTTGTTATTGCAATAGTCTGCCTTTCTGTGAATAAATAAAAAAGGCAAAGAAAGTCTATAAAGTGCTCTTTTTAAAAAAAGCAGATCATGTGAATATGAAGCAATTATATGTTATTCTCTACATCAAGATTAGTTTATGTATGTACATGACATAATGACATAAAATACTAATGATATTAAATGAAAAATTGTTTAAAACATCAACAAGAAAGGATGTCACAAGCACCCACTTTTGAAAAGGGACAGGATCAAAGTAGAGAATAGAACAAGTAGGAGGTGGGATAGGAGGGAGGGAAATATAGTCAGTCTTTTACAATATATCTACTATGGAAATGTTTTGCATAGCCACACATGTACAACCTATATTGAATTTCTTATCTTCCCAGTAAGGGTGGGTGACAAGGGAGGAAGGGAATGAATCTGGAATTCAAAGTTTTAAAATCAAATATATACTATTATTAATATTATTTTACATGTAACTGGAAAATAAGATATACAGGCACTGGGGCATAGGGATCCACTGTACCCTACTGGAAAGTCAGAGGGGGTATGGGAGAAGATATGGGAGAGAGCAAATTGGAAGAGGGGATATCCAGTGGGATCGCTATTTTGGGGTGGTGAGTAGGGCGAAAACAGGGAGAAAATTTGTAACTCAAAATCTTATGGAAATGAATGATGTAAACTAGAAGTGAATAAAACATTTGAAAAAAAAAGGATGTCACAGGGGCATCCATATGTAATTGACACAGGAATAGGACAGACAAAAATGATACAAGAATTTACTAAAGAATGGTAGTAATTGAGGATGGATGGTCAGGGAAACCTTTACAGAGGAGATAGGATTTAAGCAAAATCTGATGGATGCAAAGGTTTTGGATAGACTAAAAGGAGGGAGGAAGCCCATCTAGGTTGAGGAAATGGCATGAGCAAAAGTTCTAACGCTAGAAATTGGAAGTCAGATTGAGGTTAACGGTCACTAATATATCATTTTAATGGTTGCAAAGAACTTTATACATATTATCTCATTGGAAACTCAACAACAACTATGTAATGTAGGTACTATAGACAATCCCCATTTCACAGATAAGGAAATCGTATCTTAGAGAAGTTGTATAAAGATCATTTGAGCATATTGACATAGCTAGTAAGTATTGAAATTATATTTGAACCAAGGATTTCTTCACTCCAAGTCTGGCATTCTATCCACATTGCAACATTGCCACTCAAAACTAATCTCTCTAGAATGGAGGAATTATTCATTTACGGCAGAAGTTCTTAACGTTTCTTTTATCAGTGAACTCATTTGACAGTCTGATAAAGTTTCAGATTAATGTTTTGAACATAAAATATTTAGGATTATAAAAGGAACCAACTATATTGAAATAATTATCAAAATGAGGCAGCTGGGTGGTGCAATGGATAGAGCACTGGTCTTGAAATCAGGTAGTCTCATCTTCATGAGTTCAAATATGTCCTCTGACACTTACTAGCTGTGTGGCCCTGGGCAAGTCACTTAACCCTGTTTGTCTCAGTTTCCTCATCTGTAAAATGAGCTGGAGGAGGAAATGGCAAACTATTTTGGTATCTTTGCCAAGCAAACCCTAAATGGCCTCATGGAGAGCTGGACACAACTGAACAACTACAATTATGAAAATATTTTTAAAAGAAGTTTGCCAATCCCAAATTAAGGGATCCTGATTTAGGGGAATCAGGGTAGGTAAGAGCAGAAATATGGACTGGGATGAGATTATTGTGGTACTTGTAGGTAAATTAGGAGCCATGAATATGTAAATCTCTCTGTTGTCTAGCCTTCCTACAACCTGCTCTCTAACCAGAAACAGTGGTTGTCAAACATGAGTTAGGAAAACTTGAAGGGAGGTGGTGCGGTAGCCCTGTGCCCAAAGAAGAAAGACCAGACAGAACAGCTAGGGAGTTCCCTCCATCCACTTAAGAAGATAAGGGCTAGGATCTAGCCTTCCCTATTTCTCCCCAGCGATGCATTACAAATTACTGAGTTTGAGTCTGAGAAGCAGTGTCTTACGCACTATGTCAAAAAAAAAAAAAACTTTTTAAGCCCATCAGGGCCATATTTTTTTGTCTTTTATAAATAAAAATCATATGTTTTAAAATACAAATGGGGTCAATTCTATCTATGGTTTTTTTTTTCCCTCCTAGCTATGCTAAAAAGGTTAAGCTATATCCATATTATTTCTTTCCCCTTTCATTTTCCTATGTTTATTAAATAATACATGTTAACCAGAATGCAAAAGTCATTAGTCTGTCTCCCAGTGACCTTGGCCCATGTTTCCTCTTCTATTTCTTCTTCAGAGAGCTGCTCCTCCCTTAGTTGACAAGGTAATTATTAGATGGACCAGGCTGGCTTTCATCTCTTCCTACTGTGTGATTTAGTTAACAATTTCCTCTGTCCTCGTTGCTCTGCCTGGTCCTTTCTCATTTATACTCTCTTAATCTTTATTTCCAGTTTAGTTCCAGGTTCTCATTGTGCACCAAATATCTACCATCTGATATTGATTGTTGGTGGGCACCCTCATTGTTTTGATGTCCAGTTGCTAAATTCTTGACCTACCATTAGGTCTACCAAGACCTAAATTCTTGCCAACTTGAGAAAGCCTTCTGAGTTTTCTCTCCAATTAAGATGCTTGAGGCAGGGTTTAAATTAAGAGGAGATGGCACTTCCTCCTTTTCAGAGTCCTAAGCCTAGAACATTCATGCCAGGGAAGCACAAATTCTTGAACATTTGGTTCAAAATTTTGCTCAAGGGACAAAATCTTTGATGGGTCTGCTTACATCAATGAGGAAATTTATGGTTGGTTTAAATACATACGCTCTTAACTGGTCTTATATTTAGGTAAACATTCTTATAAATATTTTGTTAGAGTAAAGAATTCAATGATATTTTCTATAATTCCTCAGTTAGTTTGCTGGATCTTATATTTGAATAAATTATACTTTGTCTTTGCTGGTGGAATCATTTTCCAAGTGAGTGATACTGTTCAATCAAATTAACACATTTATTTTGTGCCAGGCCATGGGAATACACAAGATTTGGAGAAATGAAAGATCTTAGGCTCTTCATAAGTACTTTTTGACCTTCAAGGTAATCTTTTCTAGCCCCCCACTTAACAGGTAAGGAAACTGAGGCCCAGAAGAG
>NW_027185694.1:11854565-11869012 GCF_028583685.1 Petaurus breviceps papuanus | reverse complement strand
TTCTAGCCCCCCACTTAACAGGTAAGGAAACTGAGGCCCAGAAGAGGCCCAGCATCATAAATATAATAAATACCAGTACTGGGAATTGATTTCAGGTCTTCTTCCTTCAAATCCTGTTTCCTTTCCGCTATATCAGATAAAGCATCAAACTACAATATACGGAAGGTTGGTCCTTAGAGTCACTATGACTGTGGTTCAAATCTTGACTCTGAAATACACTGACTTTGTGCCTCTGGGTAGTCACTTAACCTCTCAGTGCTCTACAGCAATGGTATCAAACTCTAGCAGAAACTTTCCTGCTGACCACATGATGACTTAGAAAAACCTCAAATTAACATTGTCGTATTACATTTTTATTTATTTTGTTAAATGTTTCCCAATTACATTTTAATCAGTCAGGCAGCACTCTGAGCTACACCTCTGCCCTAGGCAATTCACTAATAGTATAAATTGCAAAGAAGGTACAGCCTTGCTTTAGTATCCCTGGACTCCTTATACCAATGAAATCACAGACCCTTTCCACCTGATAAAATGAGGACTTATTTTTTAAGCAATGGAGGGATATGGAAAAATTGACTTTTATATCTCTGCTATCCAAACAGCAACAGTAATAATTAACAGTAATGTTTCTTATCTTTAGAAGACTTTGACGTTTACCAAGTGTTTTCCTTATAATAGCCCCATAAGGTACGTAGATCATTTTCTTTGTCGTCAGGTTGACTTGTGTTATCATAGTCTTTTCTTTGCATAAATTATGAATTCTTCAAAAAGATCCAAGTCTTGGGAACTCATTGTACCATCATAGCTCATACCCTCTCTTTCTCATGACAGATAATCTTCATGAGTTGATATGGTTTAAAAAAAAAAAGGCATCACCTGATGGCTAGGCCTTTGATGCTAAGTCTCTCTGAGCACAGTAAGGCTGGTTCTTAGACAGCAGACCCACAGTCTATAACCAGATCTGTACTTGTGAAACCTTTCCAGCTTAAGAACCAGAACTATTCCTACGTGAGTCTTCAGAGCACAAGGTGATCATTTTGTCTCAATGAGGCATCCGAAGTAGCTTTCCATGGTGACTCTTTGTGTGTGTGTGAATGTATTTCATGACTTTCTACTCTGATTTTGTTAATTTTTTTCTATATCTATTTCTCTTTGATTCTTACTGATAAGCCCTTCACTCTCCATATTTTAAACTTAGTGACAGTTTCTGATTATGTGGACATAAACTCTACCATTTATATATCCATGGTTTATTCTTGAAAAGAGGATGGGGCAAGGCCAGACTGTGAAGGGCCTTAAAAGCTAAACAGAGAAATTTTAATTTTAATTTTAGAGGCAATATGGATCCATTGGGGTTGATTGATTAGGGTTCTAAAATGGCCATATCTATGCTTCAGGAAAATTACTTTGGCATCAGTGTTTAGGATGGACTGGAGTAGTAGAAGACCTGAGGCTAGGAGACAAAGTAGGAAGCTGTTGCAGCAATCTAGGTGTGGTAGGACATTCCAGATGGATATGAAGGGTGCCACCTCCAGAGAAGCTAAGTGCTGCTATATCCACACCATATATCGCCGTTGCATATCAGAGCCATGTAAAGTAAACCTCCTCCTTTGTTAAATGTTCAGTAACTCACAAATTCACCTCAGTTCACCCCAACACCAAACCTTTGGAGCCACGTCTACAACATGAGGCTAGAGGAGAATTGGGCCAAAGGTAAAGTGCTGTCTTTGTGAGTAGAGAGAAGGGGATCAGAAAGGAGAGATGTTGTAAAGAGAGGAAGACTAAGATATGGCTATTATTGAATATAGATAAGGGAGAGTAAGAATTCCGGGTTAATCCTGAGGTCACAAATCTGGGAGCCTGGAAAAATGGTGGGTGTCTTTGGAATTGGAGTTGTTTCAACAGAAGTAGGGAACTTTAGAAGAGAGGAATATTTGCAGGGAAAGATAATGAGTTTAATTTTAGACATGTTAAGTTTAAATTGTCTCCAGGGCATCCAACTTGAAATGTTCAATAGGTTATTGCAACGTGGGACCAATGATCAGGAAAGAGACTGGAGTTGGAGATGTTGATTTGTGAGTTATCAACAGAAATATGACAAGAAGAGAGATAGAAATGATGATCCAGCACAGGAGGCAGAGAAGTAATAGTCAGACAAGTAGGAGGAGAACAAGGAAAGACTAGTGTCATGAAAATTCAAAAAAGACAGTATCCAGGAAAAGGTGGCCAAGAGTTTCAAGTGCAGCAAATAGAAATGTGGATGTGACATCTAGAAAGAAGAGTACTGGATTTGGCAAATAAATTATTTATGTATGTAATAGTGTTGTTCTAAGGAAAGTATTTTGAAGCCTTAGAATGTGAATTATTACAATGATTGGTAGTCTATACTTACTGTGAAAAGCATGCTAGTGAACAGATTGCAATGTTTATTTTACAAGCATAGATACAGTATTGGCCCAAATATAGGATGCATTTTAATATGTACAACCTATATTTGAACCAAAATGTTGTGTTCAGTCAGCCTTGGGGAAAACCTAAAGAAAATATATCACCTCCTTGGCTTTAAGCTTGCTCCATGATAGTCCTCTCTGATAGTGCCCCAACTTGATTGAACTAAGCAGCAGATCCAATTAGACAAGACATCCTCCCTTATTTCTACCTAGGAAATTATTGGAAGTATCTCATGTAAGACAAGTGAACAGGACATTTCCTCCCTATACAATTCTATTTTATTCCAAATCTAGGATCCTGTTACTGTTGCTGAGGGCCCATTCTCCCATCACCTCCTAACCCTACCATAGGTTCCCCAAAGTGGGCAATACCACCTCCTAGGGGTGCTGGAACCATCCAGGAGGCAGTCCTAGCCTCAGGTGCAATTTCAGGGGCGTTAAATAAAAATAAGGGGGATGTGGAATCATAAGGAAGAGAAGAAAATTTGAAAAATCATTCATGCATGTTTTTTCTATTGTGTAACAGAGTTAAAATCAGAATGATTACATTATTTTCCAAATAAACACACAAAATGCAAATTATAATCAATCAGTGGTCAAGTCCACACATCGGTCTTGATAAGCAGATGTTGGCAGGTGAGCCTTTCCCATGTTGTTGGGAAATTCAGCATGCATTGGGCAGGAATATGTGTGTGTAATGACTTGTGTATGTGGTTATATGATGCAATACTGTGTCATCAAAATTTCAATGCAGGAAAAAAACACAAATAAATAATAAATTATTAAATTTAAGATGTGGCATTTAAAAAATATATGTTTTACATTTTTTTGAAATGACACTAATTCCCCCCCCTCAAAAAAACAAACAAACTCGTTAAAGGGTTAAAGAAAGTAGATTTCCAGGGGTCACTGAGTAATTTTTTTTGACAAGGGGGTGATAGGACAAATAAGTTTGGGAACCTCTGCAAAACCTTGAACTTTTACTGGTAAATTGTACTTCTCCCTTAACAAATAGTGAGTAGGAACTAAGGTACTTGCCATTTAGGTTAGGGCTCAAGGCAAGCATATTCTTCGAGGACTCTTAGACTATAAAATAGAACAGTCCTTCACACAGAAGGTATATAGCTTGAGCTAATATCTTTATTTCCACTAACCTTGGAAGCCCCTAAGCATGTCTCTAGTGAGTCTTGGATTTTGAGTTATGCCTGTACCTGCCTTATACTGAAGCCTATGGTTATTTACCAGTTCTTTTATATAGCCTCTGGAAAATGCTGCAGAATCAGACCCAGGGGGAAAGATGCTATTATGCTCTAGGGAACGAACCCTCATGAGAATATCTGCAGTGCTCTGCTGATAAGCAAAGTAGGGTTAAGGGAATGGCCAACACTTCTGGGTATGTGGGTGAGAAGATTTATGCGTGACTGACTGGAATGAATCATTATAATCAGAGCACAAGGAACACAGAACAATTTTGATAGTAAATTAGGTCTTTTTCAGTGCTAATTTCAAATGACATGATTCTACAGTGACTAGAGCCTGCTTAGTCACCTAGAAGAGAAGTACACTCATTCAGATATATAGCAATGAGAGTTCATCAATATTCTGGAGTAGATTACCAGTTGTGAAAGGTTTCCTTAAACTGGCAACCTTAATCTGAGGCCAGAACATTATATATATATATATATATTTTAATTCTGTATTTTACTTCAATTTTCACTAATTCACTGAGATTTTAACTGCCCAGGTTATCTTACCTAACCATCTGCTTCTCTCTACTGACCTCTCCCCACCTGTACCAGCAGACCTGGACCCTGGAGATCTATGCCCCTGCCCCTGGGGAATTGAATATAGTTAGCTTTGGAGCCCAAACTAATCCACTCCAAGCTATTTCCCTCCAGGCTACTTTCCTATCAACCTGCCAGTATTAGTACCCTTCCTCTTGGCCTCAAGCTCCTCACCACTACCACAACCACTTTTTATGACTTCCCTGTAATCAAATCACATAATACTATCATAGTATTATTTGGTAATATTGGTAAAATATTTGATAAAATATTATTTTTGGTAATAATACCAAATTAGCCCAGTAATCAAATTAATAATGCAATTACTTTTGCAAAGATTAGTGTATTGACTTCCCTGTCATTAAATCATCATCTCTTTATTTAAAGAATGTTTTAATTTTTTTCTCAGTTACATGTAAAAACAATTTTTCAATCATCATCTCTAATGACTCCCCAGACCAAAACTTCTTTCAATGCTCTCCAGTCCCCTTTGTGTGTTATCTTGCTCTAAGCTCCTTCAGGACAGAGGATGTCTCATGAAGAACTCTGAGGGAAACTTTTTGAAGGAGCTCATTCTACTTTGTCATGAAAGCTTTCCTAGCACCAAACTAAACTTTCCTCTTTGCAATTTCTATCTATGATCCTAATTCTTCCAATGGTTTCAACTATTGTCCACTGTGAAAAGAAAAATGACTCCACAGTACTCATCCTTGCATCTAACCTAGCTCTAATCCCATATTACCAACTGCCTGCTAGATGTATCCACCTAGATATCCCTCCAATAATTCAAACTCATCTTATAGGACCAAATAGGCTTCTTCTGACCTCCCTGTTGCTAATGCCATTGTTCTCTTAGTCATCCAAGATGGAAACCTTGGAGTCATCTAAAAGGCATAACTGAGGCATGATCAGCACAATAATTTGTCATTTATCAATAAACATCCATCATAAAAGCAAAATATTACTGTTGATGACAGTATTTAGATTGTTAGAATTTATTTTGCACTTGTAAAGCATACATTTTACAGCTGAAAGAGACCTGAAACAAAAATAAGAGCCAATATTTACATTTACCATATTGCAAAGTACTTGACATATATAATCTACCTTTCCATTTTATAGATAAGGAAATTGAGGTTCAAAGAATTTAAATGACTTACCCAGGTCACACAGTTAGCAAGAAGTAAAGTCAGGATTTGAACCCAGCTCCTCTGATTCTGCGTATAATGCTCTTTATATTTAACCTCAGTCATTTGTAAAACTTTCTAAATTGAATTGAATTCAAAGTCTGTCTCTCTTTCCTTAATCTCTCACTACTTTCTTAAAAGAATTCTCCTGTATTCAGGATATTCTTGTTGGTCTCCTTCATATATTATATTGTTGTCCACCTTTGGGTGTATGATATTTAGGTGTATTGGCTGTATAGACTTCTTCTGCCACTATAAAGTTTCAGATGCTATTTTCCCTAATAAGAATGTAATCTTTTCATATTCCTGCCTAGAGAAATCCTTCTCATCTCTCAGGGACTAACTCAGTTGCCATCTCCTCAATGAAAATTTCACTTGATATCCCCTCAGCTGGAAATGATGTTTACCCTCTCAAATTTTCTAATAGTACATTGTCTAGGGGCTTTCTTTGCTTATATCTTAATCTACCCTGACTCATTCTTGGGTAGATAGCATGGCCCCCATTAGGTCATAAAGTCTTTATCATTATTGACCTTTTTTATCTGCATCATCTACCCCAAGGTCTTATACATAAATGCTTCTCAAATTAGACTGAAACTCTAGGTCCTTTTCTTTTGCCTGTTATATCCCAATAAAACACCAAATTCTACAAATTCTATTGATCCTCCCTTCATAATGTGACTACTTCTTTTTTTTTTTTTGCTTTTTGGAGGGGGGAAGGCAGGGCAATTGGGGTTAAGTGACTTGCCTAAGGTCATAGGGCTAGTAAGTATTAAGTGTCTGAGGCTGAATTTGAACTCAGGTCCTCCTGACTCCAGAGCCAGTGCTCTATTCACTGTGCCACCTAGCCACCCCATTCTTTTCTTTTCTTATAAATCTATTTCTGGCTCTAACCAGCTCACTCCTAGGTTATTAAAGAGCCTCCAGAGAGGATTTCCTGCTTTCATTCTCTCTTTCTTGCATACCATTGCTGTCTTACATGCTACTGCCAGCTTTGATTTTTCCCCCCAAATACCACTTTCATCCTGCCACTCTGTAAAGGAAGCTTTTTCCAATTCCCCTCTATTTGGTTACTGACCCATCTCATAAACCATGAGAACTACCAGTACTGGAACCCCAGCACAAAACAAGGACTCTTTAGTTTGTTCTATATGGTGTTAAGTTTCATCCTGGAAAGAAAAGTTGAGTCCTATAGTCAAGACCATAAATCTAGACTCTGTGTGCTTTAGATTAAGAAATAAAGAGTTGGGGTGGAGCCAAGAATAGCAGCATAGAAGCAGGAAAACTCCATGAGCTCCCTCCAAAACCACGTCAAATACCTATAAAGTATGACTCTAAACAAATTTTAGAGCTACAGAACCCACAAAGTGACAGAGAGAAACAAATCTCCCACTGAAGGCAGCCTGGCAGGCTGGCAGGAAGGATCTATCACAGTACACTGGGAGCCAAGCCCAGCCCCACATGAGCCCGCAGTTTTAGCCTCAGTGTGGCCCTGACCAGCAGCGGCTAGAGTGGACTTTGGGACAGTGGATCACAAGCAGCTGTGATAATTTCCAGAATTATCAATGCATAAATGCCAAAGGCACAGTAAAAGGTCAGTGTGTATTTTGTGGGATCAGGGGAACTGAGAATGTGGTCTGACCTCTGCCTCCAGGGTGAGAAGGTGAGAATAAGTGGAGGTACTGCAGCCGTGCAGCCAGCACTGCGTGGCTGCTTCCAGAGTTCCTGGCCTGCAGATTGTAGGGGGACCAAGCAACCATTCTGAGGGGTAATCACTCTTGATTTAACCTGCTTAGATCTGGATTGCTGCCTTGGGTGGAGGTCCTAGGGTGTGTGACCATGTTTCAGAGCCTGTGGAGGCTATAGAGAAAGCACCCAACTAATAGCTCTGGCAGCAGGAAAAACCCAGCATTTTGGGACAAAGCTCTCCTCTCTCTGGAAGCAGGGTTCCATTCTGGCAAAATGCTCAAAAGTCAAGTTATTGAGTGGCAACATGAGCAATCAAAGGAAGCAAAGCAAGCACAGCATTCAAACCTTAGATTCCTTTATTGGGGACAAAAAGGAGCAAAACATGGAATGGGAGAAAGACAAAGAAGTCAGAACTCCTGCACCAAAAGCTTCCAAGAAAAATATGAATTGGTTACAGACCATAGAGCAGCTCAAGAAGGATTTTGAAAACCAAGTAAGAGAAGTGTAGGAAAAATTGGGAAAAGAAATGAGAATGATGCAAGAAAATCATGAAAAGAGAGTCAACAACCTGACTGAAGAAAATAACACCTTAAAAAATAGACTAATTCAAATTGCAAAAGAGGCCCAAAAAGCCAATGAGGAGAAGAATGCTTTAAAAAGCTGAATTTACCAGATGGAAAAAGAATTTCAAAAGCTCACTGAAGAGAATCATTCCTTCAGAATTAGATTGGAGTAAATGGAAGATAGTGACTTTTTGAGAAATCAAAATACTATTAAACAGATGCAAACAAATGAAAAAAAAGAAGGCAATGTGAAATATCTCATTGGAAAAACCATTGACCTGGAAAATAGATGCAGGAGAGATAATTTTAAAATTATTGGACTACCTGAAAGCCATGATAAAAAAAAAGAACCTAGAAATCATCCTTCAAGAAATTCTCATTTTAGAACCAGAGGGCAAAATAGAAATTGAAAGAATCACCAATCACCTCTTGAAAAAGATCCCCAAAAGGAAACTCCTAGGAACATTATAGCCAGGTTCCAGAGTTCCCAGATCAAGCAGAAAATGTTACAAACAGCCAAGAAGAAACAATTTGAATATTGTGGAAACACAATCAGGATAACACAAGATCTAGCAGCTTCTACATTAAGATATCAAAGGGCTTGGAATATGATATTCCAGAGGTCAAAGGAGCTAGGATTAAAACGAAGAATCACCTACCCAGCAAAACTGAGCCTAATGTTTCAGGGAAAAATATGGTTATTCGATGAAATAGAGGACTTTCAAGCATTCTTGATGAAAACACCAGAGCTGAACAGAAAATTTGAATTTCAAATACAAGAAGTAAGAGAAACATGAGAAGGTAAACAGGAAAAAAAATCATAAGGAACTTATCAAAGTTAAACTATTTACATTCCTACATGGAAAAATGACAATTGTAACGTATGAAACTTTTCTCAGTATGAGAATAGTTGAAGGGAATATAAATGTGTGTGTGTATATGTATGTATACATATATATGTCTATATAGGAAGGTATATGGGCATATGAATACATATGTGAGTGTGTATATATGTGTATAGGTATACATAGAAAGCAGAGGATCAATTGAATAGTAAGGGATGATATTTAAAAAATAAAATTAAGAGGTGAAAGGAGTATAATGAGAGGAGATAGGGAGAGACAGAATAGCATAAATTATCTCATAGAAAAGAGGCAAGGGAAAATTGTTACAATGGAGGGGAAGAACAGGAAGGCAAAAGGGAATGGGTCAACCTTACCCTCATTGAATTTGGCTTAAGGAGGGAATACCATACACACTAAGTTAGTATCTTACCCTACAGGAAAATAGGGGGAAGTGGATAAGAGGGCACATGGTAGATAGGGAGGGAAGATGGGGGGGAGGGTAGTTAGAAACATACACTTTTGAAAAGGGACAGGATCAAAGTAGAAAATAGAACAAATGGGGGGGGCAGGATAGGATGGAGGGGAATATAGCCAGTCTTTCACAATATATCCACTAAGGAAAGGTTTTGCATAACTACACATGTACAACCTATTTTGAATTGCTTATCTTCCCAGTAAGGGTGGGTGACAAGGGAAGAAGGGAAAAAATCTGGAATTCAAAGTTTTAAAATCAAATGTTTAAAAAATATAATAATAGTATTATTATTATTTACATGCACTGGGAAATAAGATATACAGGCACTGGGGTATGGAGATCCATCTTGCCCTACTGGAAAGTTGGATGGGGAATGGGGGAGGATATAAGACAGAGCAGATTGGGGGAGGGAGTATTCAGTGTTATCGCTGTTCTGGGGTGGTGGATAGGGGAAAGACAGGAAGAAAATCTGTAACTCAAAATCTTGTGGAAATGAATGTTGATGACTAAAAATAAACATAAAATTTAATTTTCAAAAAAATAATACAAAGAAAAGAAATAAAGAGTCTTCCTCTCATCTCTTCCACTTGTCTGTTCTTTTCCAGCTACAAGTTACAGGTCTTTTTACCTTATCCCCAAATTGCCACCTTTCTTTTCAAAAATGTAGTCATATAAAATAAATTTCCCTCATTAGTCATATTGGAAAAGGAAAAGAAACAAAGCAAGAAAAGAAAATATGTTTCAGTCTTCACTCTGAATCCATCAACTCTTTCTCTACCTGGAGGTGGATAGCATGTTTCATCATGAGTCCTTTGGAATTGTGGTTGGTCATTATGTTACTCAGAGCTCTAGGTCTTTCAAAATTGATTATCTTTAAGGTGTTGTTATTGTATAAATTGTTCTCCTGGTTCTACTCACTTTACTTGGTATCAGTTCATTCAAGTCTTCCTAGATTTTTTTTCTGAAACTATCACTTTCATCATTTCTTATGGCAAAATATTTTTCCATTACACCCATAAACCACCACTTATTCATTTATTTGCTGATTGATGTGTATTCCTTCAGTTTCCAATTCTTCCCCACCATAAAAAAGGATGCTATAATTTTTTTATACATATGGGTTCTTTTCCTCTTTTTTAATCTTTCTTAAACTCCTTTCTAATGTAACCCAAATTTTTCTAATTTGGAGAAAAGAGCAAACTCTATTGAACAAGTATCCTGGATGTCTTCTAAACCATTGTGGATGAGAGGAAAGCTCTCCCAAAGTCTACTTTTTCAGAGCACTGAAAGGCATGTTCTAGGACTTCTCCATGTCTTATTATTCTCCAGCTATCCTACGTATTGAAACATTTAGATAAATCATCATGTATACCAGACCTTTTCTTCTTTCACCTGTTAAGCTTCTACCTGTATCTTTCTTTTTCCCCTCTCAGGTCATAATTGGGGGAACAGTAAGAAAGACTATGTTTCATTATTCTGACTTGCTATGAATCATTTGACAGTAGTTGTGACTCAGATGTTAAAATATACATGTAAATCCCTTGCAAAGTGCTATACTTTCCAAATGTGTGTATAGTTTTGAGAGAAATAATTATTAATAATCAATTATTTGACTTAGTACCCACCCAGAAACACCTGGCCATGTAACCTCGAGCAAGTTCCTTAACCCCAATTGCTTAGGGGTGACCAGGTGGCTCAGTGAGTAAGAGCACTGGCCCCAGTGTCGGGATGACCTGGGGATCAAATCCGAGCTCAGATACTTAGCACCACACCCAGAAATAACTGGCCCTGTAACAGCAGGTTACTTAACCCCAATTGCTTAAAAAAAATAATCAATTATTTGGGAGATCAAGGCTTTTTTCCCATCCTACTTCCTTGTTTAAAGCCCAGCCTTTGAAGTAAATTACTGATGTCTGCCAAAAATTTACCTCATCTAGACTGTCTTATCTATATGAATTCCTGCCCATTGTGTTGCAACTCAGGTTTAGGTTGGGATAAATTCTTTGATTAAATTGCCCAGTGCTGGGGGTGATTTGAAAGTAAATGACATGGTCAAAGTCAGCCCCAAACTCATCATTAGAATAGGTCCACCTCTCATTATAATATTCATTTTCTCTCATTATTATTAATCAAGCAGAGTTGGTCATTATCCTCAGGAACAACCAAACTTTCAAAGGCATATAAGTATTGAGTGGTCTTTAGCACTCAAAAGTGTCACTGACCCCTTGTATTAATAAGTTATCATTATTAATAAAACGATTAATTACCCAGAAATCATGTCTCTTGAACTTTTTCAATGTTATACTTTACTATCTGTAAGATTTCAGTTAAGAAATCATTTATATTAGAATAAAAAGATGTGTGTGCATGTGTGCTTGTGTGTGTGTGTGTGTGTGTGTGTGTGTGTATAGACCAGAGGTGGGGAACCTTTTCATGTCTACATTAATTAGTTGTAAGAAAATAAGGCTGCATTCAAGAAACTTCAGTTAGATATGCTTTAAAATGTACATAATTTTGTAAAAATCTAACTACTGTGTACTTAATAATTTCGAAAAATGAAAGCTATTTGTTAATTTTAAAGTTAGCTAACCCTTTAATGACTTTACTGTGTCTGCTTTTTATTGGAAAACATATTTGGTGACAGCATGGAGATCTGCAGTTACAGTTGATCCTCTAGGTGGGTATCAGTCATTTGTGACATTAAGAGCATCCTGATTTTGGTTAGGTAGGAGAATGTAGATTTGCAGCAATAAGTGGTTGAAAAGCAAGAAAGCATTTTTTGGGCATGTTGCCGAAGGCATGAGTATTCTACTGCATTTTTCCATATTTCAATTGGATCTATCTCAGTTTCAAACAAGGACTTTAAAATGTTATCTACTGAGAGCTCAATCAATTCCATCTGTAGTTCTTTAAGTGCCTTGGTGATATCAACTAGGTGAAGTTGAAATGCTAATTTGAGTGTGATGTCATGATTCTCAAGGTCAGTAAACCTTTTATTGTACTCTTCAATTAATAGGTCTATAAAAAGCATATTCTTCAAGTGATTCAAATATCCATTCGCATATTCCTGCTCATCAATGACCTTTGCTCACTGGGGAAAGTGTTATTCTGAAATTTCCTTTTGAAGAAGAAGTGTTTTGAAAAAAAATAGCTTTTTTTCTAAATGCTTGGATTTTTTGTCACATATCATACATAGACTTAGTTTTACCTTGTGTAGTGCCAATGAAATATTTACAGAGCCCACAATCATGATAAAGACCATGACTATAATATGATGTTTGATTGCAAAATATACCAAACTCTCCAGATAGAGGACAGAACTGAAGCATTTATTTAGACACCAGAAAATCCAACCCCAAAACCAGTAAGCTGATTCCATCACAGTAACAAAGATGTTCAGAAGCCATAAAAATGCTGAGAGCCACAGCATCCTTCAGCCTTCCCACAAACCAATAGAAGATCAATATTAACTCACAAACCTCTCTATCTCCTTAATGAGCCTCTTCTCTCCCCCACCATCTCCCTAGCTCAGACTACCAGCTTCCTGTGGGTTCTGCTTCCCTTCAGCAAGCTCCTCCCACCACAGGCTCCATGTGGCTATATTTAGCCTATTAGGGGATAGAGTTTATCTTCACAGCAGGGAAGCTTCCTGTGGGCTCTGCTGCCTCCTTCAGCAAATTCCCTCCATCACATGCTCCATTGCATGATTACATTCAGCCTATAAGGGGGAAGAGTTTACTTTCAAAGCAGGGGAGGTCTTCAAACTCCCCCCTAGGTCTAATAAGAGACAGGGAAGAACTTCAAATTCCCATTCTCATTGCACCTTGCAAAGAAATAATCACATCTTTTTCATTTGGCATGATATCACACATAAATGTAGCATTCCTATAGAAATCTTCTTTCACATTGCTGATTCTGTTCATAAAATTTAACTCACAGAGATCAATTTTTGGTTGATATCTGTCCCTGCAATAGCCAACACACTTTAGAATGATATAGCAAATCCACACTGAATTCCTCATTGTTCAACTTTAGCATGTTATGAAACTGATGATGCCATGTTGCATTTTCACTAATGTAGTTGACAATGCCTATGACCTGTTGCAAAATGTCACTTAAAATAATAGCTTTAGCACCAAGATTTTCCTATGCAAGATACAATGAAAAGAAATGAGAGTATCTGAATCTGTTAACACTTTTTTTATGCGTACAATAAACCCTTCATGTTTTCCATGGAAGGTGCACTCTCTGATACACTCAATAAATTTACCAACTTTAGTCCAACTTCACATTTATCTTGAAAGTTGTTGAAGGCATCTATCACCATGTTCTGTTTACAAGAGTGCCCATAGCAAAGAAAATCTTCTGTTATGTATGGCCTGAAGGAAATATAAAACCAGTGCCAAGTCAGGAATACAAGTTGATTCATCCAAAGCAATTGAATAATATATATTTCCCATTTGAAGTAATTGCATGAAGTTTTTCTATGAAGTTGAAGGCTAATTCATGCTACCAATCAGTCATGGTTCTACTTGAAAGAGGCAGTTCTTTGTACTTTGAAATGTTATGAAGGTCTAAGCATCCTACAACTTTGACAATGTATTCTTTCATAATTTTTATATATAAGCTACTTTATAAATTGTGTCATTGGCATTATTTCCAGGTCATATTGCTGCTTGAAAGAATTATCTTTGCTTTTGCTTTTCATATTTTAATTTTTGCAATACAACCTTTCATGCCTCTCCCTCTAATTTAAAATATTTGTGGTCCTTATGAGTGTTATAATGCTGATGAGCATTGAATTTCTTGAATGTTGATATTTCAGTATCACAAAACAAGCAATTCATCTTATCTTTAGCAGAAAAAAGATAATATTGCAATTCTCAATCCTCATTAAAAAATTTATTTCCTTCCTTCAGTGTTCTCTTGGTCTTCTTTGACATAATGGGCTGTGAAGTAGATAGAGTTAAAAAAAATTGTCAAGCTATGAAACTATTCACAAATTCCATCTCAAATAGAAATATAGTACACACATGTCAAAGCCTGATAACAGACCGGTGTATTTGACCCCTATAAACTCTCACCAATCAGCCTCATGTGGTAGTGGCATCAGTCAGGCGGGGGAAGTTAGAACTAAATAATGAGTGTAGTAGCTATAAATTTAGCCCTTATTACTTACTAATGTTCTACTTGTAACAGTCAATCTGGGAGGATTATTTCAATGAAACTTATTTTATTCTTTGGTACTTTAAATACATTCATTCTAAAAATATAAAAGACAAACAAAAATGTATTAATACAAATAAAAGGAAGTGCTCTATAAAATTTGAATTCAGTCAAAATGCTGCATTTAAGGACCTAGAAGGCGACATGTGGCAGGTTCCACACCTCTAATGGGGAGGGAGGAAGGGAGGGAAGGAGAGAGAGAGAGAGAGAGAGAGAGAGAGAGAGAGA
>NW_027185694.1:11848004-11854465 GCF_028583685.1 Petaurus breviceps papuanus | reverse complement strand
AGAGGGAGGGAGAGAGAGAGAGAGAGAGAGAGAGAGAGAGAGAATATTCTGTTTCTGTTAAAAGGCCAAAAGAGTTTATCCTTTGTCCTTAAATTCCTAAGGCTAATGGGACCTTCCCTCTCCAACAATGTCATAGGCCCATAGACAGGGCAAAGACTAAAGAATTGTTCATGCCTCCTTGTATAAGTGGGCAGACAACAGTATTTCCTCAAAGACCCAGGTTCAAGGTCTTTAAAAACAGAAAATTGTTATAATATTAAATTCAAGCTAGGTTTCTGACTATTTGAGTACCTCAAAGTGGAGATCAAGAATCAAGGCAGGGTGTTAGGGACATTATTGTACTTGGAGGAATCCCATTGCCTCCTATATTTAAGGAAGGACCAGAAGCCCCTTGAACTATTGTTTTATTCGTGGATGACTGGCACTTACTGTGGTGGGATGAAAAGAGAGTCTGAAGTCAGACACCTCACAGTCCTGGTATAAGATGATTCAGTGGAATGTAATCAGGGGTCTGATTGGAAGACATGTTCTTTTTTTGAATCAAAGTTTCAGCCCATGGCACCTCAAAATGTCTGATGTCAGATATGTAAGTTTTATGCATGAGCTTTCTTTCTGTTGTAGTTTTTGGTTTACCATGAATCCACCTATTTATAAAACATTTTCTGATAAATGGTAGGGAACACCTTTAAGCCCTCCCCTCACCCCAATTCCCCCATTCATATTCCCTTGTTCAAAAATATTCAGATCAATTCAATAGCCATTTCAGTTTAATAAACATTTATAAAGGGTCAGTGAGGTACAAAGTATTGCCCTTCTAGTGCCTAAGATAAATCCAGATTATTTTGTAATATCAAAGTCACAATCCTGTCCTAGCCTGACTTTTTAAATTTATCTCACACTTTTTCCCAATACAAGTCACAGATCAATACTGTAGCAAAATGGAAAATGAGCTGGACTTGGAATCAAGAAGTCTTGGATTCAAATCCTACCTCTTAAAATGAAAAGCTGTGTGGCCTTACATAAGTCACTGGAACTTTCAGAACCCTAGTTTCTAAATTGATAAAATGAGGAGAGTAAGGCCAATAGCACCCACCTCACAGGGTTGCTGAGTCTCAAATGAAAAAAATTATATATACTCAAAGCATTTTGCATATTTTTAAATCTATATAAATATCATTTATGATTACAACTAGATTTATCTACTCACTGTTTCCTAAATATACCACATTCATCTATGTATCTGTACTTGGGCTCCTACATTTTCCCTTGTACAGTGCCTTCTCCACCTTCTTCTCCAACATTATGAATCCAACCCATCCTTCAAGGCTCACCACAAGACTCATTTCCTCCATGAAGTCTCTCTTGGGCCACACCAGACTACAGTGAATGATCACTACCTTTCATGAGCTTATCACAATTACTTTTGTTTCTTCGTATGGCATTTCTGTATTTTCCTGGGACATCTGTAGTGTTATTCACCTAATTTTTTGTTCTCTAACTTTTGAATTGTTACTGAACTTTTTGCCTGGCCATACTTGTCTCCCCAACTAACACACATTATAAATAACTATACCCCCCATACCACCAATCTTGAGGCTACCTGCATATTAGTGCTCAATAACAACATAGTTGTTTTGCATGGTGCTAACTCCCTGAGTAGCCTCAGACACTGAGTGTCCTCAACATCTGTTTGCCTCAGTTTTCTCAACTATAAACTGGGGATAATAACAGCACCGACCTCAAAGGGTTTATGGTGAAGATCAAATGAGATAATATTTGTAAGTCACAATGAGTCATTTAATCTCTTTGGGCCTAATTTTTCTCATCCAGTAAATGAGGGTAGGGTCTAAAAGACTCTATGGTCCCTTCCAACTCCAAATAAATTCTATAATACATTAAATTTCCTCTTTTTATTAAATATTTTCCAATTACATATAAAAGCTATTTCTAACATTTGTTTTTTAAAATTTAAAATTCCAAATTCTTTCTTTCCCTCCCTCTCCTCCCCCCTCATTTAGAAGGCAGGCAATTTGATTTAAGTTATACATGTGCAGTCAGATGCATTGCATTTCTATGGACCTTAACAGATCTGACTCAGACACTGTTGACTTTGGATTGAGAGCTGGCATTTTTGTGTTTAATAGGCAATGTGGGTTAGTAGTATCAGACAATTCAAGTTCAAGTACTGGTTTCAGCATTTAGTATTTAACTTTGGGTAAGTTTCAAACTCAACTCACAAAACATTAAGCATCTTAAGCACACTTAATGTGTTGTATTAAGTGTCTGACACTATGCTAGGCATTGGGGATTCAAAAATAAAAATGAGACAGTCCCTGGTCTCAATGCATTTACATTCTATTTAGGGGATACCACATGCACACAGATAAGTAAACACAAAATAAATATAAACTACATACTGAGAGAGTTCTGAAAGGCCTCTTGCAGGAGGTGACATTGGTACTGAGCTTTAAAGGGGAGTCCCTGGTTCTGAGCTTTGGGAGTGAGGAAAGAGAGCATTCCAGGCATGCTATTTCTGGCCCTCAATTTCCAACTCTGTAAAAAGCAGATAACAGGGTAATAAAATTTTCCCCCCAATTTCATAGGTTGTGAGTAAAGCTCTCTATAATTCTTAAAGCTCTTGAGAAATGTGTATATTTATTATTATTATTATTATTATCCAGGAGAATGGATTATGTATCATTGATATTCTTCTACCCAGTGAAGCAGAGCATGTGGAGGTAGCCACAGGATGAGAGGGAAGAAGTGGGATCTGAATGTTTATTTAATCATTTATGCCCAGTGGGGGATTCCTATTTCACAAGATCCTCTGCCCCCACAGGATATTCTAGGGCAACCAGAATAGATGTTGTACTAGCACCATCTAACTAATTTCTTCCATAATTCATGCTACCTCTGGATGGATTTTCACTGCAGTTCAGTGATTTTTTTTCAACTTTCTCAATTTGCTGACAAATCGTGTTGATATATTATTGGCGTCATCAAGATAGCTCTACTGTTGGAGTTCATGAGGCATAGTGGGAGGTGCTGGGAATACCAAGAGGTACTCTCTGCCCTCAGGGAGCTTACCCGTCTGCTGGACATTCAGGGTATGAACATGTAAAAGGAGGGCAGCAAACCCCCAGCTTGGTCTGGATGAGCACACGTTTCCCCAGAAGTGGTCAAGGTACAGACTCAACCCTCTGTGGAGTAAGCTCTAGTCAAAACTATGGGATCTGGCTGGTGGTGGGGTGGTGGTTTCTATTTACCACCATCACAGACATAAAAAGATAACTACAATTCTACATAAAAAGGGGGTACCTGTGAAATGTTTTCTATTGTTAGTCTGCTTCCCCTCTCCCTAAGTGACATTATAGGATATGCTTAGTGGAGTTCAGATGCAAGAGTGATTGTTGTGGGCTGTAGCAGTTGGGGAAAGGTTCATAAGGGAGAGGGAACATGAGCCTGGCTTTCAAAGATAGATAAGATTGAAATAAGCAGATAACACAAGGAAGGGCATTCCAGGCCAGGGGAAATTGTGTGAGCAAAGGCAAAGAAGGGAATAAAATGGCACATCTGGGGAACAGTAAGGAAGTCGGTTTACCAGAGAAGAGTGTAGGGCAACAGTGGAAGATAGGAAATAGGAAGCTAAATAATGGTGGTTCTTGAGTTCGATTCAGATCAAGAAACTCAACAAATATTTTTAAGACACCTACTGTGTATAATATCCCTATGTCATCTGGGAGTAGAGAGGGGGAAGAGAGGGAGATTGAAATAAATATAAATAAAACAGGGTCTCTACCCTTAAGAGAGAATATAACTAACAGCACCTGATATGTTACATACATGTCTGTGATAATGATGGTGGATTTTACAATGCTGGAGTAAAAGGAAATATGACTAAACTCAAATAACTATTGTATAAAACCAAACGTAATGCTTCACTTAAGGAAGACAGAATCAAAGTGCTATGAGAGGTCTGAGCTAGAAACCAGAATTACAGAGTGGAAGAATCAGGTTGTGTGGTTTGTCCTTCTTTCTTGAAGAGCACCATGGCATCAGGAAGATGATGACATGACTTACAATTGAATTGGTTTTGAGTGAATGAGGGCTGTGCAAAGTCAGCCAGCCTCACTTTCTCTTCTACAGCCATCTGGGTCCAGTGGCCAAATATAGATCAGGACAACTGGGGATGGCCCAGGATCAGGAAAGGTTTCATGGAGGAAGATCACATGGCAAGTTAGCTGGATCTTGAATGAGCAGGATTTTAGCAAGTAGAGATGGAAGGAGGGGTGGCATTCTAGAAATGCCAGGAGCAAAGGCAGACATGGGAAGGCATACATCATGTGTACAGCAGGTAATTCAGGATGTCTGGAGTATAAAGTATATGATGGGGGGTAGAGTGAGACAAAAGAGGAAAGGTAGAGTCATGTCATGAAAGTCTTTGAAGACCAAGGTAAGGCATTGACTTTATTCAGTAAGTAATAAGGAATTCGTGAAGGGTTCTGAGAAGAGTGACATAATTACCTCTTAATTGTATGAAATATTATTGTGACCTGAGTTCAAATCTGGCCTCAGACACAACACAAAAACTAGCTGTGTGACCTTGGGCAAGTCACTTAACCCCAATTGCCCTCCAAAAGGCAAAAAAAAAAGAAGAAATATTATTGTGGCTAATGAAGATAGGGTAGATTCTGGTGAAGCCTATGATGAAGTCCTTCATGTTGTGCTTTTGGAGAAGAAGGATAAATGTTACCTGCATGAGAATATGGCTCAGGTTATTCAGAATGATTGAACCCAGAGTGTTGATCAATGTCAAGTTGGAAAGAGGTATGTTGTCCTAGCCAAATAATTCTGCCATTGGGACTTAAAGAAAGTTAGGGAGGTCAATAGTCAGAGCAGGGGAGATAAAGTATTTCAGGCATGAGAGAAAGCCAGAGAAGATTCCCAGAGCCAATAGATGGATGTTTGTGGAAGAGCCAGGAGACCAGAACCACTGGATCGAAGAATAAAGTTTGGGGAGTAAAATATAAGAAGACTAAGTGGGGGCTATAGTGGTCATGAAGGACTTTGAATGCTAAACAGAACTTTGTATTTGATCCTGAAGGCAATAGGAAGTTTGTTGAAGATTGAGGAGGCATGATTGGACCTGCGTTTTAGGAAAATCACTTTTTAGTGGCTGAATGGAAGATGGGTTGGAGTGGGGAGAGATTTGAGGCAGGCAGACCCATCAGCAGGCTAGTGTGAGATGATGAGGGCCTGCCAGAATGGTGGCAGTATCAGAGGAGAAGAGGGGAGGGCCTATTCAAGAGACACTGCAAGGTAAAATCGACAGGTCTTGGCAAAGGCTTGGATAAGGGAGGGTGAAGGGGGTGGGAAATAGTGGGAATTCAGGCCTGACTCCTAGGTTGTGAGCCTGCAGGACTGGGAGGATGGTGTTGCCCTCCACAGCAGTAGGGAAGGTAGGAACAGGGCAGGGTTTAGGAGGAAAGATGCATAGTTCATTTTGGACATACTGACCTCTACCCGACATCCAGTTCTCAACGTCTGATAGGCAGCTGGAGAAGCAAGATTGGAAGTTAGCAGAGAGACTGAGGCAAGAAAAGTAGATTTGATGATCATTAGCATAGAGATGGTCATTAAATGCATGGAAGCTGGTGAGGTCACCCAGAGAAATCATAAAGAGGGAGAAGAGCAGACACACATAGTTTAGTCATTTGCACACCACTGTAAGTGTTTTGTGGAAGTTTGCTACAACAAGGACAAGGGGCTGTGCTCTGTTCACCTTGGTTACCCTGCAAGCTCAAGAGCGTATGCTCAGGCACAATGCTCTTTTTTGAACAATTCCTCATTATGTAGTATTTTAAGGTTTACATAGCTCTCTCCTCGCAGTAATCCAGTGGGTAGTATGTGTTATACTTTCTTTTTAAGGATGAAGAAACTGAAGCTGACAAAATTTAAGGGACTCCCTGTTGTCATATAACCAGTAACAATAGCTGACATGCTTTAAATTAAAAACAGAATCTCGTGATGTAACCCTCACAATTCTGACAGGCAATCTGTCCATTTTACAGATGAATAACTGAGGTTCAGAGAGCTTAAGTGATTTGGTCATGGTCAGATTCACACTGCCTCTCCACAAACCCAGCCAAATAACCAGAAAGAGCTAAAGCACATGAAATGTATCCGAAGATAAGTGTTATATTCATTTAAACCTTCTAAGAGTATTACCAGATTAGCTTTTTCCATCTTCAAAGGATATTTATAAAGAAAGAATTAAAGAGCTTAAGAGGGGCACTAGGTGGTATAGTGAATAGAGCACTGGCCCTGCAATTGGGAGGACTTGAGTTTAAATCCAACCACAGACACTTAACATTTACTAACTGTGAGGCCTTGGGCAAGTCACTTAACGCCAATTGCCCTATCTTCCCCCCTCCAAAAAGCAAAAAAAAAAAAAAAAAAAA
>NW_027185694.1:11808081-11847904 GCF_028583685.1 Petaurus breviceps papuanus | reverse complement strand
ATATATATATATATATATATATATATATATATATTTGCTTTTTGGAGAGGGGAAGGCAGGGAAATTGGGTGAAGTGACTTGCCCTAGGTCACACAGCTAGTAAGTGTTAAGTGTCTGAGGCCAGATTTGAACTCAGGTGCTCCTGACTCTAGGGCCGGTGCTCTATTCACTGTGCCATCTAGCTGCCCCAGCCCCTGTGTTTTATAGATGAAAAAACTGAGACTGAGAGATCTGAATTAATTAGCCTATTTCAGAGTCTCTATTCAAACCCAGGTCATAGGAATACAAATACATTCCTTTCCCCGACCCCTACCTCTATACTCCACTGTCTTTCACTACCTCTAACAATATTCATTTTAGCTACTTTGTCCCCACTTTGGCCACAGAGCCGATGGGCAGAAGAAAAAGTCTCATAAGTCTATCCTCTAAGGCATTACATCAAAGGGTTGTCTAGATAATAGCGATTTTATAAATCTCACTTCTAATACAGCCACATGAAGATGAGATCCCAGCACGTTCAGGCTGAAAGGATCCAGGACTTTATATAAGCCCTGGTTCTTCCCAGCATGACAGTGAAATGACCACCAGTCAGTTTCCTGATGAGCCTTTCACATGATTTCTGGGCACCGTGACATGCCACATTCTGCAGTTATCTGATTTCCAATCAACACTCAGCTGCCCGGCCCGTGGAATATAAAAGAGACTGTTACTGGCTGAGAGCCACAGTGTACTTGGAGACACCAGCGACTCACATGTGGATTCTGGAATCCCCTCTTACAATCAGAAGGTCTTTGGAAAAAGAAATCACTATCACAGCATGAATATAATACAGGCCATCCCCAATGCCAAGAGCATTCATCTGCTTGGCTTTCTTTCAGGGGACACACATTTTGCAAGGTCTCAATACGTTCAGCACATTCCTCTCAGCCGTGTGTGTAGTGTGATAATTATAACACAAGATAACCCTTCACAACGGGCAAGCCGTGAAATCTAAACTACATTTCATGCATGGAAGTTACTTTAAACAAATTCTTTTAAACATTTAAGGATGGAGGTGCTACTGCCATTCTGAATTATAAGGATTTGGAGGGTTGGTCCATGTCCAGAAGGTAAAGTATGGAGGCTTAGTTCTCTGCTTCTCAGACAAATAACCACGAGGGCAAAAGGAGGTCATTCCAAACCTGCACCATTTCAATGGCATGGAAACATATTCTCACTCACTTCTTTCAAAATGGTGACCAGAAAGGGAAATCTTTTCATTTCCCAGCATGTCAAGCTAACTCGCACTACAAAGTGCTGAGAGAGTATAGTCTGCATCCTAAGTTAGAGTGAAAACAAAGGAATCAGGGATCAAAGTCAATGGAGAAGTAAGAGAAAAACTCTAAGGAGCCAGATAGTTATGGATCATCAGGACCCCAGAAATAAAGTAAAACCATTGGGACCTAGAAATTGAAGAGGAGAGCTGTGAAATTTAGGCAGATATTAAAAAGAGTTTGGGCAAAAAAAAAATTGGGTAGGGAGGGGAACCTACCTCATCCTTGATCACAGATGTAACTAGGGTAGAGCAATCAGGATTTCATCCCTAGTCCTGAAATTTTTAATCTTTAAACATCATAGAAACTGATTTTAACACCTTGTTTAGCAGAAGTGATTATTTTTGTTTTTTGGAGGGGGAAGGCAGAACAATTGGGGTTAAGTGACTTAGCCAAGGTCACATGGCTAGCAAGTGTTAAGTGTCTAAGGCCAAATTTGAACTCAGGTCCTCCTGACTCCAGGGCCAGTGCTCTATTCACTGTGCCACCTAGCCACCCCTAAAAATAATTATTTTTAAGAGTTACGTAATAACACACTTCCTTATTCTCATGGCAGCCATATCTCAGGGGGATTCCCTCCTAGGCCTAATTCTGTCCTGTTCCCTTTACAGCAGTCTCCCTAGAAGAGGCCTCATACACCAGAGGGACTCTATTTCTCCCACTGTGGTGTCAGATCCCACTTTCTCTCCCCTTCCCAAATCAACTTTAAAAGTCAAGTCAGTGCTGCTTTCTCTGGGGCCAAAGGTTGCTAGTTATGGTTCTATTGATGAGGCTATAATAGTCAATACCTACATAGTAATAAAGGCAGAGTAAAGAAAAAGCAAGTAGAAAAAACAAATCCACGTAAACAAAAGTTCCCTTTTGCTTTTTCTCTACTGGGAAGATTGAGAACTATAGTCACTTCTTGTGGTATCCCATAGTGTTTTGACCTTGCTAGGTACGGATTGGGACACGCAAGGTGGAGGGGAAAGAAGCCATTTTTAATTCTCCCAGAGAATTGGAAGCCAATCCATATCAGCTTGAAACACCAAATCTCATGAATATTGTGACAATCATTAAGCGATTTTTCTTCATTTGATGCCACGTCTCCCCCTCTTAATTTATACAAAAGACTAGGCCTCTCCATCAAATATCCTGGTTATCCCTGCCATCAAAAAAAAAAAAAAAGCAGTACTGTGAAATGCCAAAGATTCTTCCCCCCTAAGAAGTTTGAGTCGTTTCTATCAAATGGAATTATTGTGTGCTGTAGTGGGTAGAGACTAGCCTTGAGGGCAGGAAAATTGGATTCAAATCCTGCCTCTGGACAAATACTGGCTATAAAACCATGCACAAGTCACCGAATGACTCAGTACCCTAAATTTAGGGTTTGAATCTCTGGAGAGCACTTCTACAATTGATGAAATAACAGATCCATGGAAAAAAATATATGTCTATGTACATATGTATGCACACATACATGTATACACATATACATACACATGTATACACAGAAATTACATACTAGGAGGGCAGTATTGCAACAAAGTTTCTATTTTTGTTCTATTTAAAATAATTTTTAAATTGCTTAACAGGGGTTGATAATTCTGGGAAAGTGTGTAAGACAATTATGGGGTAAAACTTCACTTTTAGTCTTTTGAAAAAGCACTATCTTCATTGCCCCAAAGCGGGTGATAGATCTGAGAGAAAATCGTGGAGTGTTTCTCCACACCCAACAAGCCATTAACTCTTAGTTCTCCAGCTGAAAGGCCCCAGTTTTCTAGGCAGATCGCCTCACACCACCCCCAAACATAAGAGAAGGAGGAGGAGAAGAAAGCCCTCCATTTCCATCGCAGTCAGGTACAAGAGATGGGGTATCTGTGACGAGAAGGGCATATGGCAGCAGAGTATACTGAAGGCTACGCGCACACGAATGTCAGCCTACAGGATCTTTTCGAAAGTCTCTATCCTGAAGCAGTCTGTAGTCAGTCAACCTACCTGTCACTCTCTCTATCTGTCAGTCAGACTGTCAGTCTGTCTGTCTCCCAGTGAAGATGGTCCCACTGCTTGATCACGCCAGCTTTTGCTGGGTATTGCCTGAACTCTGTTCAGCTGCTACTCCTGGCAGTTGGTACGAGGCTTAATTTTAAATTCATTTCATAAAACACAGCCAGCCTCGCACAGTGTGGCATACTTGGTAATACTATCACTTTGAAAGGTGGGAGGGGGTTTGTCCAAGAGCACTATCGCTTTACTTGGCTAATTCTGTCCTCCAACAAGCAGGGGCCAGCTGATCTGCTGAACCGATGAGCTCTGCTAAGTATGACTGTAATTAGCATCCAGCCTGAGTGCCTTCCAAATCTCTTCCTCTGCATTCCAAAGTGGGACATGCCGAACTCTAGTCAGATGCTAAGTGGCTGCCGGGCCTGCTTTGTAAGTTAAAGCAAGAAAAAACCTCTGGTTCTCATTACCCAGAGGGGAACACCATTTCTGGAAAGAGAAGACACCCCCCATCAGGCCCAAATCTGGCTAACTTTTAGCAATAACAGATTAGGGCATAATCAGCTGAGTAGTCACAGTACCAACACACATGCTGGCTTCCTCTTTATCCAGCCCTCCTCATAGACAACTGCCCTTCAGACACCGCTGCCTTTCTCTATAGAGAAACAGAAGTCCTTAACACCCCGTATATAAAGAGAGAAGTCTGGAGATTAGTATTTCCTCGGAGATGTGGTACCCTATATAACAGTTGTAGTAATAGTTTTTGTAGATAGGTAGCCTTTACATAATGCTTTAAGATTTGCAAAATGCATTATATACAATACGCTATTTTTCTTCCTAACAATTCTGTGAGGAAGGTGCTGTTATTATCTCTTTGTTTAATGTTGAAGAAAATGAACTTGATGGAGGTTAGGGGTCTTGTCCAGAGTCACATAGTTAAGTAAGTGTCTGAAGCAAGATTTGAACTCAGGTCTTCCTGTCTCTAAGTCCAGCACTGTCCACATAGATAGCCACATAGCTACCTTTATTTCAAAGACTCTTAGAGCTAGAATTAAAAGAGTTCAGAGGCCATGGAGTTCAAACCCTACCCTCCACCTCCAGTTTTACAGATGAGGAAACTGAGGCCCAAGGAGGCTGATTTGCCCAAAGTTACACAGTTAAGTGTCAGAGGGGAGATTTATTTAGACTTTATGGTCCACTGTACTTCACAAGACCTCCACAAGGAATAAGAAGGAGAACCCTTATAAAATTATCTATTTTTATTCTCTGCTCATTAGAAGTCAAATCTCTTTGCATTGAAGATACTATAGACAAGAAAGTTGTGTAGAATGGGAAAAGTTCCCTTCCTCTTGAAGAGCAAGAGTTCGGCTCCTTTCTTTTCAATACCCAGAAGTATGGAATAGTAATTTCTCATCACCATACGTGATAATAGCATATCACCCTTCCTGCTTGCATTCCTGATATTAAATAACATAGCTTGCAATTAACGAAAGGTTAAGTCACATAATAATATATTGGCACTGGGAAACATGTGAATAGTTCTGTTTGGCAAATGGTCCATAATTATCAGTGTAAGGGATATTTTTGCTTGCCACCTATACATATGAAAGGTCAGTAATACAGCTAGGCAGGGAGAATGCAATGACTTTGCCAACAAGCCTAGTTTGATAGTTTTGTTTCTGTGCCGTTTCCCCTTCGCACAAATTTACATGGGAGAACAAGGGAGTTTGGGAGTTTGAGAAGTTTCCTTCATTTGCCTCTGACCTCCCTACCCACCAGAATCCTTGGCCATTTGCTGAAATCTAAATAGAGGCTGAGTGGAAGCAATTTAGCCACTGGAAGTAAGTTACTTGGGCTCTCCATCGTAAGTCAAACAGATATTCTTGACAAAGACAAAATGAAACATATCTCTGGAAGTTGAATTCCAATCTTTCTTTGAAACTCAGCTCAAATGTCACTTCCTTCAAGAGGTTTTTCCTTGCTCTCCTCACTCCTAAAGCCTTCCCCTGCCATCTACACAGTATATGTCTTATGTTGACCTATTGTCTCTTCTATTAGAATTCGAGCTTCTTGAAGGTGGTAACTATTTTGCCTTTCTTTGTATATACATCAATTCATTAATTCGGTGCCTGGTACATGGTAAGGACTTAATAAATGCTTGGGTATCTAAGTGGTGAGGTGGATAGAGTACAGAGACTAGAGTCAGGAAGACCTGAGTTCAACCTTGGCCTCAGATACTTACTGGCTGTGTGACCCTGGACAAGTCACTTAACCCCATTTGCCTTAGTTTCCTTATCTGTAAAATGAGCTGGAGAAGGAAGTGGCAAACCATTCCAGTAACTTTGCCAAGAAAACCCAAAATGTGGTCATGAAGAATCAGATATAACTGAAAACAACTAAAAAACAAAAATAAATGTTTGTTGATTAGGTTGACTGACTGACTGAAGTCAACAGTGCCTGACACCCAGGTTTGAATCCTGTCCAGACGTATCTTTGAAACTTAAATAAGTGGAAGATTGGTGAGCATAGGACTGTAAAGCAAAGAAAGTTGGATATTTCTCCCCAACTATAGTAACCTTATACATTATTTATCTCCATAATAAGGATATACTAGGCAAGCAAATCAAATTTTCAAGTCAGCTGGTTGAGGCACTCAGTGTCCAGAAGAGTGTTAGGGAAATTCTAACATTTTCACTTTATATTTCTCCTTTTTTCTAGACTTCAAGTTGAGCCATCACTTTTCTGTTTTTGTCAGGCTGTAGTTTTAAAGCATATTAAAATTTCCAACTTGGCAATTGAATTGTAAACTAAGGGAGGAGCTTTTCATTCTTTCCTGACAATTAAGATGTACAACGATCAAGGTATTGTAATCATCTTGCCTTTTATCCTTTGCCTTCTCCTTCTCTGCTTATATATCTGGACACATGTAATCTTTTTTAATAGTATTTTTTTTTTCAATTACAATTTTCAATTACAAAAGACAATTTTTAACATTCACTTTTAAAAATTTTTTGAGTTCCAAATCTTTTCCCTCCTTCCCTCACTTCCCCTCTCCCTGATATAGGTTAGAAATGTGCATTCATGTAAAATATATTTCCATATTAATCGTGTTGTGAAAGAAGAAACAGACCAGAAGAAAAAAAAAACATGAAAAACTAAAGTGACAAACAGTATGCTTCAATCTACATTCAGACTCCATCAGTTCTTTCTCTGGATTTGGATAGCATTTTTCATCATATATCCCTCGGGATTGTCTTGGATAGTTTGTATTGCTGAGAATAGCTAAGTCATTCTCAGTTGATCATTGAACAATATTGTTGTTACTGTATATACAATGATCTCTGGTTCTGCTCACTTCATTTTGCATCAGTTCATGTCTTTTCAGATTTTTTGAAATCCACCTACTCATCATTTCTCATAACACAGTAGTATTCCATTACATTCATATACTACACCTTGTTCAGCCATTTCTCTACTAACAGGCATCCCCTCAATTTCTAATTCTTTTCCACCATAAAAAGAGCTACTATAAATATTTTTGTACAAGTCGTTCTTTCCCCTCCCCCCCTTTTAAAATCACTTTGGGAAACAGACCTAATAGTGATATTGATGAATAAAAGGGTAGGCACAGTTTGATTGCCCTTTGGACATAGTTCCAGATATCTCTCCAGAATGGCTAGATCAGTTCACTATCCACAAAGTACATGTTATCTTACTACAGTGTAAGAGCATTTGGGCTATTGGTATTAAATACTTTGTGGTGCTGAGGAAGCAAGATCCTTTCTTATTTGGGTAACAGGCTCACCCCCATTTCAGCCTTTGGACTGATATTGCTATTCCCATAGATACTTTCCTCACCAACAAAGCCAATATATGCCCCTACTGTTCCTTTCTCTTTCACTTCCCCCTTTCAGCTTTTACTTTTACCAACCCCTCTTCTCAGGCCCTACTCCTTCTCTTGGCTCTGAAACAAGTGCTCTTTCAGGCCTATATTCTGAATCATTGTTTCTTGGATTTCATATACCCAAAGGCACAAATAGCAATTATTTCACCTCTAGCAAAAAAAAACAATTGTTGAATTTGGGGGAATGGAAAGAAGATGAGGAAGTGGGATTGCAAAGGGTAGCCCAACTGAAGTTGTATCTGGAAAAGGGGTCCCTCAGAGCCTCCTAGACCACTGAAGAGTTTGAGAGAAAGGCAGGCACCTTCCTGGTGAATTCTATGTTGTAGGACCCCTGATGATTATAGCCAGGATGACTATGTCAGAGAGCTTGAGCCATATGGCAGAGACTGGAAGAAGGCCATGACATCATAGGACCATGGCATCATAGATTTAATACTAGGAGGAAACTTGAAGGGTACTTTGTCTAAACTCCCCATTTTACAGTAAGAAAAGTAACAGAGAAACTCATTGACTTTCCCTGGTCATCGAGCCTAACACTTTCATTTTGCAGGTAAGGAAAATGGAGGCTAAAGGAGGTAAAGTGATTCACCCAAAGTTACAGAGTTAGTTAGTAAATGACAGAAATAAGATTAAATCCAACACTCTTTTCTTTAAACCACAGACATCCCAGGAAGTTTAGCCTCTGAGATGCCATAGTTATAAAGAGGAAGGACACCCACCCTACCACCCCATGTCAGTGTTCTAGGGAAAATCTGGGGTCACCACACCCTACTTACAGCTCTGCCTGTCCCTTATTCTCATCCTTGATCATAGGTGATTCTATTTGACTGTGATAAATATCTGTGAATGTTTTTTTTCTTCTATCCCATCCATAGTGTTTTCTCCATAAACACTCTATATCTTTCTAGACATCTGCCTGCCAGTATCATTCCTCACTACATTGCTGACTTGCCTCCATAGGATTTTCTCTCTGGTCCCACAGCAATCTCTTCACCCTGGAAGCCCCCTTCACCCCCTGAACTGCTCCTCACGTGAGTTGTCCTGATTTCTATCAGGCCACTGGATCTAGATGGCTCTGGAGGAGAAAGTGAGGCTGGTGACCTTGCACAGCCCTCCCTCATTCAAATCCAAGTCAACTGCAAGTCATGTCATCATCTCCCTGATGTCATGGTCCTCTTCAAGAACGAAGGACAAACCACAACTCCTCACATTGAGAATGCCCTCCGCCCCTGCAGCCTCTCCCTCTGACTATCTGGTCCCTCCTAGAACTTTCATTTGAAGGAGGAGGCCAAGCCCAACCACATCTTCATTCCTCTCCAGCTGTACTGCTGATTCATCTCCACAGGACTTTCTCTATAAAGTCCCCCTCACAAGGCACCTTCACCCTCTTCCCACTTCTAATTCCTTTTTATGTTTTGTCTTCCCCATTAGAATGTGAATTCCTTGAGGACAGGCACTCTCTCTCTGTTTGCATTTCTATTTCCAAAGCTTAGCCCAGTTTCTGGCACATAGTGAGCACAGAATAAATGTTTGGTTATTAACTTGATTTGGCTGCTGTAATCAACATGGAGTACTAGCCTTCGTGTTATTACACCCGGGTTCTAGTCTCAGCTGTTTTGCTTATTAGTGGTGTGACCTTTGACAAATTACTTCCCCTTTCACATAATTTCCATCATCTGTAAAACACAGATGAAATTTGTACTGTTTACTGCATAAGGAATGTTGTAAGGAAAGCCCTTTATAAAGTCCTGTGGAAACAGAAATGTGGAAGTTGATCAAGGGAGCTTCCAGATCAACTTATTAATGAGCTTAGAGGGAAGTGAGCTTTTGTTTAGGATTTTGATAGTTCAGGGCATGCTCGCTGATGATGTCCCTGGGGATATCTCTTGGATGCTGAGGGTTGTTTGGTTGGGTCTGGGTTTATTATTGACTAGAATCATCCTTTGCACTAGGTCTGTGAGTAGAAGTCATCAGAATGGGCCCTTTTCAGAGGAAGCCTGAGATCCCTAAGCACAGACCAGAGAACATCAGAGCTAAGTACAGACCACAGTCTGGGATCAGCCCTCATACAGCTCCCCTGCTGCAGCTCCTGATGGCAACTGTGGGGTGGAGGGGCATGGCAGTGGCACATTCTGTTACCCACACAGCCAACGAATCAGTAGCAAGAGGTCCTTCTATCACTATCAGGCCCAGAGATGGCAGCCATAGTGAGAAATGCATGACCAAGGAATGGCAATTCCTGAATCCCAACATTCTGGATAGAGGGGGTTTCTTAGACAATGTCAAGTTCCCATGGATTCTAGGACCTTGCCTCCTGAAAGCAGGGAGATTTCCTGGATACTATTTCATTACTAGAAAGTTTAGACAACTGGTCACATAAAGAAGGGGAAGGGTAGAAAAGGAATTACCAGTGTATTGGGGATATCTCCCATGCAGTCCCATAGCTGGAAGAGTGGCACTTAGCACAAACAGTGCCTGGATCCTAGTAAGCACAAAAACATGTTTGCTGAATGGACCATAGTACAGGGAAGGAAGGAAAAAAAGGAAAGAAAAAAAAACAGGCATTCATTTTCTACTATATACCAAGCACTTTACAAATATTGTCACATATTTGATCCTTACAACCATCCTGGGAGGTAGGTGCTATTATTATCCCCATTTTACAGATGAGGAAACTGAGGCAGAAAAAGGTTGAATGACTTGTTCCAGATTCACACAGCTAGGAAATGTCTCAGGTCAATTTGAACTCAGGTCTTCCTGACTCCAGATCTAGGGCTCTATCCACTGTACCATCTGGTTCCCTTAAAATAGGGGAAGAAAAGACCTGGATTATTTGTTCTGATACTTTTGTGAGTTTTGTGGACAGTGTAAATCTGATAGGATTTGCAAGCCTTGGTTTGTTTTCCTTCTGGAGGAAATCCAATCCCTTAGGGTAATGGCAGCAGACTGGAAGTGTATGTGCATTCCTGGGATGAGAGCAGGACTCACTGAAATGTCGAGGGAACTACCTTTCTGATGTCCCTGAGGTTGGTGGGTTTTTTGCTTCTACAGGGAGTCCAAATCACAGGGTGTCATAACTCTTTTATGGGTTTTCTGAGTTTTCTGTGTAGTAAAATAAAGCTACTTTGTACTTGCTATACATTATTACCTGAAGCACTTACATAAGGGACGAAGTCCCTGTTACCCATCTTTGTAGAAACCTAGACCCAAGCTGTAGCCAGGCTATATTACGAAAGATATTTCCCCATAGAAAATTCTGAGTGGTGACAAAGGAAGTAAAAGGTTTTGGGTATTTGGAGAGGTCTGCCACCGAGAATGAACATGACCCACACAAGACTAGGTTGTACAAGTTATCACCATTGTCATCATCATCATGATCATCAATTACTGTTACCAGAAGAATGTGTAGAAAACCTGCCTTGAAATTAGGAAGAAGGGCAGGTATGTGGCACAGTAGGTAAAGTGCCAGGTCTGGAGTTGGGAGGACCTGAGTTCAAATCCAACCTTACTAGCTGTATGACCCTGGGCAAGTCACTTAACCCTGTTGTCTCACCCCAACCACCACCACCACCAAAAAAAAAAAAAAGGAAAGAAAGAAACTAGGAAGATCTGGGTTTAAGTTTATCTGCCTCTGTCACATATTGACAATGTTACCCTGACTAAGTCATTTAACTCTTTAAGAATATAAACTGCAAAAACAGTGCCATGCTGCATTGAGAGGGAATTTCCTCATTTAGGAGTTACCTAAATGGAGGAAATCACAGATCCTGTCCCTCTCCCCTTGCCGGTTTGGTCCATTATATTCTTTTTGTCTCACGCATCTATGCATGTTAGAACAATCATCAGAATGCCCTGGGAAGTCCCAGTATCTTCCCTTAGACATTTGAAATATTTAAGACTCCTAATTCATGTTTCAACATAGAAACCTCAATTACTTAAACTGTGATTCACACACTCATCCTGGGAAGAACTTGGTCACTGAGCACCAAAGGGCAGCCTAGTGGAGAGAGGGCTGGCCTTGGGATCAGGAAGACTTGGGTTCAAGTTCTGCACTGACTGTCACCATGAGCAAATCATTTAAATGATCAGGTGTCCAGGCAACTTTCTAAGACCAGATGTTAGACATTTTAGAAAGTACATAGAGGAGACAGGCAGAGTAACATTGGTACTACCAGGATATATTTAATATTCTAACAAAAGAAATAAGCTCAATATCATTAATTTGAAGTTTTGTGTATAACCATCATTTTCTGGCCTTTGTGTATGGAAATACTCCATGGTATTTGATAATTTTTTAGTTCATAATCTTTTTTTTAAGAAAAAAGACTATGTGTATGGAAATATTATGTATTTGTGTATGAAAATGTGTGGAAATATTGTATGTGTATGGAAATATTCCATGATTGTTGATTATTTTCTAGTTCATAATACTTTTTTAATAAAAAAAGACTACATGCTAGAGTTGCCAATCTGTATTATTGGAGGAAGTTACCATATCTAAAGTTTCCTACCTGACAAAATCACAAATTAAAACCAAAACAGAATAGGCGACCAGCTTACAGCTGAGAATGAGCCCTCCATGGGATCTGAATGCTTGAACTTCTGATAAACTGGTCTCCTAGATGTAGGATACTAGGACAGGAGAGACAGAGAGAAACAGAGACAGGGACAGAGAGACAGAGAAGGAGGATACACAAGCTGTCATGATCAGAATGCAAAAATATCTCTGTGGCCTAGAACAGGGGTCATGCTAGCTCAAAGTCTGCACAAAAACTGACTGCAGGCAGAATTTGACCCTTAGGCTGTAGTTTGTCAACCTTTTCCTAGAACACTGAGCTAAATCCAATGAGATTATATTAAATAACAATAAATGTAAGTTCTTCCAGGGCCATAAATTAACTAGATTAGTAATGGATGTGGGAGGCCTCGCTGGGGAGCATGGTAGATCTTGGGTTTGCATCCCACACTAGCCATGTGATTCTGGACAGTCACTTAAATCACTAGCTCAGGAGACATTGAGACCTCTTAGAACCTCAGTTTCCTCCTTTGTAAAACGGGGATTATAATATACTGCCCCTCTCATAGGATAGAAGTGAAGAAAGTGTTAGTTTTTAGGCACAAAAGGTATGACAGCTATTGAAATAAATGGAACCAAGAAAACAATAAACAGTGACTTCAAAAATGTAAATGGAAAGAACAAAAATTGAAAGTTTGGTCAAAGAAGAAGAGATGTGAAAATGCATCTCTCTCTCTCTCTCCCCACCCCCACCCACCTCTTGCTCCATTTCTTTGAAGAGGTGGGGAACTATGGATAGGGAACACTGTATTCTGTCAGACTTGACCTATGTGTTCCTGTGCTGCTTTCTTTCCTCTCTTTCATTTTTTATTACAAGGGATGACTTTCTGGCTAGGGTGGGGGAGGATAGAGTGGGAAATGAAAATGAGGTAGAAACAAAAGATATCAAAAATTTGTTTAATAAGAGAAATTATTTCCACTATTATTGCTGTTCTCTCCACATCTTTCTCCTATGGCCAGTTAGTACATCCGTGAAGAAACAAAGCACTTAAAAAGGGAGCTTTAAAGAGGGAGGTGACCCCATAAATATTTTCCTAAACTGACTTCCAGCTAACCAAAGCCATGAGGACTAGAATGCTGATTCATTTCCAAATAACAACAAAAAACTCCTCTCTGCCCAAGGAATGGGAACAGTAAAATTGTTATGACATTGGTAGCAAAAACCCAACCCAATAAAAACACCAGGGGGATTTTACAGGCTTCCCATTTACGTGAGTAGTAAACCAAACATGCGCATGTGGATATTAGACATTGAAAATAGATAGAGGAATAATATTAATAGTAATAGCTAGTATTTATGTAGTACCTTATAGTTTGTTTGCAAAGGGATAGAGAGAGAGAGACAGAGAGACAGAGAGAGAGAGAGACAGAGACAGAGAGAGACAGAGACAGAGAGAGACAGAGAGAGAGAGAGATGTCTATTTATTTATACTATTTGTCTCATTTGATCCATTCAAAAACCGTGGGAGAAAGGTATTCTTATTATTACTCCCATTTTTCCGATGAAGAAATTAAGGCTCTGAAGGTCTCAATGACTTGGCCAGGGTCATAAGGCTATTGTCAGAGAAGGACTGGAACCCGTCTCTCCTGACCTAAAGTCCCACACTCTCTCCATTATACCTTCATGGTGGGTGAAGTTGTCATTGGGAATAACCATTCTTATTATCATTCCTGTGTCCCTCTTGAGTGTCAGAAAGGGACACAAACAACATTGGCAAAAATCAGTCCTATAGAGGAGAAACCATTTGGATGGCAAGAGGGAAGACTGAACCTCACCATCTCTACAGCTGGTAGCTCCATTAAATGCTCATTTCCCCTTTTCTCTGGACAGCAGAAAAGAATCTGACTTAAACCTAACCATGCATCTATTTTAATCATCATAATGTTTGCTAGGTCCTTATTTCCTCCTTTTCTGGCTCTGACATCATGAAGTCCAATCCATTTGGGGAAGTTACAATTATAGTAATTGTGAGCTTTGTCTCTAATCCCTTCTTTCTCCCTGATAAGAGTATGTTCTCCTTGACATTCCCATCTGTTTGAAAGACACACTGGAGAGTATCCAGACATGCAGAGGGTGAAGGTACCTCAAAACTGTGTCCTATGAAAATAAGCTGAAGAAGTTGGGGAGGTTCAGCAGAGGGGAAAGAAAGACCGAAGTGGGACCTGATGGGGTCAGAAGAGGAATCAGACTGAGTTGATATAGTTCTGGAGAGAAGAACTAGGATCAGCAGGTAAAAGCGGCAGGAAGACAGAGCTGGGCTCAATATGCAGGAAACTTTTTTCAGTCATCAGAGCTCTCCGGTGGTGAGATAGGCCAGCTTGTGTGGATGTGATCTCCCTGTCATTAGACATGTATGAGCAGAGACTGAATGATTAACTGTCAAGGATATTGTAGACAAAATTGTTGCACTGGGTGATAGGTTAGAACTACGAAATGAACTCTACAGTAGGCCTTCTTGTTCTAAGACTCTAGAAATCTATGAGATGATATAAACATTGTGTTTTTCTGATGAAAACCCTTGACCATGCTTTATCCTGTACACAAATAAGAGTAATTTTCACTTTGAAAGGCATGAACTGCCTCGTGCAGAGAAGATGAGATATTTGGAAAAATGAGGAAATATCAATGGGGAAAGGATGACCAGGGCAGGGGCAACATGGTGTACCACACAGCATTGAGCATGCCATAGGGAGAGTGTAAAAGTGCCAAGCCAGGTTCAGCAAGACTTCAGTGAGATGCCTGGGAAAATGAATATCAGAGGGCGATAGGCACCAAAGGCAAACTTCATATCCTTCAGAATTGAGTCTACAGCTGGCTCTATGGCTGGGGATGATCAGTCATTCTAATAATTACACAATACTCCAGAATGGAGAACACGGAAGACACCTGCATTTAGTTATATTGAGTAGAATTTAGTTATACCAGTTGACACATGGAATGTTAACACCAGAAGGAACTAGGATCTAGTCTCAGGAATGCAGGGCAGGCCACTTAGGGCACTTTATGCTCTGCTGAGAGCCATGGACAGTGATAGCATTGTACTCTCCAATTCTTCTTTTGCTGGCACCCTCTACCAAAAAAAACCTTTCCCAGTCCTCTTTAATGTTAGTGCCTTCCCTCTGGGATTACCTCCAAGGTATCCCGTATGTATCTTCTTTGTGCATATGTTGTTTGCATTTTATCTCCCCCATTAGACTGTAAACTCCTTGGAAGCAGGGTCCGGTTTTTTGTTGTTTTCTTTTTGCCTATCTTCGTATCTCCAAAACTTAGGACAGTGCCTAACTCTTAGAAAGTACTTAAGAAATTCTTGTTGGGGTGGCTGGGTGGCTCAGTGAAGAGAACACTGGCCCTGGAGTCAAGAGGACCTGAATTCAAATCCAACTTCAGATGCTTGACACACTTACTAGACGTGTGACCTTGGGCAAGTCACTTAACCCCAACTGCCCTGCCTTCCCCCTCCAAAAAAAAAAAGCAAAAAGAAAGAAAGAAATTCGTGTTGACTTGGCTTGACTCAGGTCACCACCTAGAATCATAGAATCTTAGCATTAGAAGGGTCCTTACAGGTCTATGACATAACACATCAAAATGTGTTACTTTAAGAGGGCTTCCTATAGATGCTTCATGCTATCCATAGTACATGAACTCCTATAAATATCAGTCCCTCTGAGTGAGTATCCTGAGAGATAGTGTGTGGCAGGTCTCTGGAACTCTATTGCCCTATCTGTAAATCAGAGAAAATAATATAGTTGCCCCAAAATAGGGGACTGAACCAAGTATTCCATAGAGGTCCCTCTCAGGTGTAAATTCTTCTGGCCTGAGTATTTTCTTCATTTGAGATTTTGGGGCCCACTTTACTTGCATACCTATAGATTAAACTGTCAGAGAAGAAGCTTGGATCATTGGGGAAAACCCCTGATATTTTGCTTTCACCATGTCCCTCTTCTGACCTCTGTTTCTTAGAATCCACCTCTTCATCAAGATTCAGTTCAGGCACCTGCTTCTATAGAAAGCCTTTCTGGTTTCCCCCAGCTTCTGGTGTCCTCCCTCTTTAGCTATCTTGTAGTTGAATAATTTCTATTTATTTGTGTTTATTTTCTTGGTCTCTATTCTTTATATTCCTATTTATGTATTTGTGTTCTCCCCAATAGAATGCAAACTCTTTGAGAGTAGGGATTATTTCCTTCATTGCATTTGACACAGTATCTGGCACATTTGTTGTTCAGTCATTTTCAGTCATGACCCCAGTAGGGGTTTTCTTGTCAAAGATACAAAGATACTGTGGTTTGCCATTTCCTTCTCCAGTTCATTTTACAGATGAGGAAACTGAGACAAACAGGGTTAAGTGACTTGCCCAGGGCCACACAGTTAGTAAGTTTCTGAGGTCAGATTTGAACTCTGGAAGAAGAGTCTTCCTGACTCCAGGCCTGGGACTCTATCCACTGCACCACCTAGTTCCTTTCTGGCACATAATCCACACTTAATAAATGCTTGTTGATTGATTGATAATGAAAATGAGTTTTCAAGTGTCACTTCATTTGCAAAATCTAATAGATTTGGGGAGCATGAGAATTTTGTTTTCATATATAAAGGAAGTTGCTCTAAGCTTCAATGAGTCAAAAGATAATGGGGTTTTTCATAGATTTTCAGGCTGGATAACAAGCAGGCGATTACCTTTCTGAAGGTGCAGGGCTATGCCTGCAGAGGAATGGTATATGGGTATGACTCTTTTGGTTATTTCTAGTCTTACTCTTAAGAGGATACCTAATGATGGCTTCATCAAGGTTTACCAATCAATCCAGAAAGTACTTGAACATAGAAATGATCAGAATTAAAGTTGCTCACAGAAAACCACTGACAGAGGGAAACCCAACATCAGGAATATGAAAGGATTCACCATTGTGGTGATGCCAGCATTCCAGGCTTAGGATGTTGATTCTGGCTCAAACGAGCTTAAAGGCGTTCTTCCAGGGAAGTCCAAAAATAAAGTCAAAGGCAATACCAACTTCTCCAGTACAAGTAGCAGAGTAATCAAAAAGAGAAAGATGCTCTCAGAGAGAAGGAAACTCAGTGAGGTTAAAAGCACAGAAGTGAGTTTAAAGGGACCAGAGATCATAAAATCCAATCCCATACTTAGTGCCAAGGGCTAGTCTATGTAATCCCAGCCATTTAGTATTCATTTGTGTCCTTCCAGGGAGCAGGACATCCCTGAAAATGGTCCATTATACTGTTGAGCAGCTCAAAAAGTTGAATCTGTTTCATTGCTTTTATGAAAGGCAATGTGGCATAGTGGATAGGGCACTGGACTTAGAGAAAGAAAGACCTCCATCTCAGATAGCACCTCACACACTTACCAACTGTATGCCCTTTGGCCAGTCACTTTGCCTCTCTTCAGTCAGTTTTTTCATCTTTAAAATAAGTGGGTTGGAGTTCAGGTCCCTTCCAGATGCTCTTAACCTAAATCCCTATATCATAAAAATACCCTCCCTTGCACTGTGCCCTATCAGTACCTTGCTCTTCTGAACAATCTATTTGTCATAGCCCCCATAATTTTTCAATTCTTTAAGTCCATGGGTTATAGGCCCAATGCACTCTTCACCTCTTACATCTAGTCCACTATGGAATTCATTAAAAGATTGTTGCAACTTTGGATATATTTCTGAATTAAGATCACACCCTGCAGCAGTTCGAATGAGGATCTCCTCTCTCTGTGTGAGATCCAGGAGTTTGAAAATGAGGAGGATACTCGATTGATTTCTCTCTCCCATTTCAATTTGTACATTTGGTAGCAAAGGCCTCTTCAAATGCTTGATTACATAATAACTCAAGATCAGCGTTAAGGACGTGAAAAAGAGAAAGCCTGAACACAAGACTAGAATGTCCAAGTGAGATTTGTTAAAGGACATTCTGTTTAGCTGCCTAAACTGTGAGGAGGGCTGAGTACAAGAAGGAGCATTATAGTCTTCCAGATATGCAGCTTTATTGGAGTAATGATAAGGCAGCTACCAAGGCATCTTCCCAGTTCTCCATAGGGAGAGCACCATATCTTACGTACATTAATGATGTTTTCTCCTTTTCCAGGGCTCCAGGATGATGATTAGTGGGGAACAAGGTATTATCTGTTTCCTCTGCTTTCAGATGTATGCTTTGGAATCTTTGAGTGCCATTAGTTGAAGGGGATGAGAATATGGGTTGGAGATTGAAACATTTCTCAATTTGCTCCAGGTTGTCTAATAAAGGGAATGCAGAGGACTTGATCTATGATCCTAGGTGCCATCTGGGCTCAAGTGAAACTTCTAGGAAAATTGTAATTGTGGAGAAAGAATAACTCAGCTTGTTTTAGGGTTGAAAGCAAAGGAAAGCGAGAAGCAGCTAGAACTGCATAAGTACATGGGATAGTAGACAATTAATATGGACATGGGTTTCCCCAGGGATTTCTGCCTCTACATTGCCTGCCCAGTGCAGGAAGGTAGTATTAGGTTGTTTTCTAAAATGGGAATAAAAGGCTCTCTGATGGAGATGCTGAGAGATAAAGACAGAGAGACAGAGAGAGACAGAGAGAGGGAGAGAGAACAGTAGTATGCATGGTGTCAGGAATACATAATGTTAGAAAGGTAGATTGGAGCCAAGTTCTGAAGACCTCTTAGCACCAGGGGAATCCTTCTCCCCTTACTCTTCCTCCCTCACCCAGGCTGCTTGACTGCTTACACAGCTGAAATGAGGAGGAAAGTCAACAGCTCTGTTACTTTGGATGAAGTGAAGGACTAACCATCTGGCCTTGCTATCTGTCCTGCCTCTATCCTGGCAGTCCCCAGCACTGTCCTCTGACCGGAACCTGTGGAGACCCCACCACTGCACCCTTAGAATTTCTGGCCTTTCCTCCTGACCTGCAGACAAATTTTAAGAGTTATCTCACTCAATTAAAATGTGAGATCCAGGAGAACAAGGACTATTTCACTTTCTCTGTTTGTAGCCCCATTGCTTAGCATGGTGATTGGCACCCGATAAATACTCTTTCATTGAATGCTTTTTGACTCATTCATTTATGTGAGTTTATTGAATAGGTAAGTGGCAGAGTTGGACCTGCACTTTAGGAAAAATGATTTTGGTGGCTATGTAGGGGATGGGTTGAAGTGGGAAGAGACTTAATGCAGGGACACCAATTGGAAACCTATCAGAAATAGTCTAGGTTGGGGCAGCTAGGTAGCACAGTGAATAGAGCACTGGACCTGGAGTCAGGAGGACCTGAGTTCAAATCTGGCCTCAGATACTTAACACAAAAACTAGCTGTGTGACCTTGGGCAAGTCACTTAACTCCAATTGCCCTCCAAAAAGCAAAAAAAAAAAATTAGTCTAGGTGAGAGGTGATTGGGACCTGGACCAGAATGGCAGCAAGGAAGCAGGCTTTCAATATAGGTTGGCTTATTTCGATGACAATCAATCCCCAAAGCTACTAGTGATAGCCAGCCAGCCACAAAGTCCAAATAAAAGAATTCCCCTGGGGTAGTCCCAGTGAAAATGAAGAAACAGCTTCCTTTCCAGGTTGATGGGACAAAGTCACCAAAAGATCTCTCAATAAATGAAAAACTCGCAAGGCGAGAAATTGGTCAAGATCCAGTCTTACTAGAAATGTAAAATTTCTGCATAAAATATAATTAATTCACTGCTTGCAATTATATTAATTGAGGACTCTTGTCTATCACCACTCGTGGAACTAAGCATTACGGGACCCATTACTGGTGCACAGATTGAGAACATCTAATTATACTTCCTGATATCTAATTATGCACCCCCTCTTCACCTCCGTGACTCACAATCTTTATCTTCATTCAAGGCTCGGCTTGGGTGCCACCTCCTCCACACAGCCTTTCCCATCCACCCAGTTGTAAAAAGAATCCTTTCTTCTCAAATTGCTTTGTATCTCCTTATTTGGGAGGACATTGCATACCCCTTTAGAATGGAAGGTCCCTGAATACCAACATCAAGTACAGTACTTATATTTGCACTTAGTAGGTACTAAGCAAATGTTTGTTTTATTGAATTAAATCCAATTGAATTTTCTGCTACCAATTTCCACCTTGCCATTTAACATCAAAAACATCTATTTTCTTGCATTGCCTAGACATGTGTCTTGCCATCAAATGTAAAATAACTGGAGAAAACATGCTCTCTCTAATAAAAAAAACAACAAATTCCAAGTTCCAAAAAGAAGAAAAGAAAAATAAATTATTAAAATAACATGGTTTTGTTTTCACCTTCCTTTCTCCAGCAAAAAACAAAACAAAACAAAACAAAACAGAGGAACAAGGTGGTTTCTTTACAAATATTCAATAGCCAGGGATCTGCTCTTGTCATTTTTAGGGGTAATAATATGACCTTGTCCCAGCAGCTTTCAGTAATAGCCTTCCTCCTCCTTCAGGAGGCTTTTCTCTTGGTCCATCTCCAAAGACCCTTAATCTCTTTTCATCGCTCACAGGGCAGGAACTATCTGGGTCCCTCAGCACCTGAAGGCAGGAAGCATCTTACAAGCCTAGAATTCCCTCTATTTCTCTGCAAAACAAGAATAACAAAATCATGAACTTTCTCTGAGGGCCCAAAAATATATTTGGTTTTCAAATCTAAAGCAAATTGAGATACTATCTATTATGCTAACGTATCTCAAATAATGACCTTAACATATTTTAAATTTGCATATAGGAACACACTATGAGTTCTGTATAACTAGCACACTTACCATAAAATTTTAATCTCAATGACAGTTCTAGAATTCTCATAATAATCTGAACAGTAGCCTAAGAGAACATCTCATTTTCATCTTTTACTCCACTGATAACTAAGCTATTAAGCTTTTTGAACATTGATTCTCTATCATCATGAATGAAACACAAGTTAATTCAAGTAACACTGGTATCATTTGCCTATTATGTGCAAGCTATGCTATGTAGATACAGAGATGGGAGACAACTTATTTATTGCCTTCAAGTCGCTTACAATCTAAGGGTAGGATAAAAATGTACATAAATAAATAGGAGAAAAGGTAGATAATTGAAAGAGTAAAGCAGGGGTCTAGAAAAAGTTGTATTAGAAACTTGAGCAGAAAAAAAATATTTTTTCAGTGGAATGAAATTACAGAAGGTTCAAAGGAGGAAATGGAACATGAACTGAGTCCTAAAGAAATAAAATTTCAGTATACAGAGTTGGGGAAAGAATGTGTTTCAAACATGGAGAATGGTCTACACAAATTCATTTATTGAGTGTGGGAAACTTTTTTTTCCCAGAAGAGCAATAATAATGTTTAGTGGAAATGCCTTGGAGAGATTTCAGACATTCTGTAACTGATTCTGGATTGCCGACCACATGGTGGACAGTAACTAGGACTGCGGCTATAGAACTTAGTTAGCTTTGGCCTCTTTTGTGGTTGGATTTCTACTCTTGTTTGGCTCTTTCACTAATGGCATCCAGAGAGAGATGATGCTATTAGAGGAGAGGTCTTGGACCCGACCCTGTTGCCCTAGGAATATGGACTTTGGTCTTTTGCCTCAGAATTCTTTCTTTTGGGCTAAAGGAAGTGGAGTCAATGGCTGTAAGTTTTAAAGGTCAACAGAGTCCAAGAGTCCGGGAGTTGCGTGTGTGTGCTGGTTTTTGTAGCTATCCCAGGATCAATGCCCCAAGGATAGAGGAGACCCCAGCCCACTGGTAGCTGAGGTGAGGACTCATTTGGTAGCAGTGCTACATTTGAACATGAATTTGGTAGGAGCCATGCTGTGGAGAGAAACTGTGCTAAGTTTGGGTTTTCTGCCTTATTTCCCCAGGGATTGAAGTGAGATGGGGAACAATTACCACCCCACCCTAGAAAGTATATACTTTTGTTATTGCTATATATCTAAAGTAAATATTCCTTTGTAAAAGCTAGAAGATGTCTGATAGTTAAATGGAGTGCTAGTAAGTGGCACCTAATGGTGGGGGAAACATCCTTAGAATGGGGGAATTGAGTTGATGACATTAGAGGAAAAACAACCCAGTTCCTTACGGGGTACTCCTAAGACCCCGAGGGGAAGACATAGCAGCTTGGCCCTGAGAAAATGAGCCTAGAACAGGCTAGTTACATAGGAAAGAGAGAAGAGTTCAATTGGGCTAGAAGATAGAAGGGGTGATAATGTACAGTGAGACTTTAAGATAGGTTGTGAATGGCTTTAAATTATAAGCAGAGACGTTCATATTTTATCCTAAAGGCAACGTGGGGGGAGACGGGTGGACAGTTAGGTAGCATAGTGGATAGAATACTGGATCTGGAGTCAGGAAGACTCATCTTTCTGAGTTCAAATGCAGTTTCAGACACTTATTAGCTGTGTGACCCTGGTCAAGTTGCTTAACCCTGTTTGCCTCAGTTTTATCATCTGTAAAATGAGCTGGAAAAGAGAATGGCAAACTGCTCCAGTATCTTTGCCAAGAAAACCTCAAATGGGGTCATGAAGACACAACTGAAAAATGATTAAACAATAATAACAAAAGGAAATCACTGGCATTTTATTGCGTATGGGAGTAATGTGTTTGCATCTGCATACTTTGAGCACGGATGATCTAGATCTGGGAGATTTTGAGACAATGAGAATTGTTGAGGTGAGAAGGGTCTGAATTTGAGTGGCACCTATGAGAATGGAGAAGAGTCAATATAAAAGACATTGTGGGGCAGCAAGTAGGCACAGCGGATAGAGCACCAGCTCTGGAGTCAGAATGACCTGAGTTCAAATTTGACCTCAGACATTTACTATGACTCTGGGCAAGTCACTTAACCCTAATTGTGAAGGAAAGAAGGAAGGAAGGAAGGAAGGAAGGAAGGAAGGAAGGAAGGAAGGAAGGGAGGAAGGAAGGAAGGAAGAGAAGGATGTATAAGTTGAAACCATAAGATTTGGCAAACAATTGGATATGTAGGGTTAGGGAGAGTGAGAAGATAAGGTAATGCTGAGATTGAGAAATCTGGACTACTAGAAGAAATGCAAAAAGAGAAGATAGCTAAGGAAATTTAGAGAAGTAGAGGAGGGGAATTAGGGAATTCACGTCTGATGGTCTCATTCTTTTCAGTACAGTAGCGGGTGAGGTCATCTGCTAAGAGCAAGGGGGAAGTTGGGGGTTTGAGGAGAAAAGAAATAATTTAGAACAACCACTGTGGGAAATAGGTTAGAATGTTGGTAAGAGGTGAATAAAATTTTTTCTACAAAGAAGCAGGTTTTATTTAGTTGAGATTAGACAGTCCAAATTCACAGTGAAGCCAGGTTATACATTTTCATAGTTTCCTCTACTAGCATGTGGCAGCTAGGTAGTAGGAACAGGGAAGTAAGATAGTAGGAGTTACCCTTTAGCAAGAAAGATCAAAGGTGGAAGAGGGGTAATTACTGAAGTGTCTAACATAGAGTCAAGACCTGTTAGGAAGAAACCTGAGGCCTGGATGGAGTTGATAGACTGCAGGAACAGGGCAAAATCAAGAGAACAAAGGTCCTGATGAGGGTAAAGAATAAGTAAGGGAATGAGGGATAGAGAATTGGAGATTGTGATCACAGAGGACATTTCCACAATTCAAGATCTCAGAGATGAAACAGTTTTGAGTGACATTGAGGTCCAAAATGGTATCACTTGGTTGAAAAGCTCTCTGAAATAAAATTAAGGTAAAATTGTAGGAGCTAAGAAATTTGAGGAACTAAGATGAGGGGCACATAGAAGGCTTATCAACATGAATGAAAGAAAAGCATTGTCAATGACTTGTATACCAAGCTCTGTGATAAGCACAGGGGATACAAATAAAAATGGAGACAGCCTATGCCCTTGAGGAGCTAACATTCCGATAAAGGAAACATGAACAAAAAATTGGGGTCTTAGGAAACATGATTTGGATTAATAAGTGAAAGAGTTGGTGAGTGGAGCCATAGGGGAACCATGCCTTTTCCAAGTAAGATTGTTTTACTAGAGGAGAAGGAAGATGATCAGCTAGATGGCAAGAAGATACATTGGGCTATGTGAGCTTGTGCTCCCTCACCAACCAGTTAATCCCAGAGTAGGAGTTCAAAAATGGAGTAAATTAAGTCCCCCTGGCCTGGTCTTTGAAGGTCTACAAAGTTTTGCTTTCAAGGTGAGTGGCAAAAAGATGGTTAGTTCGGGTAGCTGGATTGGATATAAGACATGGCCTGGTTAGAATTAAGCCTACTGGATAAAGTGTTTCCCAGTACAGATTTTAATGTCTCTGAGGATGGAGAGGAGGACCTGTGAGACAGTAGCAGAATTATGAAGAAAAGTGAGAGATCTTCCAGAAGATTGATTGATGATGGTGACAAGAATTAGGAGTGGGTAGTACAATCAGATGACAAATCTCAGTGGGATATTTATTAAATGTTGACAGCAGAGCAAAAGTCTAGAAATTGCAATGTGGAATATGGGATGAGAGTAGTAAAATGGGTGACCAGTCTGGGAGAAGGTCTTCGCGAGTGGCATATTCAGGAGAAAGCCAGATTTCAATTAGAACAGAAGATAGAAAAATCTTAATAGAAAGAGAATCTGAGGATGAAAGAGAGTATATTAACAGTGGCACAGGGATTGTAAACACCCCAAGAGAAGGGGTAGGTAGGTGAGAATAAGGTGGGAAAGGGTGACTAGGGATGAGAGAACAGGGGATGTAGCAGCTGAATGAGGTTTATTGTATCTGGGATCATGATATATGTGGGTAACAAAGATTAGAGTAAATGGGAAACTACAAGTTGAGCTAGAAATCCACATCAGCCATAGAGAAAGAAGAGCATGGAGCAGGCAGAGCCTGATGAGTAGAGAAGCATTTAGCGTTGGCTGTACCAATGGTGCATTAAGAATATTGGGATGCTTATATAAACCTGCAGAAACTTCCTCAACTCTTTTTCCCCCAATTTATCAATTCATTTTTAGTTTTCAACATTCATTTCCACAAGATTTTGAGTTACAAATTTTTCTCCCTGTCTTTCCCCTTGCCCCCACCCCAAAATAGCAAGCTAAGTGAATACCCCCTTCCCTAATCTCTTCTCTCTTATATTCTCCCTCTTCCTCCCCCCCAACTTTCTAGTTGGGCAAGATGGATTTCTATACCCCAGTGCCTGTATATCTTATTTCCCAGATACATGTAAAAAAATAATATATTTTTTAATATTTGATTTTAAAACTTTGATTTCCAGATTCTTTCCCTTCTTCCCTTGCCACTCTAAGTGCTACTGGAAGGAAAAGTGATTCAATATAGGTTTTACATGTGTAGTTATGCAAAACATTTCCGTAGTAGATATATCGTGAAACAATGACTATATTACCCTCCGTCCTATCCTGCCACCAACTTATTCTATTTTCTCCTTTGACCCTGTCCCTTTCCAAAAGTGTGTGCTTCTAACTACCCTCCCCCCAATCTGCCCTCCCTTCTATCATCTCCCTTCTTCTCCTCTTCCTCCCTACTTTCCTGTAGTTAAGATACCCAATTGAGTGTGTATGTTATTCCCTCCTTAAGCCAAATTCAATGAGAGTAAGATGGACTCATTCCCTTTCGCCTTTCTACTCTTCCCCTCCATTTTAACAGTTTTCACTTGCCTCTTTTATATGAGATAATTTCCCTAATCTATTCTATGTCTCCCTTTTTCCTTCTCTCTCACCTCTTAATTTTATTTTTTAGATATCATGCCTCCATATTCAACTCATCCTGTGTCCTCTGTCTATGTATACAATGTACAGACATGTACACACACTCACATATATCTTTATAGACACATGCACCCTTCTATACATACATATATATTCCCTTCAACTATCCTCATACTGAGAAAAGTCTCATGAGTTAAAATTATCATTTTTCCATGTAGAAATGTAAATAGTTCAATTTTAATAAATTCCTTATGATTTATTTTTCCTGTTGACCTCATGTTTTTCTTGTTTCTTGTATTTGAAAGTCAAATTTTCTGTTCAGCTCTGTTTTTTTTTTCATCAAAAATGTTTGAAAATCCTCTATTTCATTGAATGATCATATTTTCCCCTGAAATATTATGCTCAGTTTTGCTAGGTAGGTGATTCTTGGTTTTAATCCTAGCTCCTTTGACCTCTGGAATATTATATTCCAAGCCTATCAATCCCTTAATGTAGAAGTTGCTAGGTCTTGGGTTATCCTGATTGTGTTTCCACAATATTCAAATTGTTTCTTCCTGACTGCTTGCAGTATTTTCTCCTTGACCTGGGAACTCTGGAATTTGGCTATAATATTCCTAGGAATTTTCTTTTAGGGATCTTTTTCAAGAGGCAATCTGTGAATTCTTTCAATTTCCATTTTGCCCTCTGGTTCTAGAATATCAGGGCAATTTTCCTTGATAATTGCTTGAAAGATGGTGTCTAGGCTCTTTTTTTGATCATGGCTTTCAGATAGTCCAATAATTTTTAATTATCTCTCCTGGATCTATTTTCCAGGTCAGTGGTTTTTCCAATGAGATATTTCACATTGCCTTCAATTTTTTTTAATTTGTTTGGATCTGTTTTATAGTGTCTTGATTTCTCATAAAGTCATTAGCTTCCACTTGCTCCAAGCTAATTTTAAAGCAATTATTCTCTTCAGTGAGTTTTTGAAATTCCTTTTCCATCTGGCAAATTCGACTTTTTAAGGCATTCTTCTCCTCATGAGCTTTTTGGGCCTCTTTTGCCATTTGAGTTAGTCTATTTTTTGAGGTGTTATTTCTTTCAGTATTTTGAGGGGTCTCCTTTAGCAGGCGGTTGATTCACTTTTCATTATTTTCTTCCATCATTCTCATTTTTCTTCCCAATTTTTCTTCCACTTCTCCTGCTTGATTTTCAAAATGCTTCTTGAGCTTCTCCATGGCCTCTATCCAGTTCATATTTTTCTTGGAAGCTTTTGATGCAGGAGTTCTGACTTTGTTGTCTTCCTCCCATTCCATGCTGTGATCCTTTTTGTCTCCAAAAGAAGATTCTGTGGCCTCTTTGTGCTTCCTCTGCTTACTCATCTTGCCAGTCAATATTTGACTTTTTTTTGCTTTTTGGAAGGCAATTGGGGTTAAATGACTTGCCCAAGGTCACATGGCTAAGTATCTGAGGCTGGATTTGAACTCAGGTCCTCCTGACTTCAGGGCTGGTGCTCTATTCACTGTGCCACCTAGCTGCCCCAAATTATTTTACTTTTGAGCTCTTTGCCATGGTAGAACTCTGATTCCAGAATGGAGAGAGCTTTGTCCCAGATCATCACTAGGGTTTTCGCAGCTGCTGCAGCTATTAGTTGGGTACCCTCTCTACAGCCCCCACAAGCTCTGGCACACTGGCCACACACCCCAGGACCAACTTGCAAGACCACAATCCAGATCGAAGTAGGTCAAAGCAAGAAGGATTACCCTCTGAATGGTCACTTGATCCCCCTACAATCTGCAGGCCAGGAGCTCTGGAGGCAGTCGCTCAGTAGCAGCTGCAGCCATGGAGCCTCTGTCACTTCTCGCCCCGGGCCAGGGGCTGGACCATGTTCTTCCTTCACCCTGTACCAACAGAGTTCCCCACTGACCTTTTACTTTCTCTTTGGCACTTATGGGTTGAGAATCTGGAAACCGCCACAGTTGCTGGTGCTTCACTCTCCTAAAGTCTGCTCCAGCTGGCCTGCTGGTCAGAGCCTCCCCTGGGGCTTGGTGTGGTTCACTTGGGACTATGCTGGGCTTCCAGCCTGGTGTGATAGCCCCTTCCTGTCCACCTGCCAGGCTGCCTTCAGCGGGAGATTTGTTTCTTTCTGTCACTTTGTGGGCTCTGTAGCTCTAGAGTTTGTTTAGAGTCATTATTTTACAGCTATTGGAAGTGGTTGGAGTGGGAGCCCAGGCCAAGTTCGTGCTTTTACTCCACCATCTTGGCTCTGCCCCACCTTTCTAGACTCTTGAATGAAGACCAGTGGTATATTCCTTCCGACTCACTTGGGTAAAAATCAAATTATCTACCATGCCAATGTACAGTTGATGTTTAAAAAAATATATTTTCCTCTTCTTTTACTTAGTTAACAATGTTTATTGAGTCTCCATTGTCCAGAGCATAGTACTCAACTGCCAAGCTCATAAGGCAGTAACCACCTCATTGATCCTTTATTCAAGTTGCTCAAAGTAAAACCGGTGAAGAAGAACAAACTCAAATTTTAAAAAATGGAGCTAAAACAAATTATGAAAATTATTTTATAACTCATAAACATATAATTTAGAATCTGGGGGTGAGGGTATAAATACACACAATGTATTTAATGTTTGAATCCAGGCTCCTGAGGTATTTCTGATACTTACCTGGCATTAAACATACTATCCAATGTACCGGCATACCAACAGCTGCTATTTAATAGGGTCTATCTTCCTCTCCCATTACTTTGAGGGCAGAGTGTTGAAAGAGTTACTGGATATTGAAGTCTAACAGGCTGACAACAAGAAAAGGAGCAAAGGGGAAAAAGAGAAACTAAGTGTCAGAGTTACCAAGAAAATCAAGAAGGTCACTCATACCCACATTAGTCACAATTCTTTGAATTTTTTTTTTACTCCTATAACCTCGACCAGTGTTCTGCACTTTGTGCACAAGAAAGCTTAAACAGAGCTTGACTGAGGGACCAAAGTTAAGTGAGATGAAACTGGAAAGGAGGAAGTGATTCTTGGACATGATTCTTGAATTTATTTTGAAGATGGGAAAGAGGCAATGAGAGTGAGTGGAAAAGCATTTCAGATAGGGGAGGGGAGTGGTATAAGTGAAAGATTGAGATGGGAGTTGTCAGGTGAGAAGGAGGGCACAGTAAGGAGGTTTCTTGACTGGAACTGAGGAAGAGAAAAAAGAAATAGGGAAGTGGGAAATGACCTATGTGAAGTCTAATACCACCAGAGAGTGATGACTGGATGCTGAGATGTAATTGTTACATCAACTAAAGCTTAAAATGTTTGTATGGGGGAGGGGAGATATATTTTGAGTGGGGGAGAGGTGAGATGATAGATTGAAAGATTTCATCAATTTTTTATTTTTAAAGGTCAATGTATTTTTTAATTTTTATATTTATTTTGTTATATATTTTATATATTTATTTTATTTTTATTTGTAAAGGTTGGGGAGAAGGTTATCATCCGCAAATTATGAGGAGGTGAACTTATCAGTCTCCAATAAAATTCTATCCTATGCTATTTGAGAGATAGTTTTTGAGCACTGAGTTCTTTTTAGAAAAGATAATTAATCTAAGCCATCATAGGGTTCATTAAAAGCAAGTCATGTCAGGCTATCTTCATTTCCTTTTAAGACAAGGGGACTACATTAGTTGATTAAGAGAATGAAAGGATTGTGTTTATGTATATGTATATGATGTTTACATTATATATAAATATTACATGGTAATTTTTATTACAATAAATACAGTATTGGTGGATTTTTTACTAAAGTTCTTAATAGAATGTAACCTTAGTCAATTAACCTAATCTCTAATCTTCATTCACTTGACCTGGGGTCAGGAAGATGTGAGTTCAAATCTGGCCTCAGACACTTACTAGCTATGTGACCCTGGGCAAGTCATGTAACTTCTATTTACCTCCGTTTCCTCAACTGTAAAATGAGGATAATAATAGCACTTACCTCCCCAGATTGTTGTGAGGATCAAATGAGGTGATATTTTAATATTTATGAAATAATAGCACAGTGCCTAGCACATAGTAGGTTCTATGTAAATGCTTATTCCCTTCTCCTCTCCCTCCCATTAAATGATAATAGTTGAACCAGACACCTCCTGGGGTCCCTACCAGCTCTAAATCTATGATCTATTATCTTTCACTAAGATGAAGAAGGGGCAGCTAGGTGGCACAGTGAATAGAACACTGGGCCTAGACTTAGGAAGATCTGAGTTCAAATCTTTCCTCAGACACTTGCTAGCTATGTGACTTTGTGCAAATCACTTAACCCTGTTTACCTTGGTTTCCTCATCTGTAAAATGATCTGGAGAAAGAAATATTTTTGCCGAGAAAACCCCAAATAAGGTCACAGAGTCCAACATAATTGAAATAACTGAACAGCAACGAAGATGAACAAAATAGTGAGGTGTAGGTTAGGTGATGCTACAGTCAGATGGATTCAGATGTGGTTGATCTATTGATGAATTAATGTCAGCTTGAAGAAACCTCTCCAGTATACTATAACAAGGACTTGTCCTTGATCCTATTTGCTTACATTTTTGTAAGTGACTTAAATCAAGATATCATGATTACCAAATCTCTGAAAATCATGCAAGGGAAGGGCTTCTTCAACTTTGCTGTATCATGGACCACTTTGGCAGTCTGGGGGAGCCTAAGGATCCATTCTCAGAATAATGTTTTAAAAATATATAATATAAATTTTATAGGGTTACAGAGGAAAAAAACAAGGATTTGTTAAATATCTACTATAGGGCAGGCATGGTGCTAAATCTTTTACAATTATTATCTCATTTGATCCTTACAATATCCCTCTGAGGTAGGTGCTATTATGATCCTCATTTTACAGTTGAGGAAACTGAGACAGGCAGAGATTCAGTGATTTGCCCAGAGTCACATAGCTAGTAAGCATCTAATGTTGAATCTGAACTCAGATCTTACTGACTCCCGGCCCAGCACTCTATCTACTCCACTGTCTAGCTGCTTTATACCCCTTACATTGAAATGCAGTTGTTGAGATATGTTTAAAAGTTCAAGGAGCCCCAGATTGAAAACCCCTGCTATAGGTTTAGTTATTGTGGTAGACCACAGATTCAGGATCTAAAAGTGAATTAAAAAGATTGGAACTGACTCATCTCAATACATTGTCATAGATTGATTGCCACAAAACATTTCACCATAATTTGAACAATTGAAACTTTTTGTCAAGTTGGAACTTGAAAGGGAAAAAGCCATCTGAGAGAGAAATGTCCATGGTACCTTGTCTAGTTTGTATGTCCTCACAAAATTCAAGTCCCTTCTGTAAATATTTATAAGTTCCTATTGTGTTCCATTTATCATGCTAAGCACTGGGGACAGAAAGATAAAATTTTCCCTCAAGTAATTTACATTCTACTAAGGAGGATAGAATATGTATACATGTAATATAAAGAAAATATATTTTATTTATTATACAAATAAGCAGGATGGATAGTAGACTATGAATGGGGCAAAGAAAGATGCAACGTGCTATAAGAAAATTTGAGAATGACTTTAAAGGAAGGCCAAAGTTCTCAAATGCAATGATTATCACCCCTAGTACTCAGTCAATCACAGAAGGATTGCTGATGTCCTTCCAAGAGCAGCTAGCACTATATGTAGGTGGCTTCCATATAATCCAGCTGCCCATCTGACCAGCTGCCAGAACTACATTACCTTGGACCCCTAGGAGACCTTTTCCCTATTTCTTCCACTAACTCTTGGGACACTATTACAAAATGATGACACTCTCTACTTCCATGGCTCACAGAGCCAGTACTCCTAAGAAGAGGAAGACACAGATAGAGATTTTGAAGTGGGAAAGTGGGAGCTGTTAGAAGCTGATGTTGGAGGGCTTCTTTCTTCTCAATAAAGTAAGAGTCCAGGTCATCTGGTTGAGTATGAAAAGGATAAGAATAGAGCCAGGTGCATGAAAAAGGCAGGGGTGGGGAGGGGGGATTTGAAGAAGCTCCTCCAGGGAAAGGGAGGAGTTGTTGACATCACAGATACAAGACAGCAATTTGTCTGAAAAAGCTCTGGACAGTGTGGTGGGGGAGTTTGATGGAATATAAACTTTATGATAGACTCGACCTGAAACTCACTCTATCATTATAAATCTCTACAACTTACAGAATGTTGCCTAGGGTACTGAGAAGTGAAGGGTCATGCACCTAGGATGTGTGGGACACAAAACTTAAAAACCCAGGTGTTCCTGACTTTGAGGCCCCCTGTCTATCCTATTCAGACTCTCCAACTATGTGATATGTAAGTAAATAAAAAGTTAATTTAACCAAGAGAAAATAAAATTCAGGCAGTTAAGAAGCATTTTTAATTTATTTTTAAATAAATTAAATAAGTATTAATTAAATCATTATTACGGACAAGGTATTGTGCCAAACATGGGTATACAAATATAAGAAAACAAGAGGGTCACTCCTCTCAAGGACTTTATATTCTAACAAGAGAAGACAAAATATAAAGGGGAAGAAAAAGGGTAACCACTTGAGTACCAGGCAGCCAGTATGGAAGTGGAACAGGTGAGTTTGATGGTGAAGCAGGCACCTCTTGTTGAGCTAGAAGGGGAGGGCGAACCACCTGATTGGGCCTTCTCATAATATGGTGGTTGAGTTAGCCTCAGCATGGAGATGATCCTAAGAAGTCAGACCATACCTTCTGAGTAGAGGTAGAATATTTCAGTAAGCCTACCCTTCTAAGAGCTCAGTTCCAACCCATCTTTGAAACTCGGTTAAATGTCATTGGCTCCAGGAAGCCATCCCAGCTATCGTCAGTTAATAATGACCTGTCATGTATATTTTGTGCCTCTATAATGCATTTGTCTCATCCAACATAGTACTGATGCCTCAAGAAAAGGAGCAATCTTCAGGAGCAACCTTTGCTCAGCCCAGCAAAATGCATCTGATAGCCATGCCCTGTAGGGACTTGAATTTGGTGGGACCAATGCAATGAAGAAATTGAACCAAGTTTTGAACTTTTTCAAAAAAAAAGTACCCAGACTGTACTGTACCCAGACTAAGTTGATATGGGGACGGACGGGAACCTGAGTTGTTGAGAGAAATATTTGTACATTTGCTCTTGCTATGTCTACAGTGTAAATATAACTTTGTAAAACAAACAAACAAACAAAAAACAATGTTAAAGGTGTTAAATGGAACTGGGGTGCTAGTCACTGGACTCCTAAAAATGGAAGACACACAGCCGGCAGGGACTCAGGTCTACGGCAGTAGAGAAGCTGCCACCCTAGACCTCTGAGGTGTCTGAGAATCTTGAGGGGAAGAGTAGTAGGCCTGGCACTGAGAGAGGGGGCCCAGAGTCAAGCCGGCCACACTTTCCCATCTGCCTCCTGGGATTGTTGTGAAAACTGTAAAGCGCTACAGAGATGTGAACTGATGTGATTATGCCGCTGTCACTTGTCTCATAAATCAGGAAACCATGACTATACATATGAGCCAGTATGGCCATAAAATGGAGCTGTTAGTGTTGGCAACTGATTTTATGAGCAGTAAGTCATCTTAAAAATAAAACCCTTTATTCCTAAAGGATGGTCTTGCCTGTGCAGTTTTGCATATATTTCCAAAGAAGATTTTAAACCAAATTTGTTTTATGCTGGTTGAAGTCAATACAAGTTTTTACCAAAATAGGGTTTTGCTCTATATTTTAACTCACCCTAAAGTACATAGCTCTATTTATGGACATATAACTTCTCCAACTGACAAGTACAGAACCACAGTGATAAAGCAAACCAGTATGTTTTCTAATACTTCTAAGACTTAATTCCAGATCAGCGATAATGTATTTGTTTTCTGTACCAGAACTTTGAACTCATTTGCAAATGCATACTCATTACATTTTCTTTCCTGTCCTTAATTATGGATTTCAATCATAGAGAGCTAGGGATAACAATTCACAAAAAGACATGAAGGTTTAATCTGAAAACAACTATTGATGGACACTGAGACATCTTCATGCAGACGTATTTCTCTTTTTATGCAACAGATATTTTTATTCATCATTCATTCAAAGAGACGGCTGTCATATTGGATAGAATATTGTACCTCGGAGTTGGGAAGACCTAGGTTCAAATCTTACCATTGATACTTCCTACCTGTGTGACTACAGTTGTTACTTAACCTCTGTATTTGTCAACCAACTCTTTAGGATGGATCTAAAACAGTACATGGAATGGATGTGAGCTGGATTTGTGTTGGTGATACACTGATAAGATCAATTCATCTTGATTCTTTTTTATTTCATTCATTCTTGAATTCATTCATTCAATAAACATTTGTTGAGTACCTACTATGTCCAAGATATTTTACTAAATGCCTAGAGGACCACAAAGAGAAATGATAAGACATGGTATTTATCCTTGTTTGATTATGCATTCAGTTATTGAATCATAGATTCACAGATGAAACAAATGGAGGGCCAGGAAAGTGAAGTATGTTGTCCAGGATTTTATAGGTATTAAGTAGCTGAGCCATGATTCAAACTCAGGTCTTTTAATTCCACCTTTGGTTTTCTTTTCACTACCACACTGCCTCTTAATATCCTCACAATGAGATAACACCCCCTCCTTGCCCTGACCACCCTTCTTTCCTGGCAGGGTTAAATGGAGCAGTTGAAGTTAGGCACACATATTTGGCACACTAGCAAGAGGTGGCACCTGGGGAAGGGGAATGGGAAAAGAACCATTCTATAGGGTACAAAACAGAGAGAAAGGTACAAGAGGATGTAATAGGAATGGAAGAATAGCCCAAAATTTGATGAAAGTCAATAGAGATAGAGAGTGGCAAAATAGTGATTGGTGGGAAGCTAGTCTGCTGCTTGACCTCCATGATAAGGCTTTCTTCCCCTGAGACTTTAATCTCAAGGCCAGACAATTCTTTGGACATGAGCAATCATTGAATGCCCAAAGAGCAGGGCCAAAAGCAAAAATTCCAGGTTCACCTGGAGGATGAAATCAGTACCTCATCCAATGTCCCACAGAGCCGAGCCCAAATGACCTCAAGGAGAAGAGACAACCCTCAGGTAGAGGTTATCTGAATCAATCCCTCTCCCCCACCCCCACCCCATCACTTAACAGTTGAAGAAGCTAAGACCCAGAGAAATGAGATAATTTGCATGAGATCTTACAGGCAATACTGGGCAAAGTTGGATTTTGAACTCAGGTCCTTTGACTCCTAATTTGGCACTCTTCACACCATCTCATGCTATTTCTCTGAGCCCTGAGATTATTAGAACTGACAAGAAAGCAGGATGACTTCCTAGCCTGGGAAAGATTCTCAGGCTAAGAGGAAAAGCCCTCTCTGGTTTCTTTAACGTGTCTGGTTTTATTCTTTGCTGAATCACAGCAGCTTCCTTAGAGCCTTGCTGGGGACATAGAAACAAACGCAACACAGACCTGATTATTCTTAGGGAGAATGGAAATAAACATAATGTACACTGATAAGCAAACATAAATATTCACAAAATAAATACAAAACAATATTGGAGAGAAATACTAACTGGGAGAATCTAGAGATGTTGTAAAAGTGATTTTGAGCTGAAAAGGGACTAGGGCTTTCACGAGGCAGAGGAAAGGAGATAGGATATTCTGGGCATTGAGGAGTGTGTGTAAAGGTGGGAGGTGGAAGGTCATAGATGGAGAGTATCAAATAGGCCAGTTTGGTTGGGAAATAGAGTTTATTTCCCATGCCCATAATGTACTCCCTGATCATCTCCACCTTAATAAATGTTTCTTTGAATGAATGAATCAAAGTACAGACACTTTTTTTATACTTTCTATGATCTTGGGTATATATCCCTACTGTATTTTTGTTGTATGTAAGGCAGATAAGGTGGCAGAGTAGACAGAGCACCCCAGCCTGGAGTTAGGAAGACCTGAGGTCAAATCTGACCTCAGACACTTACTAGCTGTGCAACCCTGGGCAAGTGACTTAACCCTATCAATCTCAGTTTCCTCATCTGTAAAATGAAAAGGAAATGGCAAACCTCTCCAGTATCTTTGCCAAGAACACCCCAAAAGGAGTCACAAAGAATCAGACATGACCAAAAATGACTGAACAACAATAGTAAACTTGTTCCATGTCTTGTTAGCTTGGTACTTGAAAGGAGACTGGAGAACACCTAAATAAGAGTCAAAAACAAGTTAAAGTCAGATGTTCCCAAAAGGACAAATGTGGATAACAAAATATAAGCCATAAACATGAGTTCTTAATAAGAATCCCCAATATTGAATCCAGTCAGACTTCCAAGAGTGAATGACTTTAGGAGCCACAGTTGCTATTTGTCTATACTAATAAAATATTAATGCAAACATATTAACACTAATGTATTTTAATAATAATATTACATTTTATGTAGCACTTTGAGGTTTACAAAGAGCTTCCCTTACAGGTTATACATATTAAAATTTTGTCAAATGAGTAATTTTAAGTGCACTAGAGTTCTTTTTTAGAGGAAGACCCTTGTGGCAGATCATTTTGGATAGTGAGGAATCTCTGCAACCTTTAATCATCACTACCAAAGTTACTAGTTTTAAGGATGGCTAGGTGGCACCATGAGTAAGAGTGCTGGCCCCAGAGTCAGGAGAACCTGGGATCGGTTCCAGCCTCAGATACTTAACATTCACACAAAAAAAAACTGTCTGTGTAACCTTGGGCAAGTTACTTAACCCCAATTGCTTTTAAAAAAAATTACTAGTTTTATAATTTGCTTTGTTTTTGTATTCCAGTTTGCTTAAAGTGAGACAAGCCCATATGCCTGAAAATGAATTCATGGATATCATTCCTTATTTCCAGTTGGAAAACTAAATCAGCTAAGGACAGAAAGCTGACAATTAATAGACATTTAAAATGAGTTCAGTGTCTTTTGGGACATTTAGGAAAGCAAATAGAATACATAGATATGCAAAATAAAAGTAGTAAAAAATCTGGAAAGATCATTATAACACAACAAAACATGTAGTAAGAGATAAGCTAATGAAAGAAAATGTGGCATTACATCATAAGACAAAGGGGTTAAGAAATAATCTAGATGGAACAACTGAATCATTAAAAGAGGTAAAAGAATATTCCATGATTCTGCATATAAAGTGTAGAGCTTTATTTATGTAAATTTGTGTTAAAATGAATGTCTATTAAAATCAGGAGAAAACTGCCTTAAGTTAAAGTTCTGGCACATACCCACTTTCAGAGGGCAAGAGAAAGGCAAGACTCTGAAATAGTTAAATGGTAAAACAAAAAAACAAAACCAGTATTTTTCCCTATTTATTAAAATATGAACTTTGGTTTTACACAGTCTAGTGGTCACCATTCTGTTACATAACTTTTAGCTCTCTGTTCCTATTTCTGTCACCTGAAGGGAGGAAGGAGTTTATCTCTGGGAATTTGAATGAGCAAATATTGGCCTTTGTCCTGTTAAGTTTCAAGTACCATAATCATTCCAAATATAGGCCACACTGAGAGCTTAAATGAGAGCTCCTTCAAAGGAGTTACACACTGAAAAATAAGTAATCTTGTAAATGTTTTATATTGACTCATGTATTTATATGTTGGTTCCTCACCACTAGAATGTAAGCTCCCTTATAATAGAGCATATTAATAATAAAAAAACATTTTAAAATCACATGATTCTATCAACAAATGTAGAAAATATTTTTGGCAAAATACAAGAACCTTTTATGCTTAAAAAATAAAAAAGAATAAGAATAAACAGACCATTGCTTAATATGATAAGTAATATCTATGTAAAATCAGAGGGTTATCTGTAATGGAGAAGCACTAGAGGCATTCCTAACTCAGGGGCAAAGTAAGGATGTATACTATTGTTTGCTATAATTCTGAAAATGCTAGCTATAACAATGAAATAAGAAAAAGAAATTGAAAGAATAAGCATAGGCAAAGAGAAATGATCACTTTTGAAGATGTGTTTATTTATTTAGAGAACTCTAAAGATTCAGCTAAAATTAACTGAAAGGATAAGTTTACTAAAGTAATATGATACAAAATAAAACAATAGAAATTATTAGCTTATCTGAATATTTTTAACAAAACCCAGAAGGAAGAGAGAGAAAAAGACTTCCTTTCAAAATAACTACAGAATGTATAAAATATCTTGGCATCTACCTACCAACACATATTTGGGAATTCTATGAATACAACTACAAAACAGTTTTAAAGAAATAAAGACAGACATATAGAAAGATATTAATTGCTCATGGCTAGCCCATGCTGATATAATAAGAATTACAATGGTACCCAAATTAATTTACAAATTGAAAAGCTTACTAAACTACCAAAGGGCTTCTAGAACTAGAAAAATTTTAATTTATAGAACTAGAGACAAAATAATGAAATTCATCCAAAGAAGCAAAAGTTTAAAAATATCAAAGGAAATGATAGGGGGGAAAGGAGAGGAAGAAGACCAAGTACTACTAGATCTCAAACTATATTACAAAGCAATAACACTAAAATTATTTGATAATTGATAAAAAAAATTAAGGTTGCTTAGTAGATTATGTTAAGTACAGAAGACACAAAACCAATCATAAACAGTAGCATCATGTCCAATAAATCCAGAAATTCCAACCACTGGAGTAAAGTACTCATTATTCAGCAAAAAAAAAAAAAATTGCTTGGAAAATTGGAAAACCTGACAGAAAATAGGTTTAGATTAACATTTCACAGAATATGCCACAAGTTCCAAATAGATATGTGAACTAGAATATAAAAAGTCATATAAACAAAATAGAGGAGCAAGGAAAGGTATAACCTTCACAAATATGGAGAGGGACAAATTATGTGAACCAGAGAAGAGTGGTTTGACTAGTCTGGCCCCTGTCCTTCAGGATGCTTATATACTCTAGGCTTATAAACCCAGTACTGGGCATTATTCACTTCCCAGAGTTTGCTGGATTGGTACAGTTAGAATTAAATTCCCCTTGCCCTCATTTCTAAGTAGGCAATTTAGAAAATATTCTCATTTCACTGGTCCTGACTATACTTATCTGTGAATGACAGAGCAGACTCTATTCATACCAGCCAACTCATTATCTAGAGGCAGCTAGGTGGCACAGTGGATAGGGTGCCAGGACTAGAGTCAGAAAGGCTCACCTTCTTGAAATGAAATTTGGCCTCAGGCTCTTATTAGCTGTGTGATCCTAGGCAAGTTGTTTAACCCTGTTTACCTTAGTTTCCAAATTTGTAAAATGAGCTGGATAAGGAAATGTCAAACCACTCCAGTATCTTTGACAAGAAAACCCCAAATGGCATCAAGAAGAGTTGGACAAAACTGAAAAACAGCTGAAGAACAACAACTCTTTATCTAAAACTCTATAAATTTTAACTCTGAGGGACTTTGGACATTTGGCCATAGTGTGATAACCACTACACAGTCCTACATCCAGAAGCCATCTCACTGTGTGCTGCCCTTGGCAAGGGTCTAGGGGCCAATTGGGATCACACTGAGATTCTTTCCTGTTAGTATATGTTCTCATCCTCTACTCATGAGTAGTAATAAAAGTTTGTTAAATGTTATCCCTGTGTGACTCTGTTAATTTTTTTCTCAAATTCTCCTGGACTCTAAATCCATGACCAAACAAAACAAAAAGAAGATAAAATAAAAAGTATTGATTTTATAAAATTGAAAAGATTTTGCAAAACAAAATCGATGAAGTTAGAATTAGAAGGAAAACAAGTTAACTGGGAAAAACCTTTGTAGTAAGTTTCTCTGATGAAGGTCTAATATCTGAGATGTCTGGAATTGATACAAATGTATAAGAACAAGAGCCATTTCCCAACAAACAAATTTGCAAAGCATATGAACAGATAGTTCTTCAAAAGAAAAATACCAATAAAGTATGAAAGAGATAAGGGATAAGCACTGTTCCTGTACTTTCACTGGCACAGAAAAATTGTAGGTGAGAAAACTACCAATGTAGGACAGCATCTTCTCACAACTTGTCATCTTTGAGAGTTGTCTAGAAAGGAAGTGCCTTGCCCAGAGTCCCATAGCCAGTATGTGTCAGAGGCAGGACTTACATATGAGTCTTCTTGGTTTACAAGGTTGGTTTTCTATCTACCAGGCTACAGTGTATCTTGAGAACTTGGAGGTGGATTGCTTAACTCATGTGTGTGTTGATAAAACAAAGCAGCTAGCTGTAACTATTCATATGAATTGAAAGACCTGCTGGTCATTGATATTTCAAACAATTCTATGCAAGAACATTCAAAATTGCTAATAATTAAAAGTATAAATTAAAACAGCAGAGATATTCCACCTCAGGTACTCAGATTGACATAGATCTCTCTCTCTCTCTCTCTCTCTCTCTCTCTCTCTCTCTCTCTCTCT
>NW_027185694.1:11764388-11808071 GCF_028583685.1 Petaurus breviceps papuanus | reverse complement strand
TCTCTCTCTCTCTCTCTCTCTCTCTCTCTCTCTCTCTCTCTCTCTCTCTGTCTCTCTCACAGACACACACACACACACACACACACACACACACACACACACCACAGATAATTACAATTGCTGGAGGTGATGTAGGAGGACAGGCACATGATGCACTTTTGGTAGATCTATGAATGGATCCAGCCATTCTGGAAACAATTTAGAACTACAGCTAAATATATCTAAAAAGTTACTAAGGTATGCATACCCTTTGACCCAGAAATATGGCTACTCAGTATTTGTCCCAAGGAGATTAAAAGAAAAACGGGGAAAAAACCCAAAGGCACAAAAGTATTACAGCAAAATTCTTTGTTGTAGCAAAGAATTAGAAATAATGTGGATGACCATCATTTAGGAAATTACAGAACACATTAAGGTAAATAAAGTAGCATAATGTTATTGCATCATAAGAAATGACAAATGATATAGCATCAGAGAAACCTGGGAGAATTTTAATGAATTGGTCCACAGTGAAGAAAGCAGAACCAGGAGAAGAACCTATGTAGGGACTACACCTTTGGAAAGGAAAACAATTGTCAATGGCTTAATAATTATGATCAATGAAATAATGAATCATGATGCCCCAAGACTGAAAACAAAACATGCTTCTCACTTCTTGGCAGAAGGAAGATGTATTAGAGTTGCAGAATAAGACATACATTTTCAGACATGGGCAATGTATGGATTTATTTTGCACGACTGCACATATTTGTTGCAAGGCAATGCTCTTTTTTTGTTGGAGAGGAGGAGGAGATTTTGCGAGGTGAGTAGGTGGGTAGTGATAATGATAACAAAAAAAGAAGTGTCAAGGAAACATTTTAAAAATATACATAAGGGAGAAATGAGTTCAGAAGGGAACAAAACAAGCAAGGAAGTGTTGGAACTATCATGTTAAATTTAACATATATTTTAAAATCAAGTTATACATAACAGATTCATTGTTTTACATGTGATCTTTCTGTTTCAGAAAGAAAGAAATATTTGTATTTGTTTATATATATTAAATTCATAATAATTTTTCAAAAAATTTTAAATAATATTAGTTTATTAAATAAACTAATAAATAAACTAAAAAAAGTTTAGTAAATAAAGTTTAGTCAGGCTTAGTGGAACACACCTATAATCCTTACTCCTGGGGGAGACTGAGGCAGGTGGATTGCTTGAATTTGGGAATTTAGAGCTGTAGTAAGACTAAAGTCAATTGAATGTCCTTAACTAAGTTCAACACCAATATGATGACATTCCCTACCCCACCACTGGAAGGACACCAAACTTCCTGGTAGAGGAATGAACCAGTACACATCAGAAAAACAGAGCAAGTTAAAGTTTTCAGACCAATCCACATTGGAATTAGGCCTGTGAGTAACTGCTGCACTGTCAGCCTGAGCAAAATTGGAAACTTGGTCTCAACATGATACATACATACATACATACAATGTGTGTGTGTGTGTGTGTGTAATAAAGAATGTAAGTTCCTTGTGGGAAAGGACTGTTTTTTATTAAGCACAAAACTATGTGCAAAGTCAATGGCTCATTCAGTTGAAAACTGAGTGCTAATTGACTAACACTAGTTCACTAACTCACATTCTTTCCCCTTAAATATAATATAGACATGACCTAAACCAACAGTTGCCAAATTAAAGATTCAATTTACAAAAACATTTTAAACACAGACATTGATGTCATAACACTTTCACCTCTTGAGACAACACCAGGCAGGGAAAATTTTTAAACAACAAAGTAAATGTGTAGGATTTTAATCTAGTGAGCCATCCAACTCTGTGTCCAAGTCAACCAAATTTCCTTCAAAATAAAAAAGGATAAGCACTTATGTTTGTTTAAGAGAAAGGCAAAGTTATACTGGGTTCTTCCAATATATATCTGCAGCCATAAACAGAAAAGCAATGATTGTATGTGACTGTTCTTAGACTACACTGTTTTTACACATCAGTCTTTATAGGCAAGACAAGAGAGATAAGTTGTGATTACAATTCATGGAGCTGGAAGGAAACTGAAAGATCAGAACAAGAATTCCATTGAATAAATGAAGAAACTGAGGCCTAGAAAGATAGAATAATTTGGTTGAGGTCACCTACCTAATAAATGGCACAAATGGATACGAACCTATGTCTTCTCAATCCAATTCCATGGTATTTTCCATTGTGCCATACTATCTTAGAGACATCATCTTCTATTATAAAAGAAAGCATGATAGATTTGGGGTAGAAAGCAAGGAGAAAGGGAATAAGAATCTTATGGTGTCTACTATGTGTTAGGCCATAGGCCACATGTGGCTTTAAGGTCACAGGTTCCCCACTCCTGTGCTAGGTACTATGCTAAGAGATTTACAAAGCTAGTGTCTGAGGTAGTATTCGAAGCTAGGTCTACCTGACTCCAAATCTAACTCTCTGTTTCACATAAGAAGAACAGCAAAAGACTGCTAATTCTCCTTTAAAAGGCAAACTCTCTCTAAAATGATTTTGACCACAATAGTTAGCTGGGATGGTTCTGTGTTCCAAAGAGCTTTGGCTTCTGGCATGAATAATCTTCTGGAGAGGAAAGTCCCAAGGCTCTGAGAAAGTATGCAGTCTCTCTCTCTCTCTCTCTCTCTCTCTCTCTCTCTCTCCCTCTTTCTCTCTCACATACACACACACACACACACACACACACACACACACACACACACCTCTTTATGGGAGGAAAAGGCCCTAGAGGAAAGGGCAGGATTTCCCCCAGTCCAGTGACACATGCAAGAGCTTTCTGCCTTTCTAAAACAACTCTCGAAAAAGGTCTTTGGACTCTGAGCTAAACAACCAGCATCCACTTCTCATTCTCCAGTAGAACATAAGCTTCTTGGCGGGGAGGGGGTTGTTGTTTTATTTTGTTATTTTTATTTATTGTTGTTATATTGTTAACAATATTGTTATATTGTTCTGTTTTGTTGTGTGGTGTCCAACTCTTCTTGAGGCCATTTGGGGTTTTCTTGACCCTCCAGGTTATGCAATAATAACTCATATGCCATCCTTTGCTGAAACAGTCAGTTTTAGGGGACTTTCTCCTCTCTGGTGGAGAATGATTATTCAGTGCCCTGCACCTACATGAGAGGTGGGCAGAGTGGGAGAGTGGGAGAGTGGGAGAGAAGTGAGATTCAGTTTTTTCTGGCTTCCAGCTTTGAAAGAGAAGACGTGCCATTCCAACCCCTTTTCAGGTCACTGAAGGGAAAGAAAAACTCTGGGAAGAAGCCAATGTAGTACTTTGATCGTGATCTTATTCCCAACTGTATCCCATTAGAATCGTTGGGAAATTTTCCCTTAAGTGGGATTTGGGTTGGTTGAACTGAGTTACCTCAATCCCAAAGGGAGAGCTCCTTCAACCAACATTATCTGGTACAAATTCTGATAGACAGAAAGAGAGATGAGAGAGAGAGAGAGAGAGAGATACACACATATACATATATGCACATACATATATACACACTTTCTCTGATTTCTGTTTACTATCAACTTGGATAAAAGGTTTCTTTCTATTTATTATATATGTTCATTATGGTACTGGTATTTGGTAGGAATGAGTGAAGCTTTAGATTTATATCACTTAAAACACTCCTTCCCCATTAAGTGATGGCAATCAGGAGCTTAGCTTGAAGCTAAAAATTGCTTCCCCTCGATTAATAATATCTAAGGGAGCAAATAGATGTAATCCTAGCCCAGTACCCACCTCTGTCTGAGGAGAGCAGAGTGGCCAGCCTCTGGCCTCAACCTGCTGAAATCTTTAGAGAAGAGTTGGGAGGAGGATGCACCAGAATTGTCCATTCTTGCCTCCCTCCAAGCCACATTGAAGAAACCTATGTGAACATATATAATCTGCAAGGGCAAAAAAGCCCAGCCCCCAATGCATACCCTTTACGTATAACTCTCTAAAGTTTACAAAACACTTTCTCACAAAAACCCTATGAGCAAAACAAATATCTTATCTGTATTTTATGCTTTATATGTAGTATAGCAGAATTGATAGAAGACAAGACTTGACTAATCCTGCTTTGGATGCTTACTAGCTGTGAGACCTTGGGCAAATCACTAAACCTTTATGCAACTCTAACCACTACCCTTGGGATTTATCTACTAAGTCAAAGACCTAGATTGAAAATTACCAGAAAAAGTTCTATAAACTTAGAAAATAAAAATTCATTTGCATATTCCAGATTTACAAATAACGAAACTGAGGCACAAAAAGATTAAGTGACTTGCCCAGGGTGACATGACTAATAAATTTCAGAGCTAGGATAACTCCAAGGATTTTGACTGAGACCAGGGCTCTGTCTGGCTTTGGTTTAGCTTATAGTTTTACTCACTCTATGAATCCATCTGCTCCCCCTGGCCTTGCATGGGAGGCCAGTTACCATTTTAGTCAACCTGTTTGCCTTCTTGAGGACCCTGTTGACTCATCCCACCAGAATGCTAATCTCTGTGGTCCCCTTGCCTGCCAAGTAATGGAGGTGGGGAAACAATTGTCAATGCCAGTGTCATATCCCATACCATGTGTAGTCTCTCTGGCTTACCCCTTATGCCAAGGAAACCTGGGGCACCAAAAACTATTCATCACATAAATAAAAGAACTTCCTCACATCTTGGCTTACGATTATCATTGAATCTTCCATCTTATGTGACTCACTATGTGGACAGTCTAATGAGTTCATTTGAGCAGCCTTCTCTAAGAGAAAGATTTAGATGTAGGAGGATGGAGAGGATTTTATTCTAGTAAAGAATGTAAAAAGATTTTTTTAAACACCCATTTCTTTTAAAGTAAAATGACTTCCAAATGTTAAACCAAGGAATCGACCCGGTTATGAGAATATTAATATTTTAAAATTTATATCAAAAGATGCTTCTCATGTTTCTAAAAGCTGCAAAACTATAAACTACCAAGTCTGCCATCTAGGGGTAAAATAAGGCAAATGAAACCGGATGGTTATCCCCTGTGGAAATACTTTAGAAAGGCAAAATACAATCATAGAATTTAGAGCTGGAAAAGTCCTTAGAGATCATCTGATTCAACTCCTCCAACCCTACTCACCCACTTTGCAGGTTAAAAAAAGCTGAGGTCCAGAGAAGCTAGGTGACTTGCTGTTCTTGATCAGCCTCACTCTCCCACCCCCACCCAGCTGCTACTGCCTCGTCAGCCACTTAAATGGCCTTATAATTACTTTGTCTGTATTTTATAAATATTTATATATACATATGTTGTTTCCCTTGATTAGAAGTGGAGTCTTCCATCCTATCATCTGACTGTATGCCTCCCATCTCGTACTGCACTTGCCTCCAGTCTCCTTTAGGAAGAAATATACACCCAGCACTCAGTGAAGAACATTCCTATACTTGGTCATACACTTCACATCCCAGTGATTCTGAACCACTGTACATCATCATCGAAACCCCATTTCTCCCAATTCCTCCATTTTTAGCCTCCTCAACCCTTCTACCCCAAAGTTTCAACCCAGTACCACCCAATCTTTCCACTGTGCCCTTTGGAATGCTTGTTCCATAGGGAACAAACTTCCCTCCATCCCTCATGTGAGGGAGTGGCCTTACTCCTCATCCAGGCTACCTTCTTTGCCTGCTTACATGACTCCATTCCATCTTGTCTCTTCCAACAGATTATCCTCTCGATTATCTCCACTCTTTCACTTACTTTCAATCTTGTCTATTGGTTCATTCCCTACTGCCTACAAACATGTATGTGTCTCCCCCATCCTTAAGAAACTCTCACTTTGGGGTGGCTAGGTGGCGCAGTGAATAGAGCACCAGCCCTGAAGTCAGGAGGACCTGAGTTCAAATCAGGCCTCAGACACTTAACATAAAACTAGCCGTGTGACCTTGGGCAAGTCATAACCCCAATTGCCCTGCCTTCCCCCTCCAAAAAGCAAAAACAAAAAAAACAAACGAAAGAAACTCTCATTTAATCCTTCCACCCCTGCTAGCCATCAATCATCCTACATCTCTTCTACTCTTTGTAGCTAAACTTCTCAAAAAAGGCTATCCAAAGAAGTGCCTCCATTTTGTCTCTTCTCACCGTCTTCTTAATCCCTTACAATCCAGCTTCTGACCTTATCATTTCGCCAAAACTTCTCTCTGAAAAGTTGCCAGTGATCTTTAAGTTGCCAAATCTAATAACCTTTTCTCAATCCTCATTGTCTTTGACCTCTTTGTAGCCTCTGACACTGTTGATTATCCTCTCCCCCTTAATACTCTTCTCTTTGGGTTTTGGGGACTCCATTCTCTATTGGTTCTCATCAATATTTTGACTACTCCTTCTCTGCCTCCTTTGGTGGGCCCTCTTCCAGATCACACTCTCTAAACGTAGGTGCCCCTCAGGGTTCTGTCCCAGGCTTTCTTCTATATTATTTTACTTAACGATTCCATCAACGCTTAAGGCTTTAATTACCATGCTGATGATTCTGGGATCTATTATCCTACTCCAAACTCTCTCCTGACCTCTAATCTCACATCTCCAGTTGCCTTTCAGACATCTTGAGCTATATCTCAATATGTACAAAATGGAACTCATTATCTTTTCCCCTAAATCCTACCCACCCCCACTTTCCTTATTACTACAGAGAGCAATACTATCCTCCCAGACCCTCAGGCTCAGACCCCAAGAGTCACCCTGGACTTCTGACCATTTTTCATTTCTCATATTCAATCTGTTGCAAAGATTTATCATTTTATCTTTGTAACATCTCTCATATACATTCTCTTCTCTCCTCTGATACTCCCCCTATTCTAATGCAGACCTTTATCATCTCACACCTAGATTAGTGAAATAACCTCCTGGTGAGTGGGTCTGCTTCATGCCCCTCCCCACTCCAATCTACTTTCCATGGAGCCACAGAAGTGATTTTCCTAAAACATAGGTCCAACCTTGTCACCCCCCTACACAGTAAACTCCAGTGGCTCCCACTGCCTCCAGGATCAAATACAAATACTCTGTTTGGCATTCAAAGTCCTTCATGACCTAGCCCCCTTCCTACCTTTCCAATGTCTTACACCTTATGCCCCAACTCCTTTACAGTGATGCTAGCCCTCTGGCTGTTCCACAAACACTTTGTCTCTTGGCTCTGGGCATTTTCACTGGCTGTTCCTATGCCTGGAATGCTCTCACTCCTTCCTTCTGACTATTGACCTCCCTGGCTTCCTTTAAGTCCCAACTAAAATCCCATCTTCTATAGGAAGCCTTTCTCAACCCCTCTTAATTTGAGTGTAAATTATCTCCTATTCATCCTGTATATAATTTGCTTTGTATATCTTTTTTTGCTGTCTTTCCAGTTAGGTTGTGAGCTCCTTGAGGGTAGGAACTGTAGTGAGAGCTTCCTAAACTTATTTATTTAATTAATTATTTTATTTAGTTATTGATTGCATAATAGAATGTAATCTCCTTTGGGCAAGGATTTGTTCATTCTTTTTTGTCTTTGTATCCTCAGTGCCTGGTATGTTGTCTGGTAGATAGTCAATATTAATAAATGCTTGATGTTTGGTTATACAAAGAACTGCAGACAGAGGCAGACTGCTCATGGCTCTGATTATAAAGCCAGTGTTGTTCTACTACACCATAGGATACAGGTACATTTAATTCAATTCAACCAATATGAACAGAAATGTGTGCTGTAGAATAAAACAAAAGAATAAGAAGATATTCTATCTACTCTCTGGGAAATAGAATGATAAGTATCTGTAATGAGGCTCCTAAATCACACTGTCTTCTAAAGGTATTTAGGACCTCTACCAAACTGTTTCTTTTCACCCCAGTTCCTTGTCTTATACTTAGGGAACTTCAATAAATACATTTATTAAGATCCCTAAGAGTAGTAATTGTTTCATTCTCTGTATCCTTAATGTGTTAATTCAAGGTGTGGGGAGGGGGTTGGTTCAGGCTCAGACCACCTAAGATGGGGGTACTAATGTAGGGGATTCCAGGAACCTGCTTCTGGGAGAAGTGATTCAGCACTGGCTTACCCTGTGGTTGAGAACAGTCTATTACCATTGGCTGATCTGCCTTCATATTTAAATCTACCCGACTGAGGCATAGTTGTTCTCACTCTCCAGAAGTGTCCAGAGGTGAAGGAATAATTCACTCACAGCAAGGGCACCATGCAATAAACTGCAGAGTAGGGTCTGAGGATCGCTTTTCCCTTCCCCTTCAACTCTGAGGCCTCTAGAAAAATACTTTAGTTTGGGGGGTTTTATTTCCTTTTTCCTTTTTTGGTTCTTAGTATAGGGAGCAGAGTTCCTTTCCCAGGGCACTCCAGCTATGGGAATCCCAGAGACCAGGCTTTCGGGGCCAGATGTTGCAAACAGTCTAGTGAGAAAACCCTAAGAAGTCAGGGCACCAGGATGCAAGACCAGAAGACACTTTGGACTTAGAAGTTGGTGAGTCTAATGCTAGGTAGAAATTGAGCTAAGCTATGAACCTAATATCCTTCTCCCCTCCAAAGACAGGGGGATTATGCCCCTGAGGGCTGGGGGAAAATGTTTTATATTTACTCTTTTTTTGCCTTTGAAATAAATATACCTTTGTAGAACTAATCTGACTGCTAAGTGGTTTCATGGAACTGGGTTCTTAGACCTCCTAAAAGTGGAGAAACATGATTGTTAGGGTTTTTTACCAGTAACAGAGATAGAAAGACATCCCTTTACCACATAAGAGAACCCTGGAGGACGGGCAATAATGTAACAGACTTGGCTTTCAAGCAGTATAGGACCAGAAAATTCATGTTACATTAATAAATGCTTGTTGATTGATTTGTGTCCCTTCAACATCCTGGCCTCCTAGTTCATCAAACTCAGTGCCTATGACCCACATCCTCACTCCATCTCAACCAAACTAAAAGATCACCACAACTTTTATCTCACTATAGCCCAAAACTATACCAGTACCATGATTCAGAATTTTGAAATTCCCCTCTCTGATCATAACTTTGCAACTTCCTATCTCCCTCTCTGACTCACATCTCCTAATTCTATTGTTTATTCCCATCAAGATGGATTCTCTCCAACCTTCCCTTGGTTCCAAATCCATCATACAACACTCTAGCCTCATATACTTCCCTTTACAATCTTGACTGTCTGGTTCAATTATATCCTGTTGTAACCAACAGGTGTCACTGTGGAGAACAAATCTGTTTATACTTGTTTCTCACTTCTTTCCTTCTTTCTGGAGAGTCCAACTGAGACCTGTTAAAGACCTTAGCTTAAAAAGGCCAAGGTCTCCCACTGCATCCTGGGGCATCTCCAGTCCTGCTTATCTGTATCAGGCCATTGGACCCAGATGTCTCTGGAGGAGAAAGGGAGGTTAGTGATATTGCACAGCCCTCCTTCACTTAAATCCAATTCACTTTTGAGTTATGGTATCACCTCCCTGATGTCATGGTCCTCTTTGAGAATGAAGGACAAATAATGACATCAACAACCACTACCTTTCTGGAAAGGAGTGGAGCTAAATTTTTCCAGACCATGGCTATCTCCATCCTTGGGTCATGGCTTTGGATGTTGCTTTCGGGTTGTTGTGGTTGGTTTTTTGTTTGTTTGGTTTTTTTGTCACTGCACTTAATCTCTGCCCTATTCTTTCTCTCTGGAGTGCCTAGTCCCAGACACTTGTTTTCAGAATGACCTGCTCTTTTTATTAACAGTGACTCATTGCTTTTTGTCTAGGGCATGGGTTCTTATAGATTTCAGGGTATCAGTAAATTAAGATTAAAAAGGTCTTTATTTTCACTAGCCTCTGACAGAACGTTAGCCTATCCTTCAATTTTTCAAAAGCATTAATCTGAAAAAGGATCCAAAGATTTCATCAGAATGCCAAATGGTTCCATAACACATAAAAATTCAATTAGAAAAATTTGTTCCTGCTAATAGCTTTCACTCCTGTGAAGCAAAATAGAGATTATTAATGCTAGTTATCAATAAAATTATAATTGCTTGAGCCTACAGTTAGGAAATCAATTCCCTAGAAATGTTTGCCCTACACGAGTATCCTCTTGCAAAAATTCTGTGTTTTCGATTAGCCAGACACTTTCCTCATTCTCTGTGGACCATTAAAGACACATGTGCAAAAACAACTAAAATTACTATTATCTTTTAGTACAGGGAGTAGAGTTCCTGACCCAGGGAACTCCAGCTATGGGAATCTTAAGAGACCAGGCTTTCCCGGCCAGACATTGCAACCAGTCTAGTAAGAAAACCCTACCACATGTAATGTACTGATTAAATAGAAGGACGGTTAACAAAGAGCAAGCGGGATTTAGTATTCAAACCTCCACCCTCTCGGATGAAGAAGGGAAGGGAAGAAAATGGAAGATGGAAGACTACTGAATTTTCAGCCAAGTGAAGTTCATCAATCATCAAACACTCTCCATGAGAATCCACGCTGCCACACCCAAACCAAGCAGCCAACCTACCACAGCTCATCGTCTGCTTATAATGAACATGTAACACAATAAAGTAAGTGAAACAGATAAGTAGGTTTATTGATAAGTAGTACAGTAAATGAAAATAAAAATATAAAAACACAATTACAATGGTTTTGTCAGGTAACAAGAACCAGTTGGAGAAGGTTCTGAGTACAAGCCATTTTCATCTGGAGCAAATGCCAGAATGGTGTTCTTGCCAAAGTTGGAAGTATACTGCACTTCAGGATTCCATTTCTTGGAGGTTTCCTTCTGGAGTTCCCATTCAATTTCCACTGTCACTTGACCCACAGAATACTGAGTAATGGAGCTATTTTGCTTCACAGGAGTGAAAGCTATTAGCGGGGTTAGCAGGAACAGGGGTATTCTTGATCGTAATTTAAGGAGGTGGATGTTTCAGTCCAAATCCTCCCATCAGGGATGAGGGATGGAAATGACCATTAGTATGGGGATTTTAGCCCAGATAGGACCCTGCAGGTAAATGTCTCTATCCTGCCAGACCATACCAGGTTGGACTGACACTCGATTGAGATTTCCCACAGTGGGGTGGTAGTAGCTGTTGTTTGCAGGTTATTGGGAGCTTCACGCCAGACATCTGTAGTGGTTGGATTGATGGTCCTGACTTCAGAGTCATCAGTAATCAGGAAGTTGGGGTTAGCTTCATCTCCAATGCCTGTTCTTTGAGTGACTTCAGCAACTGAAGGGTCCTTGGGGAAGATGAGCAAATTGCTAGTTGGCTGTACATTGATTCTTCCATTCACTCCATGCTGGGTGGCTACTAATGTTCCGGGAAACACCAAATGAAAACTTGCTGTTGATGTTGAATTTGGGAGCTATCACCCATCCTTTGAGATTAGTCTGGTTGTTGGTATTTTTGATACCTTGATTTCAAATCATGGGTCCAGGAAGCCAGTTTCTAGCTTGAGTTGGCAAATAATCTTTGCTGCCTTTAGTATACTGGATGGTGGGTGGATTGGCACTTCTACATCCTCCATTGGAGAGTGCACTGCATCAGTACATGTATTGATCAATCAGGGGATTCACAATCTGATGGAGACTCTGGTTGTGCATCCACATACTGTGGAATGGAACCGATTCAAAGTCATAGTTGAAGACAAAGTTGTTTCCTGTCCTCAACATTTAACTGGGAAAGTACTCCAAGCAGTAGAAGGCACTCCTGTCTGTACTCTTGCCTTGAAAGTCCAGTGTGCAATAGCCATATTGAGGCAGCATAAGACATCTGGGGGAAAGGGAGGCAGACATCCTTCAAGAACACTGCTAAACATGAACAGCAGTTGATAATCCGAGTCCCCAAAGATCTGAACCATCCTGGTAAGGTCATTAGCGATCATCATCTCATTGTTTGTTGTCATGACCTCCTTGGCTTGGATGTTGAATAGCTTAAAGTGCAGACTTTTTGGTCAGATTCCCAGTTGTTGTTGATGAGTTGTTGTCAGTCCCAAGGAGAGAAGTGGCAGTGGAATGCATTGAAGTCAAAGTACGCCCAGGGGGTACTAAATCCATAGTACTTGTTAGAGGCTCCAGGGGTGATTTTGTTGTTGATATGCTTGTACAGATGGTTGTTGTAGGTGGGCAGGACCCAAATTCTGGTAGTATGGGTAATGACTTGGTCATCCATCCATTGGGAATCGCAATGCCAACTTCCCAAGTAATTGCCAACTCCATTGGTATCCTGGATATCATCGCCCATTGGTGCACCACCTCCTGATGCTGAGACCACATCCCAAATTAGAGAGGGTTGAATTTGAGTTGCTGGTTCAAGCTCCATTTTGGAAGTTGAGTTGTTTTGCAGCACCACCACTTGGTTTTTGACGAGTAGGTTTTTGACTCTTCTTTAAGAGGAGTAGCCAGTGGAGTATCTGGGGTCCAAAGTCTATTTTTACTTGGAGGTACCAGTTCTGGTTTGGTTAATCCAAATGGCTCAAGCAAATGTTTCTTGCCTTGAAACACTGCCTTGTGAAGATTCCCACCAAAGTGTCGTCCTTTAGAGTCTCTTGAAACTCTTGGTTCGTGTGGTTGTAGGTAAGATACAGATTTTCACCCTGTTTGAGGAGTTTGCTCTAACCCTTGTCATGTTTAAGGGCAGCAGCATCAGCCTCATTGACGGCTTCCCCTTTATCAAGACTTTTAAAGGGGCCAAGATATTTATAACCCGGTAAAACCAATCCACGAGAGTCTTCCTAATGCTGTTGATTAGCTCTAGGAGCAGGTGGGCCAGTGTTATGTCTCCAAGAGGCAGAAGCTTTCTCATCCCAGTCCTCAAACTTTCCTACAAGAGACATCTAAACATTTCATTGCTCATTCTGACAATCATCTGTTTCTGACACGGAATCCTCAGATTTTATATCAAGTCCAAACCTTTTCACATTTTTGATGTCAGATTCAAGAACAGGGGCCTCAGCCTCCAGCAGTTCTGCATTCGACAGATCCAGGACCACAAATGATTTTTTGGCAGGCACTGCTGGTCTTTTATAATAGGCTGGCTCACTGGAAGTACTCTCTGACTCCTCCCTCTTCCACTCAAAGATTGGTGCAGGAGATGATGTAATTTGTTTAACTGAGAATTCCTGCTTAACTGGAATTTTGTTGACATCCGCCCATTTGAGAAACTGACGGCTTCTTCTTTGGTGACTTTGCTAAAATCATCTGGGAGTCTTTCCATCAATTTAAATTGAAACATCCAATCTTGCAGAGGCTGTTTGTGTTTAAGGTAGTGGTATTTCCCTCCCCCACATAACACATGTCAGTATTACTGGTGATGATGACACGAGGACTTGCACAGAGGACTTGCATAGGGCAGCTTCAGCTGTTTCCACCACTCTGGCTGTCATCTTGCCTCCTTCCCACCAGATGATCATCTTATCCACATGGTCATTGAAGGGAAAATTTCCATCATTTCAGGTGACACATCCATAGAAAGGCACAGCATGGGCAATGGCCTCAGCAATGTTGGTCTTGCCGGTCATGGCTTTTCCATAGAGACAGATGGTATTTCTTTTGCCAAATTCCTTTCTGCACCAACTGAACAGGATACTTGCTGCATAGAGAAGATCATATCCATTTCTCTTGAAAATTGGATAGATTCTGTTCCTTTTAATACCATCAAAACTGACAAATTCTTTGGAGATCAGATAGTCGTGGGCATTTTTTGTCAGATTCATGATTTTGGAGCCAAATTTTAATCTGTTGAGCCCCTTTCGAGCTGACTGGAAAGGACAGATAGCTGTCTTGATTTTCAATAATCCACTGTTTTTCAGAGTTGATCCCTGATCCACTAGCCAGTTGACAAGCTCCATGTATCTCTCAGTGGTTTTTCCTCTATTGACAGGTGCTCCAGAAGACACAGAAACTTGTGAGACTTGACTCTCAGAGGGAGCATAGGCCGTGGTGATGTGATTGCCAGCCAACTGCAATCTTGCAGGAATATTCAGCAGGATGTCCTTAAATTTCTCAATATTCAACCATGCCCACTGGAACTCTGGCTGTTTTTTTTGGCATTAGATATCTGCTGATGTATCCAATGTCATGTGCCTTATTGGACCCTCCAGCCTGTTTGGTTTTTGTTACCACCAGCCAGTTTTCAATGTTGGGTTCATTTCCTCCATAGACATCAGTTTGGATAAACCAGTTTCAGTTGAGAGATGTATCTTCCAAGTACCATGCTTTGAATTCCCATGGTTTCAATCAGCACATGCAGATGAAAATAGTGGTCTCCTTTCTCCAATGGAATGGAATGTCTGGCACCCTTCTTTTTTGACACATAGTCCCAAAACATTAAAAACTTTTTAGAGATCAAATGTCCAACAGTCACTTGCCCAGTTTCCACCTGATCAAGTTCCAATTGTCCATTTTCTGGCATGCTCCATTCAGTTTCTTCCATGACTGTCAGCAATCCATCAGGATAAGCTGGTAAATATTTCTCCAGATGTCCAGGAACTCAGATAATCAGCTCATAAAATTTGACAGATTCCATTCTTGTCAGATTATGGCATATATCTTCTTAAACTCTCTTATGATGTCAATCCCTTGCTCGCTATATCATGAGCTGTGAGGTACCATCTGCTGTTTATATAGAGTATTGCAAGGTATTGTGGGTATTTACAATGCATTGTGGGTAATGGTGGGAACTGTTGCATCATGCGAATGCATGGTGCCATCAGCTTGGATTCTCATGGAGAGTATGGACGCTCCTTCACTGACTCACTCTTTCACAGCTGTTCCTTCTGCCAACAGTAAATGAAGACACCATTCTGGTGAAGCTTGGACATGCTCAATAGCCTTCTTCTCTGCCCCTGTCATCTTCCTGTCTATCTTGTCTGTGCAACTGTGGATGACTATTGGTATATCTACAAACATCACACACACACACACCACCACTGTTGCTATGCTCCTCTCAGAATTGGAACCAAATTCCCTCTCTAGATACATTGGCTCAGCCCTCCCTCTGAAGTCCTGGTACTCACTTTCTATGTGTCACATACCTTAACTGATACTGTTCTCTCCTTTGGAATCCCTTTGCCCCACACTTCAAGGTGCCCAGCCCTATCTCTGTTGTTCTGTCATGTCTAACTCTTCATGCTTTGCCATTTCCTTCTCCAGCATATTTTACAGATGAAAAAACTGAGTTAAACAGTATTAAGTAACTTGCCCAGGGTTTCTCCATAAGAATCCAAGCTGATAACGCCATACATTCCCATGATACAAGCTAGTAGTGTCTGAGGCCAAATTTGAATTCAAGTCCTCCTGACTCTAGATCCAGTGTTCTATCCACTGTACCACCTAGCTACCCCACACAGTCCATACTCTTTTCACAAAAAAAAAAAAATATATATATATATATATATATATATATTTATTTATTTATTTATTTATTTTTAGTTTTCAACATTCACTTATATAAGATTTTGTGTTCTAAATTTTTCCCGTCCCTTCTCTCCCCCTTCCCTAAGACAGAATGCAATCTGATGTAGGCTATACATATACAATGATATTAATCATATTTCCACATCTTTACCTGTGGACCATTAAAGACACACTTGCATAAGTCATGTTGTAAAGAAGAATCAAAACCAAAGAGAAAAACTACAAGGAAAAATAAAGAGAAATAGAGAGAAAATAGTGTGCTTCGATCTGCATTCAGACTCCATAGTTCTTTCTCTGGATGTGGATAGCACTTTCCATCTTTAGCCTTTTGGAATTGTCTTAGAACATTGCATTGCTGAGAAGAGCTGAGAAGTCTCTCAAAGTTGATCATTGCCTAATGTTGCTTTTAGACTGTCCACACTTTTAAGGAGCCCACAGTTCAATGGGGGAGATAACATGGAAGCAATTATGAAGAAACAATATAAATATGTGCGTATGATAAATTAGAAATAATTAACAAAGGAAAAGCACTAGAATAAACTTGAAGAGTAGCTGCTATGTCTCCCCTCGTGGTTCTAGAGAGCCCTAAGTTAGGGAGTGCCTTTCTAATGCTATAGTTCATAAGCCCACCCAGCATGTGTCCCTCAGTGATTATCAATTTTTATCAATTAGTCAGCCAGGCTTACTTAACTTTTAGATAGAGGTATTTAGAAATGCTGTTATGGTTACAAAACACCCCTTCCAAAAGTTTGTGACATGCCCTCCCGCTAGCACACATAAAATTCAAAAGGGAATGGGTTCAAGCTTCTAGATCCCATGTAGTAAAGGGGTAACTCACAATTCCTGTTTGCTAGAAGTCCTTTTCTCACCTTTGTGAGATATTCATGAAGTTCTCCTTAGCTTCTCTGTTGGACTCATTGTATAACCTTGGAGTTGCCTTTCCTCAATGTGCCTAGTTTGTCTCTGGCTACTAATGCAGACACACTGCACCATCTGTTCGTGCTAAGGGAAGTCCAAAATACCCAGACCCTCTGACATTCGCAAAGTCCTGATGTGGTTGGGGGTGGAGAATCGAGGGGAGATTAGCACTTATCTGGAAAGGGTTCCACCCCTAAGCCCCCAGATGTTCAGATTAGTTCTGAATACATTTTATATTTAAAAACCTCACAAAGTATGACCAAATCTCTGAGTCAACCAGAACAGACTTCCTGTCACACCTAGCTGAAATATCTTTGTTGATTCAACAAAGATAACTAGGCCTTGGTCAAATCTAACTCATACCTGTGATTGATTCAATCAAGATGTGTTCTCACATGATAATTGTATCTAGAATAAGTTCAGTGGGGTAATTGATTACTCAAACATTTGCAATGAAAGTTTCCTTTTAGTGGCCTGAGATGGTGGGCTATGTTTCTTTGTTACACCATCAGCATTAACTAGATCTTGGGAAGCAGAGAAGGTATAAAATAGGGTATGGAACTTACAAAGACACTGGTCTCCCCTCTTCATATGGCTGACATCTTATTGATAATGACCTCTGGCATTTTGCTAAGCACTTTACATGCCTTCATTCATTGGAACCTTTCAATTCTGAGGCAGGTAGTAGAGGTATTATGAACACTGCTCTAAAGATGGGGAAATTGAGGTTCCAATTGAGGTTCCCAAGGGTGAAACCATTGACCCTTGAATACGGAATTAACAAGCATCAAACATGGGTATTCCTTACCAAGTCCAATGTTCTTTCTTACACTAATACCAAAAGTCAACTCTTGATGCTTGGGATTTTCCCTGAAGATGGAATGATTTCCTTGGCTTCTGTAACATTGTTTTCTCCTGGTTTTCTTCCAACTCAATTGCTTATTCTAAGTCTCATTTGTGGGATCATCAACCATTTCTTTTATGAGCACTTTGCAAGGCTCTAAGCAAACTCCCTCCAAATACCTCTTTGCCATATGAACTGAGAAAGATGTTAACGATAAGCTTTTCAGTGTAATTTTGACTTACTGGCATCCAGTCAGAGGGTTTTACTCTGGAAATCTGCTTGGTGCAGCCAAATCAAGGTGGGGTCAAAAATGTGGATCCTAGCAGAATGAACTTCAGAGTTCACTTAGTCCAAAAGTCATTTTATAGATAAGGAACTGAGGCTCATCAAGATGAAGTGATCTGACCAAGGTTAAGTAGTAGCATAGAGACAGAATCTGAATCCAGATCCTTTCATTCCAAATCTGTCCTTTTCACTGCCCCTCTCACCATTTAACTTTTGTCGGTGTAACTTTGGTTAGCAATTTAACTTTTGTCAAAAAATGTTTGCCTCTTCCTGGTCCTGTTGACCAGTGCTTAATCTTCATTAGAAGACCAAATTTTTATTTAGCTAATTGTGCTCAACTTTCTGAAGGATATAAATGTTAAACTCGTCAGGACTTTGTATGCAGAACAAATATGATTTGATTATGATAACAGAAATACCAGTGCTGTTTCTTCATTAAATATTGGCTTTTGATTAAATAATGAGGGCAAGTTAGGTCCACAATGACATCAGTAACTACATGCACTTGTTTATGGAAGGTCTTGTCTATGCACATGTTTGCAGGAAGTCAGGCCTTTAGTGCAATTTGTATTTGGTGCCTTCTCAAAGCAGCCACCCCCACCCACCCCTCATGTACCAACTGAACCTCAAGCACTTCTTTCTTCAGTAACTGGAAGAAAGAGAAGAGTAAGAGAAACTGATCTCCTCATAACCTGCTGCCCCCTACTTTTCCAGTCTTCTTACACCTTATACTCCAGCATGTACCCTGTGATCCAGTGACACTGACGTCCTTGCTATTGCCCACTTACAAGACACTCCATCTCCTACCTCCAGCACTTTCACAGGTTGTCCCCCATGCCTGGACTGTCATTCCTCCTTATCTCCACCTCATGGCTTCTCAAGTCCCAACTAAAATCCCACCTTCTACAGAAGCCTTTCCTGATCTCCCTCAATTGTAGTGCCTTCCCTCTGCTGATCATTTCCATTTTATCTTGTATAAAAGGTTGTTACACATAGTTATTTGCATGTTGTCTCCTCTGCTAGATTTTGAGCACCTCAGGTGCAGGGACTATCTTTTGCCTTTCTTGTATCCCCAGTACTTAGCACAGTGTTTGGAACATAGTAGGCACTTATTAAATTTGTATTCATTGACTGACTGCATCTCAATTTTCCTGACTATTAGCTTTCATGTAGAGATATCTCTAAAGAAAAAACTAAGTGCTCAATAGTGATTTATAGAATTGAGTTAGAAGGACACTCGGAGTACAAATAATCTAATCCTTAGAATTCCAGCCCTATCACCAACAAATCCAAACTTTCAGTAACAGAAAACTCACAGCCTTCTGAGACAGCCTATTTCACTTTTGGGACAGCTGGGTAGAGAGCTAGGCCTAGAGTCAGGAAGATCTAAGGTTAAATTTGGCCTCAGACACTCAGCTGTGTGAACCTGGGGAAATCATTTATACCCCATTTACCGTTTCTTTATCTGTAAAATGGGGATGCTTCAGAGAATAAAATGGCACCCTACTCTAATGTCTTTGCCAAGAAAACCCCACAGATAAGTCTATGGGTTCATGAAGAGCTGACCCAACTGAACAGCAAATTAAACTTTTGGCTAATTCTAATTAGTAGGAAGATTTTTCTTATATCACATAGAATTCTGGCTGCCTACCACTTCTACCTAGTCCTCCTAATTCCTCTTCCTGGGCCCAAACAAAAGAATTCTAACTCCTCTTCCATGTAACAGTCTTGTGAGTACTTAAAGATGCCTTTCATGCCCCTATGAAGTCCTCTCTTCTCTCTGCTAAAGATCTACAGTTCCTTCAACTGAAATTTTTGTGGCCTAGTTTCAAGTCTACTCCTCACCAAAGTCACCCTCCTGTAAACATATGTGTGTATACACACACACACACACACACACATGTATATACAAATATAAACATATTCATTGTATTTTTTTAAACTTATGCTTCATTCTAACTTTCGATGACATGCAAGCCTTCAAATATACGAAGAAAAAGATGAAGGACCAGAGAGAGATAGTAAAAGAAAATAATAGACAAGAAAAACAAATAAAATCCTATCCTGTCAAAAAAAAAATTGGCCAAGCAACACAAAAAGCAAATAATATGCAACCATAATGTCTTTACCATCTATTAAGAGAAACAAATAGAGGCTAACCCCCACCAAATCCTAAAAGAGGAGCATCAAAGTGACATTACCGTAGATAAAAGAGAGCAGAATCAAGTTCTTCAGGGGCCCCCATGCAGATTTGTATTTCCTGAGCCTAGATAGAGGAAATGAAGGCTATGCTTCTTAGACTTAGGCAGTGACTAAATAGCAGTTCCCAAAATGAAGTTTGTCTTCTCTCTGCCTGGATAACTTAAAATATCTGTGACAAAATATGACCAATATCCAGTCATATCCCTGAAGCAATAGCTCCTTACCCTAAAAAAGACTTTGTTCAATTGGGAGGTGCCTGAACACGCTCAAAACAAAGACAGAGGCATTGAGTGCTTGTTCCATAAAGTTTGTGATATAGGAGAGGGTTGTGTACATAGTGGATAAAGAGCTGACCCTAGGGTCACAAAGAATTCCCTTGCAGTCTTGCATCTAACACATACTGGCTCTATGGTCATTACCATGCCCTTTAATCTCTCAGTCCCCAAGCATTTCTCTAAGGCTATAAATTACAGATGAGTCTCCAGTTTAAATCAGAGGAAGGAGTATTCATACTGGAGGTTCCATATAGCAATAAAATCACAAGTTTGGAGCAAAATGATACAAAGACCATTTTCATTCTCTGTAATTTGGTGGCATCAATGTCACCCATCATATTTGCTATGATTAATTTGTGTAATAGTTTGATAGTCGGTATTTTTAAAATTACATTCAGTATATTGTTCTTTTGTTCTTGCATTTTTTTTTACTTGGAATCTCTTCCTATGTCTTTCCATACTTATTTTTCTTATAATAGTCATTCATGATGGAGAATAATCCATTACATTCCTCTGTCACAATGTACTTAGTCATTTCTCACTCATTGAATTCTTTGTTTATAATTTTTAGCTGCTTTGATCAACAAACAAATTTTTAAAAAATTGCTTGTCTCCATTATATATTCAATCTCTTGATGACCCCATCAGGTCCCATGGGTATAGTTATTATCATTATACAAATGACTCCTAAATCTATATATCTAGTCCCAGTCTCTCTTCAAAGGTCCTATCCCACATCACCATTTGCCTATTAGACATTTAAAACTGGTTGTCCTGGAGACATCTAAAACTTAACATATCCAAAACAGAATCCATCACCTTTGCCTGGAAACCAAGCACTCTTGCCTGTTCCCTTTGAAGGCACCACTATTCTTCCAGTCACCTATGTTTGTCACCTTGTCATTATTCTTGACTCTTTCCCTCACCTCTAATTAGTTATAAAGTTTTGCCATTTCTATTTCCATAACACTTCTTGCATTCAACTTCTCTCTACATTTATCATCTTAGATCTAGCCCTGGTCACCTCTTGCCTAGGTTATAGCAATAGCCTCCTTTTTTGGTCTCCCCGCCTCAAGTTTGTCCCCACTTCAGTCCATCATTCACACTGCTATCAATGCAATTTTCCTTAAGTTCAAATCTGACCATGTCATTTTCCTAATCATTAAACTCCAGAAGTTCCTATTGCCTCTAGAAGAGGAGGCTTAACCTTTTTGGTTATAGACCCCATTAGCAGCCTCGTGAAATCTATATTCTACTCAGAATAATATTTTTAAATTCATTAAAATGAAATGCATAAGATTACAATGCAAACCAATTTATTGAAATAGTTATCAAAAAATTTTAAAAGCAAGTTTACAGACCTCATGTTACTGTTCTACCATGCCCAAAGGGCTATAAAACTGTGCATACCCTTTGATCTAGCAATACCACTTCTAGGTATGTATTCTAAAGAGATCATTAAAAAGGGAAAAGGACCCACATGTACACAAACATTTATAGCAGCTCTTTTTGTGGTGTCAGAGAATTGGAGATTGAAGGGATGCCCATCAATTGGGGAATGGCTGAACAAGTTGTGCTATATGAATATAATGGAATACTGTTGTTCCATAAGAAAGGGTGAACAGATAGATTTCAGAAAAACCTAGAAAGACTTGCATGAATTGATGCTGAATGAAGTGAGCAGAACCAGGAAGACATTGCACACAGTAAAAACAACATTGTGCAATGACCGACTTTGTTAGACTTAGCTCTTCTCAACAATGCAATGATCTAAGACAATTCTGTGGAGCTGAAATCAGGCAGAGCAGCAGATACAAAGTGAAATAAATCTTCCTAGGCTCATTGCATGTTCCTAGCCTTCCTGTACTCTACATTCCATCCCAATTGGTCTTTTCTGTGCTCTTCACACATAGTTCCCCATCTGAAATTCACTCCTACCTGACCTTCACTAAGAATCCTTCCCTTCCTTCAATAAGCATCTTAAGTACCACCTTTCACATGAAGTCTTTCATGATCCTCCCTCCCAAATTATCTTTATTATCCTTTGAATTTAGTCTCATTACAGCTAGCTACTAATTAAATAGTGCCTTTATTTTTGGAAAGCACTTTACAAATATCATATTTTATCCTAGCAATAATGCTAGAAGGTAAGTGCTATTGTTATCCCCATTTTACATATGGAACAATCATATTTTGTGTATACTCACACATGTGCTTCTTATTTCCCCCATTAGACTGCAAGCTCCTTGAGTGCAGGAATTGTTTTAGTCTTTTGTATTTAGTACCTAGCAATGTTACTTAATAAAAATCCATTGATTGATTAATTATTACATGATTATGTTATTATATTGCTCTAAGATTAATATGTCATTATGTACTATATTAAGATGAGAGCAGCTAGGTGGCACAGTGGAGAGAGCACCGAGCCTAGAGTCAAGAAGATCTGAGTTCAAATCTGACCTCAGATACTTTTCCTAGCTGTGTGACCCTGGGCAAGTCACTTAACCCTGTTTGCCTCAGTTTCTTCATCTGCAAAATGAGCTGGAGAAGGAAATGACAAAGTACTTCAATATCTTTGTCAAGAAAACCTCAGATTAGGGGCAGCCAGCTGGCTCAGCGAGTAAAAGCACCGACTCCAGTGTCGGGATGATCTGGGGAGCGAATCTGGGCTCAGATACTTAGCACCCACCCAGAAATAACTGGCCATGTAACCTTGAGCAAGTTACTTAACCCCAATTGCTTTAAAAAAAAAAAAAAAGAAAACCTCAGATGGGATCACAAAGCTTTGGACACAATCGACTAAACAACAAGATAAATCTTAAAGGAAGTCAGTCGTCCTATGAGGTAGAGGCTGGAAGGTAGAGTATTCCAAGCATGGGGGACGGCTAGTGCAAAAGCTTGGAGAGAGGAGATGGAGGAATGACAAGCAGACAAGTATTACTCTGAATATTTTGTACAGATGGACATTTTCTCCCTATCAATAACCTCTTTAGGGCATAAAGCTAAAAGTGGCATTTTTTGCATCAAAAGGATGCCAATATTTTCATAACATCCCATAATTCCACATTGCTTTCCAATTCCCAGCTCTGCCAACAGTTAATTAGCATACCCCAGATTCCTCTACTCTCTTTCCACGACTTGCGGGTGTGGGGATATGGTTCTGGGATTGACATGATTGGACATGTCAAGCACCTGTTTAGGAATGTTGAAACTTTTTTCTTTACTGTGAAATAAACGTTGTGGCTTCGGGAAATTGATTGTCTGAATAATACAAATAGAGAAGGTGAAAACTGAACTAAGGAAATTCTCAGATGCAGAGTGGGGATTCTTGAGCTATGGATCTTCTTATTTATGTTAGGAAATAATAACTTTTTACCAATACCAGGGTTAGAATTCAGAACTTAGCAAAGGTTTCTTTCTCTCCCAGTTTCTAAAAGGTGGGAGGCTCATTCATGCACACTAGAAAACATCTCATGTACAGATATCAGAGGATACTTGATAAGACTCCTGGATTGAGTAAATCACCTCCTTTATGGTCAAATTATATATTAAACTCCTCACTGATTAATCAACAAAGTGACACTCTATAAGAGATGTCCCTGAAGTTTTATTGTGGTTTTAAGTTTATTAAAAATTAATGATCTGACTTAATAAAATGATACCCTGTAGAAAATGTCACTTTAATGTCACTTTAAAGCTTAAATTTAAATTTAAAACAGCACTAAGACTTTTGGGACACTGTTTCTGCAGGTTTATGGAAAGCAGTAGGAATTTCTTGTACTACTACCATACAAGTGTCACCAACTGCATACAACAGCATACTGCATTGGTGTCACATGTATGCAGAGATATATATAAATATACATAGCTACACACATGTAAGATAACAGTAATTCAGACTTCTCATTTGAATCTATTAGGAAGTATGAACAAAGCTTGACTATATACATCGAATTTATCAATCAAAGGCATTTCAACCAAGTTGAGAAGTATATTAGGATTGACTCAATTAACTCAGTCATGCCCTGGGAGACTCTATAAAATGCCAAGTTAGTCAGGATTCTAGCATTCAAGTGTATGGCAAGGTAGAAGAGGGAAACATTTAGCCAAGCCCTTGAGAGAGAATCCCTTGGGGGAAAGGCGAGACCCAGCATTTGTCAGCTTCCTCTTCCCTTGGCCAGAGGGGCTTTGTGAACTCCAGAGGGATGGAGGATTGGACACCTCATTAACATCCTGGGACGGCAGTGGTTGACTGTGATGTCTACATCAGAAACTGAGGATGAATTAGACACACTGAGGAAAAGCAGCTTCAAGACTGAGAGCTACAGCAGGACCATGCCCAATGGGAACTTGATGAGAGCTCCAAAAAGGGGAGAGAAGGCTCCAAAAAGGGGAGAGCTCCAAAAAGGAGAGAGGAGTCAGAGGCTGTGTCACCACTTTGGCTTCCTATGGTTGATTCCACTTTCCCCTGGGGTCTGTAAGTACTGGTAAGAGGCTACATCACAGAATTTTTGAGGGTATGTCTTGTACCTACTATATCACATTAATAACTACCTGATTCAAAAAAAAGTAAGTCTGCTTGACTAATTGATTGTCATTGTTGCTCAGTTATTTTTCTATTTCAGTCAAACTCTCCATGACCCCATTTGGGTTTTTATTGGAAGACATATTAGAATGGTTTGCCATTTCCTTCTCCAGCTTATTTTACAGATGAAGAAACTGAGGCAAACAGGGTTAAGTGACTTGCCCAGGAGCACAAAGTGTCAGAGGCCAGATTTGAACTCAAGAAGATGAGTCTTTCTGACTCCAGGATTAGGACTCTGTGCACTATGGCCACCTAGCAAGAATAATTGATACAAATTGATCATTATTGGGAGACACATGTTAGTTGGGGTTTATGAACTATAGTACTACAAAGATATGCCTTAACCCCTTCAGGGCCACACCTGGAACTGTGAGGAGAAATGTAGAAGCTGAGATTTGGGAACCTGACCTTCCAGGCTGAGTCTAGGAGTCTAGACTGAATATGCACTACATTTATTTCACACACACACACACACACACACACACACACACACACACACACACACACACCTCAGTAGTAACAATTTTCCTCGGTTAAACAATGAAGTTGTAATTCTGAGCAATCTCCAAAAATTCCCAACCAGAATCTGAAAGCAAGCCTCTAGCCTTTTCCTATTGTAGTGGGACAGGTACTGGGCTCCAAGGCTTGATTTCAAGTCCCCAAATCTGTCACTAATTCTATGTGTGATCTTAGGCAAGTCAGCTCCCTGCTCTTTACCACTCCCTCTTAATGCCCTTATATAACCTAGAGGACTGGACAAGATGAACTCAAAAGTCCCTTATAGCTCGGAAGCTCTTTAGGCTTCAGGGTCCTCATCTATAAAATGAAGGGATCAAACTGGATGGCTTCTGGGGTCCCTTTAGCTCTTGATCTATGATCCTAAGAGATTATAATAAATTGGGATGTTATATACAATATAACTATGACAAATAGGTCAAATAAGAATGGTATAAATATAAGATTTAGTGAATTATGGCTTGGTTAAGCATTCCTAAGTTATATTCACATCATTCATTATCTCACAGAGACAAATGACCACGTGTAATTTTATTACTATAGCTTATTACATTCAGTGATCAAATCATCTTTACATAAGAAAATCAATTTAACCCTCAAAGATTATGTAATCTTCAAATAAAAATTAAAATTTTTAAAATTAGGCTTAGTATAGGCCACCCTTGAATATAGGTCACATCATAAAAATATGATCTCTTTGAAAGGATAAAAAAATATGAGAGAGATGCACTTTTAAAAATTAAACAAAGTCATCATATGTAAAATTACTGAGAGAAACCAAAGGCAGATGACCTTGAAAATATAAAAGTTTCTAAAGTCTTGAATAATATTTAACTCAGTCCCACTTATCCCCCCCCCCTGAAAAAATGCAAAGTACCCTCAAAACAACTCTTCTTCCTTTTCTAATGAATCCCAACTATTCAGGGAATTTATAGTTTTCCAGCTTTACTATAGCTTACAAAGCCCCTCTTGAAAGGAGGATAAAGTTGGCTTGATAATCAAATAAGCACCCCCTAGGGTTAGTCCCACTTCCCTTGGGGACCTCTATGACCCTCTTTAGCAGTGGTATTAAATTCAAATACGAATGGAGGATAATAAACCATACATAAGGATCCTTATGGCCAGCATATTGACTTAGAAAGCCACATATCTGTGCAGTAGTGTTTTGGGCCACATGGCACCTGCTACTGGGTATTTGACAGCCCTGGAGTTGAGATACACACCTCGACAAGGGGAAAACACTCAGTTGCTCAAGAGTTTAACCCTTTCTTGTATACCTACCCAATGAGAATGAGTCAGAGTACCAATGAGGAGTAAGGCCCGGGTTTGTTATACCATATCCTGGCTCTGTCTTTCTCACCTGATCCCTCACCTGTCTGGTCCACATATTAAACATTAGCCAGAAATTCTTCTTCTCCAGACAAGAATTCTTCTGCCTATCCAGGAACCACTGATGTGTCACCATTGTTGTTCCATTGAGACTGGTTCCAATTTCTAGATCTTCCAGTGTAATAATGTTTCCTCTGTTGGTTACCATTTCTTAGTTCTATGTGATTCCACAGAACATATGGTTACCCACAAGAGCCCCAGGACTGGGGAGGCCCAAGGTTCACTTGAAGATTAAATCTGTACTTGTGTGCAAGCATGTGCTTGTCTCTGTCTAGCTGGGTTTTCTCTACAACTCTCTTGGCTTCTTTTAAAGGTGAGATCAAAGAGTTTAACTCACTCATTCACTAGCAATGGGATGTTTTATGGTGAAATAAGGACCCTTGAACTTCATCACCTTTCCAAAGAGATGATTCAGGGGCCAGAACAAAAGTCTTATTTGTATTGCTCTCTTAATAAGGAATTAATCTGATCAAGGCAATCTTATCTTCTTAAGGAGACTCTAGAGGGATTTAGGAGAGTCTTACCAGCCTCCTCCTGGGCAATTCCTGTACATTTTCTTTAGGAAAAGAACTTCTAAATTCAGCAAATGGATTTGACACGACTTCATGAAATATGTGGACAGTTAGGTGGTACAATAGATAGAGCACTGGGCCAGACTCAGGAACACTCCTCTTCATGAGTTCACATCCAGCCTCAGACACTTACTAGCTATGTAACCCTGCCTCAGTTTCTTCATATGTAAAATGAGTTGGAGGTGGAAGGCAAACCATTCCAGTGTCTTTGCCAAGAAAATCCCATACGGGGTCAAGAAGAGTCAGACACAATTGAACAACAACAGGTAATATGTACCAACTGTCTACTTTATGCTTTTAATTAGAATATTGGTCTCTACAAACTAATGGGTTTTGGGGTTTTCCAGATTTGCTGTATTTTAATTAAACTTGCACATGCATTTTGATTTAAGGCTTAAACCAGCAGCAGGGCCAAAAAGAAGCCAGAACAGCAGAAGAAAGCACATCAAAAGTATCCAGGAAAATAAAGATTATGCCATCTAAACTCAGTGACTTTTCAGCACTCCCTAAGTGTGGTTTTATTTCATTTATAGCTTCTTTAAAGGAAAGGAAAGAGCATTATACTAGGAGTCAGAAATTCTGGGTCTGAGAATCGGCTCTGTCACTAATCAGTTGTATGATTTTGCATTCTCTCCAGGCTGGGTCAAACCAATTTTATTTTCTCTGTTGTCCTTGGAAGACTAACCACAGGAACAACTACAAGCCACAAAGCAAGGGTGTGGCCCCAGACAACCTAAGCTTCATTCCCTGCAGGGCATTTTACTCTTGAGACAGTAGCAGAAATTAGAGCAATGGAAAGGAATGTTATATTGGAGCAATATTGCTCTGTAACTAATCCAGGAGTATGTTACTAAATGTTTAACAACCAGCTCTCCAGGGGGAAAAAAATCTTTAAACTTTTAAGTTTAACCTGCATTATTAATATTTTCTCCATCACTTTCTTAAGTCTAGACAACAAGACAATAAATGACTTGTGTTCTTTGCTGACTTCTGGGGTATAAATGCACTCACTGAAAATTTAACTATTGGTTCTCTTAAAGAGCTAACTAGCACAGCGCTGAATTAATCCTGGACAATATATCAAAAACCAGTCGATGTTTTTCAAGACATTTCACTCTATGGCCATAAACACACTACTTCATGATTTTGGACATTTGGTCAGGAGAGAACATTGGAGCTAGTAAGGAACAGATTTTACTGGCCCCACACAATAACAAATGTCTATAAGAAGTGCGAGACTAGTTTCCAGTGTGTTCAGAGGAAAGTATTACCATGTTGTGCTGCATACTTGAACAGTACAAGCACCAGCAGGCTATTGGAGCCTGTGCAAGTAGATTTTTTTAATTTCTATGGGAAAATATGAAAAATATAAGTGGTATCCTACTGATGACTTACCATTTTACAGAGTACATTCAAGCATGCCCAGCCAGGAATCAGCTTATCTAGTAACTCAGGTGTTGTGGGACAAATTCCCACATCTATGCTATGGAAGGAAGTGCTTTAAATAAACACTTGACTTGATTTAACTTAAATATAGCTTCCCTGACAGGATCCCCTTGGACCAAGGTCGGAATTTTCTAAACAAGCTATTTAAATAGCGGCTGGCTTTGGAAGAAATAAAGAAGTCTGATACTATACCTTACCTTACCTTACCTGACCACCCTGAGCAAAACCCACAAGCCTAAGTGTTTCAGTCTCATACTGCCGAGCATGCTGAGAAACTTAAATCCCACAAATAAGGTTCAGTGGAGTAAACATGTGGCATTTCTAGTTCAATACTAGTAGGCTCTCTCAAAGTAGTATCTTTGAGACACTACTAGGAATAATATCAACACACTGGCCTTTACACCATACCTGCTGATATTTCAAATAAGGCAGCAGGCTACCTTTTGATTTGTGCTTTGGAGTCTCAGAAGATGGGGGAAGGAGGGGTACATGACTTAGAGATTCACAGTCAGCACATCTTTTGGTTGAGAGATCCAGTGAAAAAGGTTCACCACTTGAATATGGCTGTCACTCAGAAAAACTGATGGAATCAAGTAAGAGGAAGGTGCTCAAATTCATTGTCAGGAGCTTCAGCAAGATGATAGATTTCTACTAAGAAATCTTGATTGTGGAAGAACACAGAGAGTAGACCAATGGAAAGCCATTCCATGCCAAGACAAGGCAATGTGACCATCTGAAAGATAGCCCTATAGAATGGGCAGGGGGCCTATAAAGACCCTGTGAAATAGGTAGGTCACATCTACCTACTGCCTTTTGCAGAGCTGGTCAAACTCTCTCATGAGCAGGAGGAAAGGGATGATAGAGAGTTAACCAAGAGGACTCTAAGGAGAAGAGCCCTATCACCAGTTGCTGAGAGAATGTCAGAGTTAGATTAATAGCTAAAATAACTCAGATGAAATAGCTAGAGTGCTAATACTCGATAAAGAGTCAGAGGAATCAGCCCAAGGAACCTCTGTTCAAATAGAGGAGAAAACTGATCTCAGAGGCAGCCCTGTTCTTGCCTAAGAAGCAGGTTGTTGGAGACACTTAGGGAACAGAGGGTGCCATAGTTGCTGGCATCAGGGAGAGCCAGCCTGAGCTATTCCTTAAGCTTCATGATTCCACGAGTACTTCTGTAGGACTTGGGCTAGCTTTTCTCTAATGCTATTGGGTTAAGCCCCAATTCTAGTGTGTTCTCTCCATTGCTAACCACCACTGAATGGTTCATTTAGCCAATTACTATCAATTAGCTTTTGTAAAGATACTTATTTTAAAAATCTAATGAGAATAAAAGCACAAACATTTCCCTCCAACATCTTGAGACACAGGATTACCTATACTATCTCAATCCCTAGAGAAAGTGGGCTCTACCTAGTTTATGTCTCACCAAGTTCACTTCCAAATGCTACATAGCTATTGGATGAGTCAATGTGTCCTCTCTCACTAGGCTGGGTCCTGAAAGTGGTTCCATTGAATGGCAAGCTCCTTGAGGGTTTGAGGAGTGGTTTTTTTTCTTTGCCTCTTTTTGTATCCCCAGCACTCAACACAGTGCCTAGTACAAAGCAGGCACTTAATACATATTTACTGATGATTGAATTTTCAGAGTCCTTACCAGATACTGCCCAAATAAACACACACACACACACACACACACACACACACACACATTCTCTCTTCCTGAGCTATATGACCCAGAAAAAGGGACCAAAGAGAAGATGTCTCTTAGTTAAAAAATTTTGAGTAAAGTGGGATTAAGTCAGATAGGCAGAAAAATGTTACTTATTAGCATGCTTACAAAGGAAAGAATGGGACCTTTAGGCATTTCAAACCAAATCTAAGAGAACATTATCTTCTTTATCAGTCAACTGGTTAATTAGCATTTGGTAATCTCTACTAAAGTGCTTTATTAAATAGGATCTAGAGAAGAATGAGTTCCAGGTGGGAGAGGTATTAAAGGAGACAGACACTTGGCCTTAAGCTGTCCCTGAAATCCATGCTGAAAGATAGCAAAAAAACAAAAACAAAAACCCCACAACCAAGATAGAACAAAATGGAGTCATTGATGCTGTCCCCCAAAATCCACTTTTAACAGCATCTTTGCTAAACTGGCTGAGCGCTAAATCTATCGTGGACCCCACACCCAGATTTCCCAGTGACTCGCTCTCTATACTTTTCATAAAGTCACTCTCTCCAGCCTTCTTCACCTAAAATAAGAAATACTTTCAAAGTGGCAAAGAGTAGTGGCGCATACTCCCAGACTGTATGTGGACCTTACGTAAGGGGCACCCAAGACCCCTCACCTTATAGCATTGTCTCTCACTTGAATGCATCCAGACAGGAAGGAGTTAAACCAAAAGGGATTGGGCCCTGGCTAACTTTAGAAGGTGTCCTGGTTCCTGCAATGGTAGTAAGCCAATGCATAGAATTCTAGGGTGAATGTAGCCTGCACATTGTACTATGCCATTAGATGTTGGCTGTCAAATTATCTTGCTTAAGGTACTTCATAGATTTTTTTGTATACAAATTCTTTACTCAAACCAAAGCTATGGAACTTTGCTCCTGACAGATATGCATAATAGGCAAGAATGTGGCTGTGGGGTTTACCTTTATTCCAGTTCATTAAACTAAACTCAAGGGGACCTCAGGAATGTCTAACCTTGACATACACAGTGACCTTATCATTCCACAGAAACTACTCTTTCCAAAGTTACTAATGAGCTTTTAGTTGTGAAACCCAATAGCCTTTTCTCAGTCTTCATTCTCCTTGACCTTTCTGCAGCCCTTGACACTGTTGAACACTCTGTCCTCCTTGACACTCGATTTTCTCTAGGTGTTCGGGACACTACTCTCTATCTTGGCTCACCTCCTACCTATCTGACTGCTCCTCCTCTGTCTCCTTTGCTGGATTCTCTTCCAGATCATTACCTCTAACTGTAGGTGTCCCCCAGGGTTCTGTCCTGGAATGCCCTTCCTACTGACTTCCTTTAAGTCTCAGCTAAAATCCCATCTTTTACTGGAAGCTTTACCCAACCCATCTTAATTCTATTGCCTTGCCTCTGTTAATTATTTCCTATTAATTAATTATTCCTTGTACGTAGCTTACTTTGCACACATATATGGATATCTGTTTGCACATTATCTCCCTCTTAGATTGTAAGCTCTTTGAGGACAGGGATTATCTTTTGCCTCTTTTTGTATCCCACCCTTAGCACAGTGCTTAGCACAGAGTAGGAGTTTAATAAATGCTTATTTATTGATTGAATTTCTAATGAAGTCTTTCCCTGTTCATACAACAGGGTTATAAAAAAAATCTAATACTAGCCTGAGGACACAGTAAAGTTGTATCAGCCTGCCCTTATAATAGAGAGATTCCAGCAGGTGCACCCTAGCAACTAACGGCTACCTCAAGACCATAAAGCAATGCACCCTAGTTTTAGTGGGATGGAGATTGAGGGAGAAAGAACATCCTATTGAAACTTTTCTTACTACACTATTTCATTCAGTGCCTTTGCTTTGAACTAATTTTGTTTTCTGGCTGACTAAGAAGAATGTAAACACATTGCTGAACTATGGTTTTTTTGGATCTAGAGTCCAAGGACCTACATTCCAATCCTGCCTATAGGAATGGACCCACAGAGTACCTGGTACAAGGATAACTGTTCTGTGAAGCCTGGTATAAGAAAGGGGGCATGCCAGATGCTACATGTAATAGGTAGGCTTGGACCAATTGATGTCTACAGTAGCTAGACTGGACCTTTCCATTCTGGTATTCTGTGATCTAAGCTGAGGACCATTAGTTATTAAGTCATCATTCCCTTCCACCCAAAGAACAATACATAAGAATATGGGTTTAAAAAAATGTTTTGCTTCAAGATCTAAAGGATGCTAGGGAGATTTACTTGGAGAAAGAAACATCTTGCCAAGTTTCTCCTCCCTCTGATGGCCCTTACACATGAGTGGTGAGACAGATGGTAATTTTCCCACTATCCCCCTGCTTCTCATCCCTCCCAGAGTCCCACAGCATCCTCCCACCCTGCTCCAGCACTTTCACCCCACCATCTTCACTGGGCTTGGCAGCCACTCAGTCTTGGGAACAAGCTCTAACTTTTCCCAATGCCACCTCCAGATCACTGCCCTCACCTAACACAAGCTTGGACTGGAATCCAGGCTCACTGGGGACTCTAAGCTAGGGGTGCCAACTTTCTCCCACATCTAGACTAATTAAAAGCTCACTACCAGAACTTGGTTTTTTGGAGAAAGAAAGCACATCAGGATCCTAGAACAGAAAGGCTGAGGAGGTGGTGAACAAAACAGAATCATTTTCACTTGACCTTTTAGCACTATTTCTACCATTCCATCCCTAGGACCCGTCCTTGCTCAGTTGCAGTTTGGAAATTTTACTGCTCCATGGGATTCCCCACCCCTGTCTACTTTCCCACTTTTACACTAGCCTCTGAAGCCCTGGGTTACCTATCTCCAAGTGAGAAATCCCACCCTGGGATGAAGAAATTAATTTACTTTGAGGAAAAGTGTTCTTAAATCATAGATTTAGAGCTAGAAAGTACCTCAGAGGTTGAATCCAATCCCTTGCTTTTGTAGATGAGGAAATTGAGTCCCAAAGATGTTAAATGACTTAAGCAGAGTGCCACAGCCAGGAAATCTCATAAATGGGATTCAAACTCATGTCTTCCATTCTCCAAGTCTGGTACTCTATCCACTTGATAGACTATGCTTCTCCACTCCCCCAAGCCCCAGAGGACATCTCCAGTGAGATCACTGTGTCTGCGGTATCAGAATGTACAAGTTGGAGTACGGCAATCTACCCCAACTTTCCCTTGCAGATGGGTCCATGGGTTTGGGGGAAAAAGTTGTTACTGACTCTGTGGCTGCTAGGAAGGTTTAAGTGGCATCTGTTAGACTAAGGGACTAAGAAATTCTATGCCTTCCTCAAATTTTACCCAGTCTAGACTTGGAGGTATTACTAGAAGGTACATCCTATATAGTCATGTGAGGGGACAGCATGGCACAGTAGCAAGAGCCTTGGATCTGGAGTCCAAGGACCTATGTTCCAATCCTGACTCTGTCTCCTACCTGTGTCACCTTGAGCAAGTCACAACCATCCTGGGCTTCAGTTTCCTCATCAGGAAAATGAGAGGATCTAGTCAGACAACTTCTAAGGTTCCCTTTAACTAAATCTATGGCCCAATGCTAGAGGAGCCAATTCTGTAATGTATGAAGGTATTGCATAATCTTAGGCAGGTCATTTCACTCACCTTTGTAAGCCTCAGTTTCCTCATCTGTAAAATCAGGACACACTGGATTTGATTGTTTCTAAGGTCTCTTCTAACTAATTTTCTTAGAGTCTCTTCTGAAACATATTTAAGCAGAGTTTCAGAAAAGAGGACATGGCGGCTGTAACACCAAACGGCTTCAGGAGGACCCTGTAAGGCCTTTATTAGTGGAATCGGATTGTTTATTAACCACCCTGGAGCATTCTTATCGTAAATGTGTCCAGGGGCAGCATAACATGATGGGAATACAGCCCCCTCTCTGGTGCAGACTTGTTTTATACCTAGATTTAATGTGTGTGCATAATACAAAGATAGATGGCACAGTTTATTATTCATCGTGAATCTAGGAGAAAGTTGACTAAAAAATGTCCCTTTTGGAAAATACAAGCTGTGGCTACAAAGTAACAAGACTGATTCATTAACATCCAACCAAAGGTCAGTCCCATTGCTTTCTGGTCTTACCCCTTGGTGACTCCAGATCCTTTGGGCATGGGCTGAGAAGAGGTTTGGCTAGATGCAGCAGACTTACATTTTCCTGGCCCATGTTAAATTATTGTCTGTACAGCCTTTATAGCTGGGGAGTGAGGGGAAATACTAAATCAACAAGAATATCACAAAATATCAGTTATTCCTGGACCTTAAGCCCCAGATATACATTAAAATGCCCATTCTTCATTAATGAGGAATGGGTAGACAGATATTAACAACAACAACGTGAACAACAATAACAGCTAGCATTTGTATAGTTCTTTCAGGTTTGCAAAGCACTTTACAAATAGCTCATTTTATCAGCACGACAAACTTGGGAGATAGATGCTGTTATTATCTCCATTTAAGATATAAAACAACTGGGGCAGACCTCAGGAAACTGAGGCTGAGTGCTTTGCCAAGGGTCACGCAGCAAATGTGAGTCTGAGGCTGGATTTGACCTCTGCTCTTCCTGACTCCAGGTCTAACGCTCACTTAAGTTCTTTTGGGATTGTGGATGGGAATAATAAAAGTTTGAAAGAATTCCCCTTCATATTGGAATGTGTCCTTCTTCCCTTCTGCGGCCACAAAAAACACAGTCAAGTTAGCTTTGAAAGCCTGGTCTCCCTGGCTGCAGTCTTTCTCCTCTTCAGTCCATCCTTCACACAGTTGACAAATTGATCTTTTCTTTTTTTTTTTATTTTTTTTTTTTAAAGCAATCGGGGTTAAGTAACTTGCTCAAGGCTACAAGGCCAGCTATCTCTGGGTGTGGTGCTAAGCATCTGAGCCCGGATTTGATCCAGGTCATCCCAACACTGGAGCTGGTGCTCTTACGCTGAGCCACCTGGCCGCCCCAAAATTGATCTTTTCTAATAAAAAAATCTGATCATGTCGATTTTCTCTTCAAATATTTTCACCGACTTCAACTTCCTATTGCCTGTGAGATCAAATTACAGATGCCTACTTCTTAATGACTTGGAAAAAAGGCAAATATAGTATGCTTATTAATTGGCATATGGTACAAAACAGGGAGAAGTAGGTAATGCACCAAATAACAGAGTCAGGATGCAAAAATATCTTGACAGACTATATCATTTGATCAAATTTAATTAGAAAAAAATTTGGGCGGGCAACTAGGTGACTTGGTGGACAGAGTGTTGGACCTGGAATCAGGAAGACTTGAATTCAAATCTGCCTCAGATACTGTGTGACCCTGAGCAAGTCATTTAACCCTATTTGCCTCAGTTTCCTCATCTGCAAAAATCAACTGGAGGAGATGGCAAAACACCACAGTATCTTTGCCAAGGAAACCCAAAAATGGAGTCACAAAGACAGAGTCAGATGACTGAAAACCATCTGAAATGAACTGAATTAGAAAATTTAATAAGGTAAGGTAGAGGCAGCTAGGGACAGAACACTGGGTCTAGAGGCAGGAAAACCGGAGTTCAAATCTGACTTCAGACGCTTAATTAGCTGTGTTTTCCTGGGTGAGTAATTTAACCCTATTTGTCTCAATTTCCTCTACTATAAAATAGGTATACCTTATAAAGCACTTCATGAAATGCTTGGTAGGTACTTAGAATAAATGCTTATTCTCTTCCCTTCTACCCCTAAGTTCTTACACTTGTGTTAAAAAAAACATCAACCTTGTAAGTATGAAATAGGGAAGACTTGACTAGAAGGCAGTTTGTCTAGAAAAAAAGATTTGGGTTTTTTAATAGAATTAAAGCCCTACATATATTAGATATGATAATTTTTAAAAAGTTAATGTAATCTTAGGTGAATTAAGAGAGGCAAAGGGTCCCAGACCTGGAAGGTGATGGTTTTGCCATACCTTGGTCTAATCAAGTCACATCTGACATTGTGTATTCAGTTCTGCAAGGCACGTTTTCAGGGAGGATCTTGGCAAGCCAGAGGGTGCCAGAGGAAGAAAATCAAGAGGATTTTTAAAAGAAGGAAAAAAAAACAACTCTTAACTATGTCAAATGGGAACTGGTTAAAGGATGGGCATCTCTAGCCTAGAAAGGAAAAGATTAAAGGACACAATAGCCGTGTTCAAGTATTCAGAGGGTTGTCATGTGGAAGAAGGTTCAGTTATGTTCTATTTGGCTCCAGATGGGGACAACTAACGCTAATGGGTAGAAGTTACAGAGGTTGATTTCAGTAGGTGTGGAGGTAGAGCAAACTGGAAAGTGAGCTGAAGTGAAAGGAGTAGTGTGTCTGGGGCTTCTTATCACATGGTAGTTCCAGACTCACCAGTCATTAAGACAGCTTCAGAGTAGAGAGAGTAACATCACTACTGAGTTCCAGCTTCCTGGTTGGGGAGGGCAGAAGGGAAGAGATTTCCTATTCAGCATAATCTTGGATTCCAGCATTTTAGCCAGAGAAAGGAGATTTCTTAGATAGCTGCCAGCCTTTGGTTTTTGGCTTATGGACAGCTCCAAGTTTGAAGATCCAGAGTTCTGATCTTTCCATAAAAAGAATTTTCTAACAAGTATACTTCCTAAAGAGAGAAAAGGATCACCCTTGTGAGCCTTGTAATTGCAGTGGCTAAGCTACTAATTTTAAATCATGTAGTGCAAAAGACCTTGACCTTACTGTCAACTAATATGTGAGCTATTGGACAGCACAAGTGTACTGAGAATGAGATCCTGTCCAACAGTCTCAAAATATATTTTCTTTCTGAGGGAGGTGATGTCCTCAAAGAACTCTGTGGAATATAAAAAAATAGAACCCACTAAAGGAGACTTGTGTTTGCTCACAGGATTCAGCAAGTTCTTTGTATCTAACACAGCTTCTACTGGGCAGAAGAAAAGGTGTCATAGTTCTGATAGCATTGTTATCTTGAGTGCATGTATAGAATCTAGGAACCTGTTAGCTATATTTGTGAAGACCTAGATATGAGCTGTCTTTGGTAATTTTTCTAGAATAAACTCTGGATTAAGGAATAATGGAACAGAGTGATCTACCTTCCTCCCCACCTCCAGCATCAAACTCAGTCCATGTGCACCCATGAGATGGAGGAACCAAGCCACAATATAATTTGTATATTTATTTGTGTATAGATTTTAGCTTTCCCTATTAGATTTTTAATGCCTTGAGGTAAAGGATAATGTCATATTAATCTTCGTATTTTTCTGGACACCTAATTGATCAGCATGCATAGTGCTTGAAAATTTTATAAAGACACTTATAGATCTTTAGATAGAGGCACAAAACAAAAGAATAAGTATCAGATTCTAGTTGCTAAGCATTCTTTTTAGGATGTAGTTACATTTCAGGTACTCCCTTTCCCTTCAAAACTAAGTGACAAATTGAGGCAAATAACCTGATAATTTAGGTCACAAGAAACAAAATGCTGTGTGAATGAAGCAGGCAATAGATCAATTACCACGGATAATAGACAGTGTAGTACAGTAGAAAGGGCACTGAGCTGAGACTCAGGGAAAACCTGAGTTTTTCATCCCAGTTCTGACATTCATTAATTGTATGGCCTTAGGAAGTAGTCTAAGTTCAGTGAGCCTCAGTATCCTCATCTGTAAAATAGTATAATAATGTTTGCAATGCATATGCCACAAGGTTGTTGTGAGAAAAGTGTTTTGAAAGCCTTGCAGAGTTACACAAATAACAACCATGTGCTAACCAGGATGAAACAAGGTTCATTGCAAAGAATACTGGATTTGATATCAGACAACCTGAGTTTCAATCCTGGCTCTTTCATTCCTGTCTCTGTTTCTTTCCTCATCTGTAAAATGAGAGGAGTGAATTAGATAGCCCCCTTCAACTCTAGTGGGATTGTAGTTCAGCTCCAATATGGATATGAGGGTTCAAGTTCTGATTCTGGCCAATTACCAGCCAGGTAACCCTGTTCAATTACTTAAATTTTCTGAGCTTCAGTTTTCTGTCTCTAAAATGTTTGTATTGATACTTAAACCTACTCACAAGCTTATTGAGTAAGAATACAACTATTAGATATTGTAAATGTTATTATCCGCACTGAGTAGGATAAATTATTTTTCTAAGAAATTTACATTGATAGATTGTTTACTCTCTTTATCCAGTTTCCCTTGGCTATAGACAGGTTTGAGGTATATACAGACTATTGTTATGCCACAGAACAGAACCTAAATGAAGAGTGAATACATGACTTGAGCCTGGAATACCTGGGTGTAAGCCTCACTTGAATCTTTGCTAGAGGTGAGACCACGGGTGAGTCACTTCCCTCCCCTGAGCCCTATTTCCTTATCCATAAAAGAAGGAGAATAATATCCTTATTACCTACCACACAGGTTAATTAGGAGTCTCAAAGGAGATAACACGTGTAAAGTCCTTTGTAATCCCTAAAAGGCTAAACAGAACATGTGAATTTGTGGCCTTGGCCTTAATACCAAACTGCAGAGGAATCTTTTATGGAGAGTCGTCCCCAGAGATTGGTTATTTTTTAACCTTTACCTAAGTACCAGGGCAGCTACGTGGCACAGTGGATAAAGTGCCAGGCCTGGAGTCAGGAAGACCTGAGTTCAAATCTGACCTCAGACACCTAGTAGCTGTGTGACCCTGGGGAAGTTCCTTAATCTCATTTGCCTCAGTTTATATGTCTGTAAAATGGCAAACCAGTCAGTCCAGTATCTTTGCCAAGAAAACCCCAGATAGGGTCATGAAGAGTCAGACATGACTGAACAACCACCAGAAGTCCCAGGACTTAGATGACCCTGAGGAGAAGGAGAGCCAGACTACTTTTTTTTCCCTAGGGATAGAATCCTTATCTAGGTTACAAGTGTTTCCACAGATCTCCCTGGGCTCTGTGGCTGATAGCCAGCATCCAAATGCCTTTCAGCACCCGGAGGCCATCCAGATGGGAAACCTCAGAGGAAAATCCTGGGTGATCCAGGGTAAGAGAGAAGAGATATAATGGCAGGCATGCCATGCCCTTACTTCCTCTGGGGAGATGTGTTAGATACAAGATCTATATTGCCAGGCCAGGCCTTTTTCACATGACATGTCAAAGAGAGATCTTGGCACCTCGTGACTTGTGGTAATCTAAGTATCCCATAGCCCTCTCTGTCATGTGTTTAAGCCACACTCCAGCTGGAAGGAGTCATTCTGTGACCTCAATTCCCCCTCATCCTTTCAACCTGAGGTATTTTCTCTTGGCACCAGATTAGTGGAGAAGTATCACAGTCCTGGCCTGAACACTTGCTACATTAGCTGTGGTTGCAGTTCATGAAGAAATCCCTTTCTATAGATAGGTTGCATCAAAATTTAGACTTAGCCCTTTAGACCTTCCACAGAGTAACAGAAACTGAGGCTTACAGGGCACCATTGAGTCCAGACTTTACATTTTTGCTGGGCCTACTGTGATTTGGTTGATGGAGAAAAGTAGGATAAAGGTCACTAAATTCATTAGCTTCCTTATCCATAAAAGAAGCCTTTTTCACAAGGTGATTTAGCATAGAGCATGAATAAGGAAAGGAAGCTCTTTGTCACAGGTCATCCTAAATCCTTTCAGTCTTGCTCCTAGGATGATTCCAAAGGATCCAGTCTGAACATAAAGAGATATAGTGGGTGTGAAATGGGATTTTCTGACCATAACTCAAATAAAAGTTTAAATTGAGAAGCTTCGGAAAAATATAGTTCAAAAGACAAATTTAAATGACTGAAAATTTCCCTGACTGGCTGTACCCTGGATCTGAATTACAAAGAGCTGAATGATTATGATCTAAAGAGGTCACACAGCTGCTGAAGGTCAGCATATGGCAACAGATGTTGGTTGAGGCACTAGCAAAAAGCAACCCAATGGAAATGCCGGCAAAGAAGAGCTTAGCAGAGAAACCCCCCTTCCTTGGTGAAGAAAACAGACCCCAGCCTGAGGACATCACCAAAAAACACTGGCAGCTCTGCAGGGGAGAAAGCAGCAGAATTACAGGCAGGGGTCTCCTCAATGCCAAAGGAGTGGGAGCTACTGGGGTCACCTGTATTCCCTTTATGGGCCCCTTGATCTATATTCAGTGTGTGTCCCCTAATCTATTGGTGGTGTGATACCCTGGGGGACACTGTACCCCTTTGTGAATGGGGAATTTTTTTTGGAGGGGGGAAGGCAGGGCAGTTGGGGTTAAGTGACTTGCCCAAGGTCACACAGCTAGTAAGTGTTAAGTGTCTGAGGCTGGATTTGAACTCAGGTCCTCCTGACTCCAGGGTCAGTGCTCTATTCACTGTACCACCTAGCTGCCCCTGTGAATGGGGAAATTTTATGCCACAGAACAGAACCTAAATTAAGAGTGAATCCATGAGGGCACAGGATCAGTTGAATATGAAGGAATGATATCTAAAAAACAAAATTAAGAGGTGAGAGAGGAATATAATGAGAGGAGATAGGGAGAGATATAGTAGAAAATAGAATGAGTGGGGGGCAGGATAGGATGGAGGGAAATATAGTCATTCTTTCACAATATATCCACTACAGAAATGTTTTGCATAACTACACATGTATAATCTATATTGAATCGCTTTTCCTCCCAGTAGGGGTGAGTGACAAAGGAAGAAGGGAAAGAATCTGGAAATCAAAGTTTTAAAATCAAATGTTAAAAATATGTATATGATTATTATTTTTTTACATGCGACTGGAAAATAAAAAAGATATACAGGTACTGGGGTATAGAAATCCATCTTGCCCTACTATAAAATTAGAGGGGACATGGGGGAGGATATAAGAGAGAGCAGATTGGGGAAAGGGGTATCCAGTAGTATCTCCATTTTGGGGTGGGGGTAGAGGAAGATGGGGAGAAAATTTGTAACTCAAAATCTTGTGGAAATGAATGTTGAAAACTAAAAACAAAAAAATTAAACAAACAAAAAAAAAAGAGTGAATCCATGACTTGGCACCTGGAATACCTGGTTTAAAGCCTCACTCCATTACTTGCTAGGGGTGAGACAATAGCATTTTGCTATGCTTTTTAATTAACTATCATATGCTTCAGAATAATGCCTTCTGGTTAGTCTAGTCAAACATTGGTGGGTTCTTACGTGACACTGACCCTAAGTATGTCTTGAATCAGAATAGCTTTTTGGGGTGATCTACATTTAAGGGAGCCCTGGCTATATTTCAGTTCAACAAACATAGAATAAGTGACTGTGATAGGGAAAGTGAGAGCATAATGGGTAAAAAGCTAGCTTTGGATTCAGGAGGACCTCAGTTCAAATCCTGCCTCTGTCATACATTAGTTGTATGATCAGGAGCCAACCTTTTAACCTCTCGAGGCTCCAAAGTAACCATCTAAGGCTATACATTACAGATTTGTTGACCTGTATCAATGGAGGGGGTTCCCATACTGGGATTTGCCTATACTGATGAAATCGCAAGTCTGGACTAAGGAAAAAAAAATACTTAAAACTTTGGTCTGGGTTCTCAAGATACCAAGGGTTTTTTTTTTTGTTTTTTGTTTTTTTATTGGAAGCTGTGCTGTTGAAGAGTTTACATTTTCCTTAGGGAATAGAACATGTGTACAAATAAGTAAATGCAAGGTAATTTGAGAAAAGAGAGAACACTAACATCTTGGAGAACAGGAATGCTGGAACAAATGTCTTCATCATCTACCAAAAGTGACCATTCATCTGGCTACATGTGAGGATCACCAGTGAAAGAGAACCCACCACTTCTCCAATACAAATTTCTTTTTTTCATTTTTTTTTTTTGCTTTTTTTGGAGGGCAATTGGGGTTAAGTGACTTGCCCAAGGTCACACGGCTAGTTTTTGTGTTAAGTGTCTGAGGCCAGATTTGAACTCAGGTCCTTCTGACTCCAGGGCTGGTGCTCTATTCACTGCACCACCTAGCCTTCTTTCCAATACACGTTTCACTTTGAGACAATTCTGATTGTTAGTAAGTTCTTCATTATGACAAATCGAAATGTGCCTCTATGTAATTCTTTATGATAACTGATATTATACAAACACAAAATGCTAAAGTAAGGCAGAGAAAAAGTTATATTTCTAAGTATTTGTGTGAACTTCATCAGAAAGTCTTTTTTTAAAACAAAATAGTTAAACTGTGAAAATCTAGGTTTGTTTATTTTTTTGAAGTGGTCTCCTTTGGGGATATTAAATTGGATCAATATTTATTATGTCTTTCCTGTGTTTCCTCCTCAAAAATAGCTTATTCATTTCTTTTCTATCTGTATGATGAACAAAACACAAGTCTAGCTCTATATTTACATAATTTATTTTAACAGTGTTTTTCTGTTTCGAGTAGTGCATCAAGAATTACCTGGGTTCGCTGTTCAAGAACCAGGTCTACTACATCTTCCCTGGGATATGCTGAAGAGCTGAGGATGTCTCTTCTCTAATTCTATTGGCTGGTGTCCTCAGCGCTGGTAACTGTCAGTGAATGTAGTACCACAGTCCCATTTAACCACTTCATATCAATGAGCTTTTTACAAAAGGATATTTATTTTTAACGTACAGCAGTAACAGAGCACAGATATTTCCCCCCACCCCAGCACCTGAAGGAGCACACTTTCTCCTATGCCACCTTGGTGTCTGCAGAAGTTGGCTAAAACTTAGCACAGTTTCTACACAGTTTTGGTGCCACCGACAACAAATAGCATCATTACTAGATAAATTCTCATCTGAGTTACCGCTAGGTTGTTTCCCAAAGGTTACTCCCTGCCCCTTGACATAATCAGTGTTAGGTCAGTTGCAAAACCCAGGATAGATTCAGACTCTTGGCATCCCAGATCATGGGTCGTTCCTGGAGGTTTGCTCTCCTGACCCATCCAAACTCACAAGGTTGGAGCGCTCAGATCAATTCCCTTCATGAAAAAGCAAATGTCAAGGCAAAAGACAGAGGCCTAGCTTCATGGAGCCACATGCTGGTCTCAAAGCCAGGGAGAAGGCCCAAGGCCTCTTAGGAGTATTGTCTCTCCTTGGACGCCATCAGTAAAGCTGTCAAGCCAAGAAAGCAGAGCTTTACCAAGACAGAACAGCCAACAAGATGGTGGAGGCTCTGGTTCCTAGTGCCTTTTAAAGGCACCCTGAGTTCTGGCTACACAGCCAACTGATAAGTCTTCTCCTACCCATGTTACAGAATGTCTGCACATGCTCCACCGTCTGTCCAAGGCACTTCCATTGTATTTCATCACAACTCTCCCATAAGCATGCTCCCCAGACTCTTCCACAGGGGGAGTCTCAATCAGCCAAGCACACTAATGCATTCTGTATATGTGCCAGTCTTACAAAAGTAGAGAGGAGAAAAAAAAAAAACTAAAATTCTCTGTGACCAACAATTCAATATTCATTAAGTGAGAAATATAGACAGTCTCAAAAAGTCATAACGAAAATTCTATAAACAAAATTATTTTGAGTTAGAATCAATGTGAGCCAAAGAGGGTAGGTTTTATAATATGGGTAATCCAGCAGGTACCAACGTTCAGGATTCTGGACAGGGAAAAAATTGGTTATAAATGTGAGGTAGCTGA
>NW_027185694.1:11750230-11764288 GCF_028583685.1 Petaurus breviceps papuanus | reverse complement strand
GGGGGGAGGGGGGGGGGGGGGGGGGGGGGGGGGGGGGGGGGGGGGCCAGAAGGGAGGGACAAAGAGCTAGTAATATAGAATAGTATCATATTTATTCCTCTTTTTCATGCCTACTTTCCCCTAGGTCTATTAAAACAATATCTTTCCAGACCTCTAGCTTCAGTATCTCTGTCTTTCAAGCCATCCTTTACAAAGCTACCAGATCAATCAATAAACATTTATTAAATACCTTTTACAGGTCAAACACTTTGCTGATTAATTTTCTTAATATATAATTCTTACCATGTTACTTTCCTACTCAGAAACTTTCAATAGCGATTTCATTGTCTGTTGAATTAAGTCCAAATTCATTATCTGGTCCTTGCAAACAATATGAATGAAAGAATAGAAATCATTAAGTGCCTGTTAGGTCCTAGGTGCTGTGGTAGGCATTAGGTTTACAAAACAAAAAGTGAGATAGTTCCTGCCTTTGAGGAACTTACACTCTAATAGGAGGAGACAGCACACATGGGGGAATAGGGACCAGGGAAGGGAGTTCTGGTCTAGAGAGTCACTGAAATTGTGAGTGAAGTCAAGGCAGAAGAATGTCACACCCTTCCCGAGATTGATCATTGTCCCCATGGTAAGAGTAAGAAGTAGGTTTGGGAAATACAAGTAGATGGGCCGGGTAAACATGGTAGGGGCAGATGGCAAGTTTCCTACGATGAATAGAGGCCCTGGTGTCCTGGTGTACAGAGTGATTTGATGATGTGATGCAGAAGTCATATACATTGTGACTTTCTACCAGAAAAAAAAAAAGCCTCCCAATGAACAAAAAATGGATCAGAAACCAGAATAAATGAGCATCACCGAAATCATGACGTTAGGAGTATGAAGAAAAACCTGCGTCTTTGGAGCTTTCAGCAGAGGGGAGGAGGGCTTCAGTTCTAATGGTATAATACAAAAGTCCACCACAAAACATAGAGGTAATTCTTGGAAACTTTCCTATGAAGAAAAACACAGATCTCTAAGATTCTGACTGCTCTTCCTCCTTGTGAAGGACAGATTTAGCTCAGCTTGAGGGGGAAAAGCTGTGCAAGAGAGGAGGAGGGCTAACAGCTTACTTCTTGGCTGCCAACGTGGAAGCATTAAATGTTCACAGCCAAAAGTAAAGCTGTTGTTTTTCTGGTCCAAATATTCAGCTAGAAATAAAGTTCTAAGCAACTATAATGATGTCTCTGACTTTCTTCTTTTAATAAAAATAAAACAGTAAGTTAAATTATATTTTTCATGAAAGCAAAGGTTAGTGAAACAAATTGAGTCTCCATGGAATTGGAGAGTAATTTATGGCTAAAGGTAACTACTTTTCTAGATGAAGAGTTATGGAGAGGTGTCAGGGTTTTGGACCAATCTCATTTAACATGTTTATAAGAGGAAACATATAATATAATCTCCAAGTTTACTGCTTAGATTATACTAGGAAGGTAGCAGAAAATCCAGAATTGGGCACCAGGAGGCTTGGACCCTAGTTTTGGTTCTAACTAGCTATGTAACCTAGACAAGTCATTCGCCCCTGGGCTTTGGCTTCCAAATTGAACATTCTATGCCAAGTTAATGGAGATAAATTACAAGAAAAGATTACAAGGTTGTGTGTGAGCAGCAATGTCACAGATGAGTTTCACTGTGCTAAGTGCAAAGTAATACACTTGGGGAAATACAATCCAAACTGTGTTTACAAGGTGATGGAATTAGAGCTCTCAGTTACCATCCAGAAAAGGGACCTGGGAGTCATCATAAAATACTTCTTGTGACCAAACAGCCAGCTTTAAAATGGGTTATCATCAAGGATGCTGAATATTTTTTTAAAATCATACCATCTTCATTAGAAAAAAAAATCATATTGTCTTTGCACCTTTGGAATCCTGGACTCAGTTCTGGCCTGTACACCTGAAGAAAGAAATCTAGAGAACATAGTCGCTTCAAAAAGCAACAAAAATAATTCAGAATTGTCAGAAAATAAAGATTTAGCAGTCCAGGTTGAGGAGAGGCATATGCTTGGAGAATTATACTCAAAGGCATAGCTCTTTGTACATAAAATAGAAGCACAATTAACTGTTTTCAAATATTTGAAGGGCTCCCAAATGGAAAATTGGCTATACTTCGTCATGGCATAGTAAAAAGATCCTGGATTTGGAGTCCAGACCCTGTTTAAATTCTAGCTTTGGCCTTTACTGACTGTGTGACCTTGAACAAGTCACTTCCACTCTCTAGGCCTCAGGGTTCCCAGCTACAAAATGATGAGATTGGACTGATTCATTCCTAAGGGTCCTCTGAGTTCTAACATTCTGTGAATCTTTTAGAATTGGTCCCTAAGGACAGAACTTGGATCAGAGAGTGAAAACTACAGGGAGGTAGACTTCAGCTCAATATAATGAAAAACTTATTAGTGGAATGGGCTCACTTGTGAGATAGTGAATTCCCCATCCAGAAGTCTTTAAGAAGAGGTTGGATGGGTGATTATTAAGATATTGTGAAGGCACTTCATGCTACAGCAGGAGTTGGAGTAAATATGTTCTCATGTCCCTTCATTAATTCTCTCACTGCAAGAATATGAGAGCATAGATGAAACAAGTTATTATATGTGCTTTTTTTTTTTGGAAGGGGGAGGGTAGGGCAATTGGGATTAAGTGACTTGCCCAAGGTCACATGGTTAGTGTGTCAAGTGTCTGAGGTTGGATTTGAACTCAGATCCTCCTGACTCCAGGGCCAGTGCTCTATTCACTACACCACCTAACCACCCTATTATATGTATTTTCATTATCATCCAAGTCATTAATAAGAATATTGGAGAGGACTAAGAACAAAGGCCTGTGGCATACCATTAGAGACTTCCATTCCTGTTGACATCAACATCCTATCAATGTGGTTGTCCCATCATCTCTAAAAGCAATTTATTCCACTATCATCCAGTGTGCCATTCTCTATCATGACTAAAAGAAATACCAGAGCAATAAGGTATAGCAGAAAGAGCACTATATCTGAAATTAAAAAGAGACCCAAGTTTGAATTTCAACCCTAACACTTAATAGCTGGGTGACCATGGATAAATCACTTTCCCTCTCTGAGCCTCTATGAAATAAAAATAACACAATTGATGTTATATTTGTGAATGTATATATTTACATGTTATTATATGTATGCATATACATGTGTTAGTATACATATATGTGTATATAAATACATACATGATGCACACACTCACATTTGCCAACCTTAAAAACCTAAAAAAGTATTATTCAGTACATCATGAAAGACTAGTTAAAATGCAACACTTACACTTATAGGATTCCCCCAATTTTATAGCTTAGTAAGCCTTTTGAGACAGAAAATGAAGTTAGTTTGGCACGAGTATTTTCACCAACACAAATTATTCCAGTGAGGAAGAAAAGAGCTGTTTCAAGAGGAAAATGTGGCTATACAAGGAACATCAACTCAGATTTTGGAGTAGTAAATAAATTGTGTGTGTGTGTGAGTGTACACATGCATTTATATATATATATATAGATGTATGTATGTATATGTAATTATGTGTATATTTACGTACATATCTATGATACATGGTATAATACATAGAATATATAGAAGCAAGTACAAGTAATTGATTTAAGTACAAGTAACTGGTACCATCCTGCAAGAAAAGCTAAAACGTAGAACAATCTAAGGTTGGCAATAAATGTTAAGGATAACTTGAAAATATGCATCTATACACACATATGTGTGTGTGTGCGTGCGTGTGTGTGTCTGTGTATGGTGTTTAAGGTAAAAGAAAGATTAAAGAAGGGAAAAGACCATTTCTTGGGATGGATGGGAAAATTAGAATGGAAGGAGGGGCAGCTCTGTTTTTGCTTCTTCTCCTACACCAAGCAAAATTATTTGCAGCGCATGACTGGGGAGTTGTTGCCAAGAACACAGCTATGAATGACCTTGTAATTCAGCATCAGCACTGTGGGGAGCACTTAGGTCTATGCTGTGTGTGATGTAACTATCAGCCGACTGCAGCACATCCCACCACCTGTGATTTTTCTCAGGGTCAGGCACAAACAGAAGAGAGGAACACAAGTACATAGGAAGTAGCCCAGGCAACCCGACTCCACTAACCTTCACTGCTCTGCCATGAAAATATCTCATGGGATTCTCTCATCTCACCCTCCTGTGAACCGTCAGCTCTTCAGTGTACAAGTCAATTGAGGAAACATTGATCAAGAGCTCAGACTTAGTTTTGATTTTACAGACTGACTCTATCAGAAGTGTCCTGGAGTTAGCTCAGACTGACTTGTGAAAGCCAATTGTTAAATTTTCAAGGTGAGCATTTATACCTTGAAAATCAACAAATGCTACAAATCATGAATCAATTTATTATTTCATCAATTATTCAGGCTCAAGAAAGGGATGGAGAAAATGTTAACATTGAAGATTATGGGGCTGTTAGGTGGCTCAGTGGATAGAGCACCAGCCCTGGAATCAGGAGGACCTGAGTTCAAATACGGCCTCAGACACTTAACACAGAAAAACTAGCCGTGTGACCTTGGGCAAGTCACTTAACCCCAATGTCCCTACCTTCCCCTCTCCAAAAAGCTAAAAAAAACCACCAATGAAGATTAAACTGAAAAGTGTGTCATGCTTACATTTTTTTTCTTTTCAGAAAGCCAGCACATCACTCTTATAAATGATCTAATGAGGAGAAATGTTGGTGTCCTCATAAGTTACTAGCAATAGCTGCTACCTGCTTGCCCCACAATCAGTTGTTCCACCTTCTTGAATTGTAGCAACACTATAACCTGGTGAACTTGACTTGGATTCTTGACAAAATTCAGGAATGAGTTTTTAAAGAAAAGGACTGTGAACAGCTAGAAAAGGGAAGTTGTGATCATTACAAGAAATGATTAAGCTATGCAAAAAAAAAATCTCATTTCCTTTTTTTTTTTTAACAGGTTTCTAGATTGAAACAGCTGGGAAATGATATTAGCAGAGTATCTCTGGACTCTAGCAAGGTATTTGACAGACTTTCTCATGATATCCTTGTTGACAAGATGTGAGATGTTGGCTGGATGATATTACAATTAGGTGAATTTAATATTGGTTAAACAACTAGACACAAAGAATGGTGAGGCATAGATGGATCTCTAGGCTCTAGAGAGGTCTCTATGAAATAGCACAGTGCTCTGTCCTTGCCCCTGGTATTTAATACTTTTATCATTAAAAAAGTGAATAAAGACATAAGTAGCATACTTATCAAAGCTGGGGATGACAAGAATTGGGATGGGATAAATAACTGACTGGCCAAAAGAAATGATATCCAAAACTATCTTAATTGACTAGAATAATGGATCACATCTACAAGATTAAATGGATTAAAGGCAAATGTACAAATGGATTGAAGTCAAATGGGATCAAAAAGATCATTTTCAGCAGTACATAGTCAGGGAGGTGTGGCTAGATAACAATTCATGTAAAAAAAAATAAAAAGAACTGGGTTATTAAGAGACTCCAAGGTCAATATGAGTCAATAGTGTGATATGATACCCCCCCCAAAAAAAAAAACTGTGGTGATCTTATGCTACATGAATGAATAAATGAATACTTATTAAGCACTTACTGTGTGCAAAGCACTGGGTTGAGTTAAGCACTCAGGACACAAATAGAAAAATGTGACAGTTCCTTGCTCTTAAGCAGTTCACATTCTAATGGTGGAGACAACACATACATGAAGATTCAGCTGCAGAGCAGACGGACATGTCTTAGGGTTCATTGGCAGGGCAGAAAGCAATGTTCTAGTATTCCAGATGGCAAGGAAGATAAGTCCAATGTACAAATATATGTCTTTTACTGTTTATTTGATCGATAAGACCATTTCTATTTCTGATGGTGAACCTCCTTATTGAGGACTCTGGTGGTGAGAACTTTCTATTCCAGGTCTTCGATAGCTGAGGAGGCAGAGACTGATGCACCAGCAGAAACAGCTGCCTGACAGATCTCCATAGGGTTTGCTGTGCTGGACAGTGTAGGCAGAAGCCAGCAGGGTCAGTGGTTCAAGGGGTTCCTGATTCTCCCAGGGATCTTGGTTCTAGACCACTTCCATAGAGGTCATGGTGGTGGTAGCTAGAATAATTCACACACGCTTCCTCTAGTACCTAAAACAAGTAGTGTTTTAGTTTTGTTATACTGTGCTCTGGTTGAACTATATTTGGAATATCTGTTTCAATATTTTGTGGCATATTTTAGGGTATACACAAATACATATACCCTATATTTGTTTACCATATGCATGTGTGTGTGTGTATATATATATTTATATATATAAAGAGACAGAGACAGAGAAGTTGGATACAGAGGAAAACCAAAGTGATGAAGGAACTACAAACCATGCCCTATGAAGATCAATACATGAGACTATCTTCATAGCCCTAGTACCTAGTACAATATCTTATACTTAGTCATGTTTGACCATTTCATTTATCATTGTTAATATAATTATATATTAAATATATAAATAAATATTTTGTGTGTATGTATATATGTACATATAAATGAATACATGTACGAATATAAATATAAACACACATGCATATACATACATGAATATACACATCGATATTATAGAAACATAAAATAGATATGTCTTTATATACATATATGTATATGTACACATGTATGTATCTATCTACAAAAGGAATGGGCTGCCATAGAAGGTAGTATTTTTTTTCTTTTTTGCTTTTTGGAGGGGCAATTGGGGCTAAGTGACTTGCCCAAGGTCACATGGCTAGTAAGCGTTAAGTGTTTGAGGCCATATTTGAATTCAGGTCCTCCTGACTCCAGGGCTGGTGCTCTAGTCACAGCACCACCTAGCCGTCCCATAAAAGGTAGTATTAAGACATTCCCCATCTCTGCAGGTTCTCTGCAAGTTCAGGGTAGAAGTTAAATGATCACTTATCAGGGATGTTGGAGAACTAATGACTAGTTCGAGTTTGGATCAGACTAGAAGACCTCTGAGACCTTTCTAATTCGGAGATTCCATTATCCTATTGAATCTATCCCTTACTTTTCCAAGTGCTCACAAATCACATCCTTAATAAGTTTTTCTCAGGGAATAACTTCAATCTTGTGGTAATTTGCTCTGTAGTGACTGGAATCGACCAGCTTTATAACTCTCAAAAACTGGAACAACTCTTACCTCTCTTCCAGTGCTTTTCTTGTTCTCCATAGTTCCCCAACAGACACAAATAACGATCTGCCATTCCCACTTGCAAATTCTCTCAGTACTCTAGTGTCTCCCTTATCTAGGCCTGGGTACCTAAACTGATTTAGAGTTGCTGGCTAATATCTTGCTATCCCCTGACCTGTCTGGGATGTGATTTCCAGATTGAAGGTCATTCTTCTTCACAGAGGAAATGGCAGCAAGCAGGCAATTGAGTATTTTCACTTTTTGTGTCATGTATTAATGTTGTTTCATTTCATTAATTTTGCTGAACTTCCACTCCCCTACCCCCCTTTTCTTCTTCCTTACCAAAAAATGTTTGGTAAATGCTTTTTTTTTTCTTTCATTCTTCATTTTAAGTAATGGCTCCCTAGGAGGGAAAGGATACATTTGGAAATGTAAATATTTTAAAGTAAAAATATATAGATCAATCACTTGTTATCTTTCCAACATTACGTGAATACTGTGTGCCAGACATTGTGCTAAGCTATTTTAAAAGGCAAACAAACATTCTACCATATGCCCCAAGTGGTGGACGCATCCTTTCCTTATTCTTCTTGCTTCAAACAAAGGCAAAAAGTCCATTTTAGTCTTTAGCTTTCAGAGGAAGCTTCAATTTACCCAAGACTTTAGCCACCCTATGTTATGTTTACAAGAAAATATCACTCTTTTGTATTTATCCTGGTCTGTGTGATGTTTTTATTTTGCTTTGTTTTTTTGCTTTTTGGTGGGAGGAAGGCAGGGCAATTGGAGTTAAGTGACTTGCCCAAGGTCACACCACTAGTAAGTGTTAGGTGTCTGAGACTGGATTTGAACATGGGTCCTCCTGACTCCAGGGCCGGTGCTCTATTCACTGTACCACCTAGCTGCCCCAACTATGTGTCTTTCTTATCCATATTTTGTACATATCCTTCTAAAATCTGAGCTTGTCAGCTTACTGTTTAGTCATCCTTGGCAATATCACAATTATCAAATGGCAGCAAGTTACCTTTTAGCACTTAGAATAACATGACAGTCATATTCACAATTAACCCCCCTTAGCTCCAGTCAAAATAGGTGGGCCCCAATGAGTCTTCTTGACTGGATATGGGAGAGAGTTTTCCATTGCTTAATAAGGTAATATCACAGGCTTGTCCCTCAGAAAGAGTCATACCCAGTCAACTTTTAGATCTGGCGGAGCTTAGAATTCAGAAAGTATGTTGCCTTAAATTCCCAAGAGAACAGAGATTGACAGACTTATATTCTAGAAATAAGAACCATGACCTATACCATATGATCTAACCATATTAGAAGGAGTAGAAGGGGCATCAATGACCCAGATCTCCTGAACAGCCTTGCTCTCTCTCTCTCTTCTCTCTCTTTCCTCTTAGGGAGAGGAGGAGAAGGTACTTCTTATTCTTCCTAGGGAGTAAAGCACCATTGCTCTTCCTCTTTCTATCTTCCCATGAGGCAAATGAGCAGAAAACTTTGTAATTCCCCCATCTCCTTCTGGGCAGAGGATTTGTGCCCCCCTTGGCTCCTCCTTCCTTCTCTGGTAACTGCATGGGAAGTCCCTTTAAGCCTGACAGATAATGGTAATTCTTATCTATACTGTCTTAAGAGATGCTTGTATGTCTTCTGTTTTTAGAGTTATAATCAAGTGTTTGTTATAACCTTAGATAAATAATTTTGATAGGTTTGTATATTTTTACAGAATTAAAAAAATGACCCAACAAACCCTGTACTCATTTGATACTGCCCTCCCTCCAACTTACCTGCCCTTCACTCATAATCATATGTAATCATATGAAGTGAAGTTCAGCGCATCAAGCATCCTTGTGTGGCTTGTCCTTTGTTCTGAGAGAGGATCATGACATCAGGAAGATGTAGCCATGATTTTCAAATGCACTGGAATTAAATGAGGGAAGCTGTTGCAGTCACCAGTCTCACTTTCTCCTCCAGAGCCATCTGGGTCCAGTGGCCAGATATAGATCAGTACAACTGGAGATGGCCAAGCATCAAGCAAGCATCCTGTTGTCAGACCTTTAGAGGAAGGCTCTCCTTAGCATATTTGAGGGGCTACAGTCCTGTCAATCACAGAGACCAATGCCTGTGCATTCACAAACATTTCTTTAGAAATCTCCTCCTTTTCTTCTTTGTTCAGAATATTGTGATTATCTTGCCAGAACTTACTTTTTTTAGAATCTTCCATCCCTCTTTAACAAATTTAACATACATTTATTAAATTCTTACTACATGTGTGTCAAGAAATAAGTCATAAAAGTAATATCTAAGTAAAAGATAATGATAATAATGAAACAACATACAACAATTTCTGGGATGCAATCAAAGCAGTCTTCAGGGGGAAAGCCATATCCTTACAAACATACACTGACAAAATAGAAAAAGAAAAGATTGATAAACTAAATGTAGATATTTTTTTAAAAATTAGGAAACCAAGAAATAAGCAAACCTAAAATTCACACAAAAGAGGAATTAATAAAAATTAGAGGGGAAACAGATAGATTGGAAGGAAAAACCCCTTAGAAACAGTAAACAAAAGTAGAAGCTGGTTCTTTATAAGAATGAATAAAGTTGATAAGCCTTTAGCTAATCTGATTAAAAAGAAGAGAATAGTAAATCAAATTAATAATAGCAAATGAGCAAGGTAAAATCACAACGAAACCAGAAGAAATAAACGATCAATCAAAATTGATTATACACAGTCATGTGCTAACAAAACTGAGTACACAAAAGAAATAAAGGAATACCTTCAAAAATATAAAATGTTCAAACTATAAGAAGACTAGTTAGAGATCTTAACTAACCTGATCTGAGTAAAGGAAATGGACCTAGCTCTAGAGGAACTACTAAAATGGGGATGGGGGGGTGGGGGGGGAGGGGAGCGGTATCCTGGTCCTGATGAATTTGTAGGAGAATTCTATCAAACCTTTAAAGAACATCTATACCCATACTTCACAAATTATTCTCAAAAATTGAGAAAAAAAGCATTCTTCCAGAATCCTTTTTCGAGACAAATATAGTCCTAATATCTAAACCAAGGAAAGATAAACAATAGAAAGAAAACTAAAGACCAATATCTTTAATGAACATTGACTTAAAATTTTTAAACAAAATGTTAAAATTTTGTCTGTGATCAAATAGACTACAGCAATTTACTTGAGAATTCATTCATTACAACCAAGTGGGATTTATACCAGGATAGTTCAACATTAGGAAAATAATCAACATAATCATAATAAAAACCAAAACATCTAAAGCCACATTATTATCTCAATGGATACAGAAAAAGCCTTTGATAAAAAGTATAACAATTTTTTTTCTTTCTTTTTTTTTTATTAAGCAATCGGGGTTAAGTAACTTGCTCAAGGTTACACGGACAGTTATATCTGGGTGTGGTGCTAAGTATCAGAGCCTGGATTCTATCCCAGGTCATCCCGACTCTGGGGCCGGTGCTCTTACTCCCTGAGCCACCTGGCCGCCCTGTATAACAATTTTTTAATGCTAAAAACCTTACAAATTGTAGGATCTTATATTTATGTATAAAGGATTTCTACATAAAAAATCCAAGACCAGATACACTATAATCTTTCCCAAGAAATACTGGAATGAAGCAAGGATGTCTACTCTTCCCACTATTATTTGATGTAGTCCTAGAAATTCTAGCAACAGCAGTAAGACAAGAGAAAGAAATTAAAGGTAGGGAATCAGCAAAAACATTAATTGAGACAATCAAGAATTTAACAAAGTTTCAGGCTACAAAATAAACTCTAAAAAATCAATAGCATTTCTGTATTATAATAACAAAATATAAGAAGTAATAACTAAAAACATATAAAATATCTGGGGTTAGACCTATTAAAGTATACAAAAGTCTTAAATAGATTCTATTACAAAGTGTTCCTTAAAGAAATAAAGAACAACTTAACTGGAGGTATATTCAGTACTCATGGCTAGGCTGTGCCAATATAATAAAAATGACAGAGTTAACACAATTAATTTACACATTTAATGCCAAGTTCTTTACAGAACTTGACAAAATTATAAAATTCATCTGGAAAAAAAAGATCTACAGTATCAAGGGAAATCAAGAAAATAAATAAAGGCAAAGAGGGAAATAGCTCAGACCTCAAACTATTTAAAAAGGGCAGTTATCAAAACTATCTGGCATTGGTTTAAAAAAACAGTGATAGATCAGTGGAACAGAGTAGACAAGAGAGAATTGGGAACAATAGAAGTCAATAATCTGGTGTTTGATCAAATGCAAAACAGAAAGTACCTAGGGAAAAAACTCCTTATTTGATCAAAGCAGCTAGGAAAACTTGAAATCAGTCTGTCAGAAATGATGCTTAGACCAACACCCTACACCATTTTTACAATGCATTTTAAATGAATATGCAACCTTAATATTACAGATCACATTATAAAAAAATTAGATGAGAAGCAAATCATATGCCTCTCACAGTTATGGGTAGGAGATGTATATATATTTAACCAAACAAAAGATAGAGGTCATTACAAATGCTGAAGTAGAGGCCTTTGATTACTTGATACTTCTGCAGAGATGAAATTAAGTCACCTAGGATAAGGAGGAAACTGGATGAATGGGGGAAAAATTTCAGTATCAAATTTCTCTGATAAGGTTTTTATATCCAAGATATGTAAACAATTAATAAATACATATGACAAATAACCATTCCCCAATACATAAGTGCTCAAAGGCTATATAAACAAACAATTCTCACAGGAAGAATTATAAAGTATTCACAACCACATAAAAATGCTCAAAATCACTAAAAATAAGAGAAATTCAAATTAATTAAAAAAAAACCTAAGGTTTTCTCTCCCACCCTGTAAATTGACCAAAATAACAAAAAACTTCAATGCCCTATGCTGGAGGAGTTGTGGAGCACTAATACATTGTTGGTGGAGCTATGAAATAATACAACCATTTTGGAAAACAATTTGGAATTATGCAAAGAAAATTACTAAAATTTTCAAACTGTTTGAACCAGGGATTCCATTACTGGGCTTATACCCCAAGGAAACCATCAATAAGAAGAAATAAATGGAGATAGGATTTGACAATTTGGAACATCTTGTGAAAAATCTTAATAAAACAATGAGTTTTCCAAGGAATAAAATGGTCCAGATGGAAGACAAAATTGCATAGGGAGTAGAACAAATGATTGAACAAAGTTTTAAAAACAGTATAATTGGAGAAATATTTGGAATTTCTACAAATGAGAGTAATAGAACTGGAGGGCAGAGCTCAGCAAGACAACCTAAGAATTCTTGGTCTCCCAGAAAAATATGAAGGAAAAGTCTTAACACTTTCATGGGTTTCTGGGTTTTCAGCAGGTATTCCTACGATGTACATCATCGCTCTAATTTTCCTACCCCAGCCCAATCCCTGATAAAGGAAAAAACAAAGAAATACAAATAAAATCCATATCACCTCAAAAATATAATACAACACAGCTCCAGAAGCATACAAAGAGAAGCCCACTTGCCATGACAATTTTCTCATCTGCCCCCACTCCCACCTGGCTTCTTTCTGTTATCCTTAGCATTCTGTAAACATCTCAGCTCATTCTGTCTCACGCTATCTTATAGGTCTGTGGCATGCATTTGCACTTGTCTTTGCTCCTTGTTCCATGGGGATTGGGAGGGGAAAGGAATAAGCATTTATATCGCACCTACTACAAGCCAGACACTGTGTTAAGCACTTTACAGATATTGCATTTAATCCTCTCAACAATCCTGCAAGATTTCTTCTATATGTCAGTATGACATAGTGCAATGTACATTGGTCCATTCACTCTAGAGACTTGAGTTCTAGCTTTACCTATCAACAAATTTAGCTGTATAATCCTTGGCAAATCACTAAATCATTCTGGGCCTCAGCTCCCTCATTTGCAAAAGCAGGAGAGGGGGACATGATGATATGTCTAGCCCTGTCCAGCTCTAAGTCTATGCTCCCTAAATTTTCTCCCAGCACAAATATTTTATGAGTCTATGTCCTTTGTAAATATGAGCTCATTTGGAGCATTCCTTTTGTATCTCTAGCACTACCTTATGGTCGCTGTTTCAATTGCAGACAAAAGAATTAATTAGCATTCCAAATTTAAAAGTGTTCCTACTATTCATCCCCACTCCCCCCACTCCCACCTACCTCTGGTCACAAACACACACACAGTCATATAAACATAATGTAATTTTGGTTATTTCTTCTAGAAAGAAGAATGTGAACACCCCTTTGTATAGCCAGAGTAAAAGAAAAAGGCTAGGGCTAAGGGGGATTCTTAGGTGAAACCCAAGCAAATCAACCTTGGAAAGACTGGAAGAAAAAGGGTTTTTTAACATTAAGATAAATAGATAGATGCCCCACAACTTGACCTTAGTCTCTTTCCTGCCTGGCTATGTTTGAGTGAAGAAGAGACAAGTAAGCAAAATGGGGGCTTGAGCCTATAGCATTAAAAAAAAAAAAAAGATCCCAACCCCTCAGGGGTAGTCCTAAAACCCTCAGGAGGAGATGTATGCAGCTTCATACTCTAGGGGACTAGACTCACCAGTGAGGGTGAAGCTTGTTGTGTTTGTCTTTTGTTTTCGAAGAGGACCATGGCATCAGGGAAATGATGATATGATTTGCAGTTGACTTTGATTTGAGTGAGGGAGGGCTATGCAAGGTCACCAGAAAGGATTCCCAGATAGCTGTCTATGGAGATAGCCAGACAGACAGACAGACGGATGGACGGACAGACAGACAGACAGAGATAGATAGATAGATAGATAGATAGATAGATAGATAGATAGATAGATAG
>NW_027185694.1:11712247-11750220 GCF_028583685.1 Petaurus breviceps papuanus | reverse complement strand
AGATAGATAGATAGATAGATAGATAGATAGATAGATAGATAGATAGACAGATAGACAGATAGACAGACAGAATAGGGCATATAATTAATCTAGACCTGCTTGCTGAATGACTCATTTTTATAGCCCTTTAAGTTTTCTTTTTCTAGTATCCCTGTCAGTTTTTAGGATGGATATAGATTTCTGCTACATTTGAGATGCTTCTACTTCCAGGAGGAGCTAAAACTCAAATGGGTATGTTTGTATCCAGAAAGAAGGCTACCACAGGCAAATCCTGGGATTGGGTCAACAAATCCAGAAATCTAACCACTTTAATTTACTAGGTCAGAAGTAGATATAAGTTCTATAATAACACTATGTAATCTGCAAATTCAGTCAAACTTACAAGTTTGGAATGTTAAGAATGTTGAATTATCCTTAATCACTGGGGCAACCTACTAATACATAAACTTCACATCCATATGCTAGTTTCATTTTCTCCCTTGTATATAGTATACAAAAAGAAGTCTTACCATGAAACAAACAAAAAAAAGAAAGAAAAGAAAAAAAGGGGGGGGGGGGGAGGATATTCAAGGAGATCCCATATAATTAAGAAATGTTCACCTTTGCCAAGACTAACAGTTGTTACTGGTTTCCCCACAAGATGGGGCAGTGCGTACATTTTAACAGCCTCCTGCTAATTAAATCTTCCATATGGATCTGATACTTTTTCCTATGTTAAAAAGACAACTATACCCAGCTCAGTTCCTTCCATATTTTGATTGAAACAAGCTATTTTGGAGGTTTTTAGGAAAAGCCTAGTCAAAGTCCTGTCTAATCTTTGCTCACCTTCCAGTAGGACGTGCTTCTATCACTAAATCAATCACTTTGGACTTTGGGGGCCTAGCTCACAGCTCTTCTGTTCAGCTTTCCAGCCTGAAAATGATCATAGTATAAGGCAAGTCTCACCTGCATCCACAGGGTCACTTCCAAAGTTGTGCCTGGTGCTGTTTATGCTTCTCTGAGGAGATAATGTTTATGTGATTAGATGCATGGCAAGGGAGAAAATGTTAAAAACGGTTGTATTGGGGGCAGCTGGGAGGAGCAGTAGATGGATTGCCAGGCCTAAAGTTAGGAGGACCTGAGTTCAAATTTGGTCTCAGATACTTACTAGCTATGTGACCCTGGGCAAGTAACTTAACCCTGATCGCCTCAAAAAAAAAAAAAAGTTGTATATGTTTCCCCAACTTGAAATGACTTCTTCCTTTCTCTGAATTCAAATCCAGATTCCTGAGCTGAGCATTCTAAATCCTTCATCCAGTGGACCTACTTTATCCTCCTAACCTTAGACCATCTTCTCACCACTCTCCACTCTCAAGCAGATCAGTCTTCTTTCTGTTTCCCTGCCCATCTCCTTGTTCCCACCTACATGCCTTTGTTCGGGCTCTTTCTCTAGTTGTCTTGTTCTCTCTGTACTGTATCTTCAGTACTGTCTTCAAGGTAGGTCCAGCTCAGGTCCCACCACCTCCTCCAAGAAGTCGTCCCTAGATAACTGTAGACACCACAAGCCTTGTCTCCCTCAGCATTCTTCCAGCACCGTTTCTTTATAATACTAACATCCCTTACGCTTATTTTATGACTATTTAATATGTATAATTCCTGTACTTCCAACAAGATGTTAAGTATTTTAAGGGCAGAGACCATATCTTAAATTTCCTTTGTATCTTCCAAATCTTCTGGTATGGCATGTACACAGCAGCAGAGCGAATGCTCGGTTTACCAGATGGGAATACAGAGTATTCCATTTACCTGATTTTAAGAGCGATAGATACATATATGAATGAATGGCAAGTTATAAAGTCATGGGAGACCAAAAGTAGGAAGAGCATTAAAATTAGAACCCCTGAGCTGGGAGAACGGTGAAATCATTGCCCCTTCCTAGATCTTGGTTTCTTCATCTACAAAATGATGGGGTTGAACTAAATGACAGTTAGGGTTTATTGGACTATAAGCTCCTTGAGGGCAGGGACTTTCTTTGTATTTCCATTGCTTAGAACAGTACCTAGCACACAGTAGGCATTTAATAAATACTAGTTGACTGACTGAGGCAGCTAGGTGGTATAGTAAAGAGCACTGGGCTTGGAATCAGGAAGACTCATTTCCATGAGTTTAAATCTGGCTTCAGACACTTACTAGATGTGTGACCCTGGGCAAGTCACTTAACCCCATTTGCCTCAGTTTTCTTGCCTGTAAAATGAGCTGGAGAAGGAAATGGCAAACCACCCCAGGATCTTTGCCAAGAAAAACCACAAATGTCACAAAGGATCATACATCACTGAAAAATGACTGAACAACAATGTTGAGTGATTTTTAGCTCTTGATGTTTTGTGATTCTGGTAGAGGTAGCCAGCTGCAGCAGTCAAAAATAAAAGATTTGTACATTTGAGTTATCCATTGTATGCTTAGGGTTCTAAGCCTTGGTCATGTTGTTGGCTTATCACAGAGCTTGGCAGTCACTCTTAATGAAATGTATAATGTGAAAATGAACTATATATCATCCCTATATGTGAAAATGAACTATATATCATAAGAAAAAGAATTAGGTCCCTCCTCCCTCTACCCTCTGACATTCTATCTGTGTCTTAGGTATTAAAACATACTATAACCATAAATAATTCTTGGAATCCTTCTGGGTGATCTCTCTTACTGAACGATATAGAATAGGTCCATTCAGTGATGTGTCCAGCTAGCTGGAATTTAGGGCAGTCAGGAGTTATGCAAATGTGAGAATAATTACTCATTTTTCCCACACTTAAGAAAAAAAAAACATGTACCTCCAAGGGTGGGGAGGAGTAGAGAGGGAGATTCAGATAACTCAGTCATGCAGCTGAAGTGAGAAAACTCAGAATTCAGCTTGGCATGATATTCATTTTCACTGAAAAACAGAAATCAGGCCAAATAACCAGGATGTTTCAGAATTTTTTTTTTACTTGTAAATCCTTGACAGTATGAGTGTAATCCCAGAGAGGTTTCTGCTTTTCTAAAGGTAAATCATTTAAGTCTGGCATGTCTATAGTAGAAAAATCACATCAAAAATCTGGCATTGTCAAGCTGTCCATGAGTCATTATCCACTGGCCAATCTTTGACCTAAAAATATTTTCCCAGTAAGAAAAGTAATAAATCCTATATGAACCACTTCAGCAATCCTCAAAAGAATAGTTGAGGCCCATAAAAAAACATGAGACCATAAAAAAGTAACTATTTTTCTTTAAGACAAAAAAGTTTCTGAAGACCAAGGACATTAAAACAAAAGTATTCAAAAATATAAAACATAACAACACAATTATACTTCATTTCCATATTAGGTAAAGGGAGAAAAAGAGACAAAGGGAGAGGAAAGAAAGAAAAAATGAAAAGGAAAGAATAGAGCAGACAGATAATGACATAAAGGTGGGAAAAGAGAGAAAGCCATGAGTCTCTGAAGTGAGTTTATCAGCCAGCTGTGGGACATAATGGCAATAGTACCAAACCATCCTGAATTCAAATCCTACCTCAGGATTTTTAACCTCCTTTAGCCTCAACCTGCTTATCAGTACAATAATAATAGGATAATAGCAGCTCCCACCTCAGAGGGCTATTGTGAGGATAAAATGAAATAACAGAAGTAAAGTACCTTGCAAACATCCAAGTGCTATATAAATACTATCGGCATTGGGAACACAGGCAGTGGCTAACCGTATGAGGCAGTATGATGGAACAGAGGTCTGGACTTGTCATCAAGAAGACCTGAGTTCAAGCATTGCCTCTGACATATACTAACTGGGCAGTTCACTGAACAGCTCCTAGTCTTATTTGTTCCTTAGTAAAATTGGGGATAATAATATCTGTAACATTTACCTCATAGGATTACTGTAAGGATCAATATTAATTGAGTATAATAATTAATTAACAATATAATTGATTAAGTATAATGGTATAATTATACAACTCTATATAAATGCTAGGAGTTCCTCTTATAGATTTCAGGGTAAGGAACCAAGGCTAGGATTGCTGAGGCAAGACTTAAGGGATCAGGGCAGCTAGGTGGTGCAGTGAATAGAGACAGCCCTGGAGTCAGGAGGACATGAATTCAAATCCAGACTCAGACACGTGACACTTACTAGTGTGTGACCCTGGACAAGTCACTTAACAACAACGGCCTTGCCTTCCCCTCTCCAGAAGGAAAAAAAAAAGACTTAAGGGATCAAGACAGAGTCAAAAGACTCATGGTCAGGGTGGAACTCTAAATTTCAGAATAGTTGAGCAAATCCCCAGTGGGAACTTATCCTGATAGTTAAGGTCTGAACAAGGCCATAGATCAGAATCCAGTAGGTAAACTGGAGACAGAATGTATGTGTAATATTTGTGCCAAGCTCATGTTGCACAAGAAAGTCCAAGTACACACATCTTAGGGACCTCTCACCTCTGTGGCTCATTGTCTTCACCAAGATGATCTGGAAATGTCAGCATTTGACACCTTGCCTCAAAAAATGAGAAGAAGCAATGGTATAACAGATAGAGTGCCAGATGCAAAGTCAGGAAGACCTCTATTAAAGTCTAACCTCTGATACATACTGACCGTGAGACCCCAAGCAAGCCCCTTACCCTCTAGGCAACTCTCAGACTCGCAAATATAAATTGAAGAAAAAGTACTATCCAGCATTAGCAGAGGGAGCTAAATTCACAAGAGAATTTCCTGTAATATGGAAACCACAAACTTGGTCCATGTCAACCTCCAAAAGGCAGTCACAAATTCTCTTACAAGCTCATAGGTTTGGAGCACAAAAAAAATGTTTCATAAGTTCATGTAAACACTTTTTTTTTCAAATTTTATATGTACCTGTGCACTGGTCAATAAGGGTTCGGTCCTGGGGACATGAGTGTTTGGGGAGATACTTCAGGAGGTATCTGATGAAGTGGAATGATGGAAGCTTGCCTTTCTACGTCACAGCACGGGCAGGTATTCAGTGACTGTTATTTAGTACATGGCAAGAAAGGGTTTTTTGATTTGTTTCTGAGCCAGATCTGAGCATGCATACAAAAGGCCTCACAATGACTGAACAAATTGTGGTATATGATTGCAATGGAATATTATTGTGCTGTAAGAAATTTCAAGCAGGATTTCTGGAAAAACTGGAAAGATTTACATGAACTGATAAAAAGTGAAGTGAACAGAACCATGAGAACATTGTACACAGTAACAGCAATATTGTACAATGAAGGACTGTGAATGACTTAGCTATTCTCAGTAATGCAATGACCCAAGACAATCCAAAAGGATTCATGATGAAAAATGCTGTCCTCCTCCAGAGAAAGAATTGGTGTTTTCTGAATACAGACTGAAGCACTATTTTCCTTTCTTTCTTTCTGCTTGAATTTTCTCACACAAAATGACTAATATGGAAATGTTTTACATGATTACAAATGTATAACCTATATCAAATTGCTTACTATCTCAGGGAAGGGGAGGGAAGGAGGAGTAGAATTTAGAATTCAAAACTTTTTTTAAAATATTAAAAATTGTTTTTATGTGTAATTGGAGAAAAGATTTTTTTTAAAGGCCCAATAGCTTGACCTTGGTCTCTTTCTTGCCTAGCTATGTTTGTGTGGGGAAGAGACAAGTAACAGCAGAATGGGGCCTTGAGCCTATAGCATTAAAAAAAAAAAGATCCCCCAACCCCTCAGGTGTAGTCCTAAAACCCTGAGGAGGAGACGTAACCAGCTTCATACTCTGGGGACTAGACTTACCAGTGAGAGTGGAAGTTGAGATAAGGATCCCCAGTTTATAAAGGTGAACCAATAGAACCTTTATGAAGTTTCTACTCTCTGCCAGGCACTGTGCTAAAAGTTGGGGGATACAAAAAGAGGTGAAAGACAGCTCCTGCTTTCAAGGAGCTTACAATCTAATGAAGGAAACAACATGCAAACAAATGTATACCTATCTATCTGATCATTAAGAAATAATTAATCGAGGGAAGACACTAGAATTAAGAGGGGTTAGGAAAGGTTTCCTGTAAAAGATAGGCTTTTATTTGGGACTTAAAGGAAGCCAGATTACACATATATGTAATCATAAGTGTCTATTCTGCCTTTTGGAATCTTGATTCCTTATCTTACTATGGATTCTTTCTAGAACGATAATTGTTAAAGAAATGACTTGGCATTCTCTAAATCTTTTGTGATGTGACCTTTTATATTTAGGTTGAGTATCCATTGGGAGTCTATTGTGTTATATAGTTTGAGGTGCTGACCTACATTTCTGTATCTTGCTTGTTTAGTCTATTCCACTAACTTTTCTGTTTTTTAAAAAGATATCACATTGCTTAGAGAATTACTTCTTTATAATTCAAAACACAGCAATTGTACGACCTCTTTCTTCCTGCTTTTTCAATAATTTCTATGGTAATTCTGAACTTTTTGTTCCTACAAATACAAAAGAATAATGTGTTATTATTTTGTATGGATCTATGAAGTCATCCCTTGGTAGTTTGGTTCGTATAGCAATAAATTTATAGATTAATTTAGGATATCTTGTCATTTTTATTATATTGGCCCAGCCCAGCCACAAACAATGACCGTAACTCCAGTTGTTTGTCTTTTTTTATTTCTATAAAGTGTTTTATGGTTATGTTTATATGTCTTAGTGGATTAACTCCCAAATATTTTATGCATTTAGTAGTTATTTTTAATGGAATTTCTTTTTCTGTCATTTTTTTCCTGATTTTAGTTTGTAATGGACAGAAATGCTTACAATTTATGTTCTGTCAATATACCAAAGCTATTAGTTGGCCCAATTACTTTATTCACTTAATTCTCTGGGGTTTTCTAGGTAAATCATCCTATTACTTACAAATGAATAATTTTCCTTTATCTTTGCCAAAGTATATTCCATTTAATTTCTTTCTCTTGTCTTCCTAGTATAGCTAACATGTCTAGCACCATTTCAAATAACAGTGGGAAGCAAAAGTTTTATCCTTGAACTTACTCAAAAAAGGAACATCAGGACATGTTTTTAGAGCCCTAGAGACTTAAATAATCTGAAAGTTGTAGTCATAGTTCTATTCTAAACCCCATTTTCAAGGATATTGTACATCTAAAGTCTGAGGCAAGAACTATAGAACCATCTGGGTCCCAAAGCCAGCCAATAATTAACCTACTATCCACCTGTGTGTCAGAACTGAGGGAGAGATAGCAAATAGGTAGGCCAGATTTTTAAAAAGTCAGGGTCAGGCAGATCTTCAGGGTCTGATGTAGTCAAAGCATCTGAATTCAAAAGTAAAGAAAGGAGTAGCTTGTTCAGGGGACAACCACATAGGGACATTAGTTTAAATATAGATCCCAAACAAGAGATTAATTCATAGGGGAAGCAACAAATGGTAAAAGTGCCAAAAGCAAAAAGGACCAAATGGCTTATTCAAGATTCAGGCTCTCCAATTAGGCTGGGGTGACAGACAACAAGTTATTGGTAGCTGTCTAGGTTTTGTTGCTATTGTTTTGTGGGGAAGGAGTATACTTAGTCACATGGGAATAGAACAGGGACTTAGTTACTGGGGAATAAGGGCACTGAGTTCAGAATAGAACTAGAAGTCAAATTGAGTTATTGATTTAAGACTCTTTAAATTCCCCCACCTCCAAACCCCTCAGTCTGGACCAGGGTTGAAGCCACAGGTGAGTAGCTAAGTGGAGATTGGGGAAGTTTATGGAGAAGGAACCTGGCAGACTATTATACTGAAGGGTCAAACGATGGAAATGCCTATTGAATCTCTGATAAATAGAATCTCTCCATCCTTAATGGTTAAGTCTGACATACGGTTCAAGACCACATAACAGAATATTCCCCTGTACTCAAGTGGAGAGACCCTTAACTCTGAGAGATACCTACATGCTGATCTGGTGATAACATGCAAGTACCATTTTTGCCCTTTTTCTGTATTAATCCTATTGGTTATTTCAGCTGAATAATATTATATTACATTTACAACTTGTTTAACCATTCCCCAGTCCAGGGACATCTATTTTGTTTCAAGTTCTTTGCTAATATAAAAAAAGTTGCTATATTTTGGTACGTTTAAGACCCTTTTTTAAATCATTAACGCACTTGAGTCATGTACATGATCAGCAGCAATATCTCTAAGTCAAAGGTCATTTATTAGTATAATTCTAAATATCTTTCCAGAACAGTTGAATGAATCCACAAGTCTACCAAGAGTGCACCACTGCATCCATCTTTCTGCATTCCCTCTACCCTTAACTTTCCCTATCTTTCCTCATCCTTTAAATCAGTTTTTGGGATGTAAAGCAAAATCAAGGATTTGCTTTGTTTTTATCTTCTTATTAGCAACTTAAAGCAATGTTTCATATAGCTGTTAACAGTTTGCCTTTTTTTATAATGCTTTGTTAATATCATTTGTCACCTGTGGCTCAGGGAGGGAGCATCCCTCTCACAAAGGGGCCCTGGATATATGCTCACACAGACCCAGGACTTAATTGTAGGGAAGCTTCACCTATAAAAGAGGGGTCAGGATTTTCTCACACTCCCTGGATTATTATGATCCAACTCAAGATACCCAGGGAAAAGCTCTTAAAACTTAGTTTTGGCTCCTAAGACCTCCCCCAAAAGGGATTAATAATCTAGCTACAGGATAGCTATTTATTTCATCCATAGCAAAAGAAGTACAAAAGACTCATAAGCATTTCTTGATTAAATATTTAAAACCTGAAACAGTAACATACAACAAAGAACTTATAGGAGCCCATCAATAGATATAGAAAAAACATGCTATCTCTAGGAAGGGCACAGTTACAGGATTCACTTCCTACTGAAAACACCTGGACCCCTCAGTGACCCTGGGTCTCTTGAGCTCATGAGACAGCTGTCAACGCTGGAAAGATTTATCTCAGGGGTCCAACCACTTGTGTTCAGGAAAGAAACACAAAGTAGAAGAGTCAGCGAGGGACCTGACATACAGTCTCAGGAAGACACACATACTTGCTGCCACGAGCACACAATTTCCTTTGCTGTGACTGAGAAGGGGAAGAGGGAGGAAAATCTCCCTACCCTCTCATATGGAAGCGTTAAGGGTCTGGACATGCTTGAAAAAGAGGAAGAGAGTAAGAATGAAAGCTGTTTTTCCTTTTGACTCTGCTGAATAGGTGATGCTTACTGCTCAGTAACTGAACATCCTAGAAATTTCCAGTGCTTGGGACCACTGATTGGGGCCAATTAGAAACTGTGATGTCAAGCACAAAGCACCAGTCTTTCGATGCTGAACACACCTCTCCATACAAAGCAAGAACATGCATGCCCAGTCCATGAAAAGTGCCCTGTTCCAACAGATGGAGAGGGAGATCCCGTTTTCACCTCCAACACACATTTAATATTCTCTAGACATAAGTACTGGGGTAATAAGTATCATTCTCTTCTGGAGAAACTGAGGCAGACTCCTGAAAAGAGTAAGTAAAAGAGATTAAATAAGATTTGAGAGGTTTTTCTTTCTTTACTATGAGAGAGAGATGACAAGAGTTTGTCTTCAGACAACCCTTGGGAAAAGTCCAATAAGTTTCATGTCACAGAGTTAATTGAAGAGAGGAAAGAGCAAGTGTTTGAAGCAAAAATAAGTATAATTAATCTTTAAACACAGCAAAAAGTTGTTCCATTCTAAGAGAAACACCTTAGTTTAACTACATCTAAGAAGAGAAAATTGAATTAAGAAAAATAGTAATTAAATCTGGAAAGTAGAAGTTTTAGAAAAAAAGCAATGTTAAGTGAAATTAAAACCAGTAATACTAAAAAATAGGTAGGAGTAGAAAGGAACTATAAAGGAGAAATAAAAGGAAATAAAGCCCTGCTGGAAAATTCAAAGATGTGACTAAGAAGAAAAAGAATAGAAGAATGCAAGGCAGGGGTGGGAGGGAAAAGTATATGGAAGCCATTTTCTTAAAAGAACAGATACATCAGTTCTGATGGCGCCGTGCCCAGAAGTCCCAGAGCATGAGTATAGCAGACAGGAGAGACAGGAGGATCTGCCACATGATTTTAACCTATCCTAGTCCAGTCCTCTCCATTACAGCCCCCCTCCCTCATCCCATTCTGAGGTGGAAGTAATCCTGAGTCTCAAAAGTCAACACAGTCACCTACACTCTCCAGAAGATCCTACCTAGTTGCACATGCTTTCACTATGTAAGAGGCAAGAGAATTTGTCACCAGGTGATAAATTTAATGGCCCCAAATTTATAACAATCTAGTTAGGTGTGGAAGGACTGCCTCAGCATTGGTGCAACTGCAGGTCCCTGGAAGCATTGAAGAATATTTCTCTGTCTGATAATTGTCTGGCTAAGGATCTATATGCCTAGTGTGACTTAAGGCAACTTGCTAAAGCAGTGTAGTGTAACACAGCAAGTTCACTGGACAACAGCAACCTCGGTTCGAATCATATCTTTGTAAGTGATTTTCTGCACCTCCGTAACTTTAGCTATAAAAAGACAGGGTTGACAAGATGGTCTCTAAGGTTCCTTGCTGGTATAAATTTCTATGACGCTTACCTGAAAATTCCTGATTCTCCACATTCTGGCCAATTCACATAAGACAAGTGAGATATACAAGAAGAAAGTGGATAGGTAGGCATCACAGGAGCCCAAGAGTTGACTGGGAGTTTCTTACATCACTTAGTACTTCTGGTACCATGAAAATCTGAAGTGCCTTCTGGGCCAGCATCAGTCAGTGGGGGAACAGAATTCCCTTGTATGTATGTAGCATGAATTTTTAAATGGATCCTGAGCTGACAAAGACTAGGCTGTCATTAATAAAAGCTGATTTTAGACTGCCCCCATACTCAGGTCACCTATACCCAGCTACAGGGAAATATGGTATGTTCATAATTACAAAATTTCTATCAGTATCCTCTAAAAGATGGAGAAATATGGGCTGGATTAAAAGTACACTTTAGTACTACTATATATGTAAACGTCATATGGAAGGATATGTACTATAATTATAGAAGATGAAAAGACATGCATTGACTTTAATACGTATCAATGGAATACCCACAGATTCATAGTTGTAATGAAGCTCAAACTGTGCTTTAGCCCATACTTACAAACTCATGTTAGCCTGTTTTCATAATTAACCTTTTCTTCCAACCTTTGTATATCTTCTAAAAATTTTAGCTCATGCTTTACCCATATTCTGAGATCATTCACAAAATTTGTCACCATTTCAGAGTTCATGGACTCTCCAATTCCTCACTAGTCCTACTGTCTATTTCTTTTAAACTTTATAAAACTTCTGAAAAGCTAGTGTATCCATCATCCCTACAATGAAGTCCAATGTAATCTCATCACTTTAAGGTTCCTGCCACTTCCATATCAATTGCTATTTTTTCTTCATTGCTTCCTCTTGCCTTCTGAGTGTGAAGTGTTAATAGATTAAGGAACAGAACTGGCCTACAGATGTTAATATAGTAGTTCTCCAGAATTTTCATAGTGGTGGAAGTCTTTCACAATCTACATTAGGCAAATATTCATATATTCCATCTGGCTGGGAAATCTCAAATCAATTATTACTTTGGGCTCTTTCTTTTACTGGGACGCTTTTTGTGCTTGCACTGTAAGGTCCATGCTTTTCTGCTGCAGAAAATACATTGTTGACACATGATCCTCTCTTCAATCGAAGCATATTCTTCTACTGCCATTATGAATCCCATCTCATCAAGGCTTGCTGATGTATTTACAATAACATAATCTATGCACAGGTAGCTTGTCTCAAAAATCCAGATTATAGCCAGGAACCAAGTGGTAAAGAAGACAGCCTTTGAGTTAACATAGAAATATTACAAAGTACTTGTGCTAAAACTCCAGTACTCAGTAAGATACACAATAGTGATTTGAGCTCAGGTTTAGGACTGCTGACTCGGGAATCATGAGTAAGGAGTTAATAGATGAGGGAATGACCAGCCTTCTAAAGGAAACATTATAAAGAGAAAAGAATGGAATAGACTGAGTGTTGAAGAACATCTAGTAGGTAAGAGTAGCTAGCAAAGGAGAGAAAAATTTGTCCGAGTAATGGAAGGACCAGCACAATATTGTGTCAGAGGGCAAAGGAAAATACATTTTCAGGATAGAAATGGTTAATAACTAGCAAGTGGGACTTAAGTGCATTGAAGACTCTAATACAGCTCTTGAATAACTTTTAACAGCTTTTGCAATAAAATCTAAACTGAAATATACTATTTTCTACTTTCTAATTCAGAGAAATTCAAAAGCAATGCAGTTGGATTTTAAAAACTAACCTTAAACCTCTTAAGTTTTGTACCTTTTACACTGCTTTCCTAAAGGCATTGTTTCTGAAATTGAGTAATGTGAGAAGCTTGAAAGACATCTTAATCAAATAGATAACTCAAATTAGCTGGGAAAAAAGATGTTCTGAATAATATCACAAAGATTATAACTGGAGGAGTGATACCTACTCAGGTAATTGCCACATATAGGCTAGGAGAGTTTTTCTCTAAAAAAAAAAATCCATCATTCAGCAAGTATTTGTAAAGCACTTACTATCTGGACAACACTTTGTTGAATGCTGGGAATACAAAGACAAAAGTGAAACCACCCTGCCCTGGAGAGGCTTATACTCTAATAGTAGAGCCATCTTATCTCTATGCAGACACATACAGAATGAAGACAGAACTAGCAGTCAGATGATCAGGAAGGGCTGTGTGTATAAAGTGGCATCTGAGCTGAGTCCCGAGTCGTGTGCTCAGGAATAGTGAGTGAGATGGCCATGCTGTCTGAATGGCCAAGTGCAGAGAGAAGAATAATGTGTAAAGGCTGGAATGGTAGGAAAGGACAAGGTTCTGAAGGTATTTCAATGCCGAGAGTTTATCTGATCCTCTTGGCAAAGGTCAACAAAATTACATTTGAGACTCAATTGGTCCAGGGAACTAAAGCTTGTTGTTTCTTCCTGGTTGTATAAGTACTAAGATCCAGCACTGGGGCAATCAGGGGCTCCTCAGAGACAATACCTGCTTCTCTGCTCCCTCGGCAAATGCAGATACAGTGGGACTATACTCAGCTGTATCACTGCTGTGTCCTTTCTAAACATCCTTTCCATGCTATTGAAAGTAAACCTCCTTTTGTTACATATGAGATGGTCTGTCTACAAGTGTCTCATTTCATTTCAATTCCAAACTTGAACCACTGGACAGGCTTTACTGAGACTGGCCCAGAACACTATACCTTTATCAATAAAAGATTGTGCTGGAGTCTGATACTCAACTTAAAAGGTTACAGTATACATGATAAACAACATTAAATTTTCAGTGATTTCTTAAGCATGAAGAGTATTTCAAGTATTTCCTATAGTTTTAGGGACAGAGTAAGTTTTGTAAGAGACTAATTTGCACTAAATTTTTTAAACAATGATTTGCATTATGTAAACACAAATTACTTCAGACACCAACAACATTTTAATATCACTAAGCCTCTGATAGAGCAGAGAAAAATAGGGGGAAAAACCATGCAAGGTTCAGAGCAGGTCCTACATCTTCTTGCCATTTCATCAATACCCCAAAATGCTTCTATTATCCAAGCAGAAATATGTAGAAAAGTTAGGAGCCCAGGCTATGGAATGGACTTCAACATAGTACTAGTTTCCTTAGCAACAGCCAAGCAAAAACATATTGATATGAGGTTAATGATCTCTGTACTATATTATCTCTGCTTTGGAAAACCATATAGAAAAGATTAGCACAATCAACTAGTCAAAAATATTAAAGTGAATTTATGGAGGCAAATAGGAAATTTTCTACAGAAAGTCTCAGTTCAATCTAAAAAATTTTTCCTGATACAACTATCTAATAAAGACACTATTATGGCTGAGATACACAAATGTATGTATTTTCAAATAATTTACAACATGTTAAGTTATGTACAATAAATGAATCAGTGCTATACTGGGGAGGAGAAATCATGAGACAGCAGAACACTTTGTATTTGCCATTTTATTATGTCTAACCTGTAAATCTTTACGCAGATGAAACGCTTCAGAAAACTGACTTGATACAAAGGAATTTTAAAAGTTTGTTAAAGACAAATTAAAAAAGGTCTTGAAAATCAACTCATATTTTCATTTTTTAGTTCTTTATAAAACAGTAAGCTTTCAAAAAACTCTCCTTGCACATAAAGTCTACCATGCTTTTGGTCCAGAATACAACTGTTGTCAGAAAGATGTGTGCAGCTGTGTCTATGAACGTGTGTACTTGCCCCAAATATGTAACATAAATACTGAAGCAATGAACAGAAGACTCATTACCAATACAGGAACAGGACCACTGAAAAGAAAAAAGAAAATTAATTCAATAAATACTTAATTCTCAAATAATATTTAAATTCAGAAATAGTATCACCATTATATCTTCTTAAAAGGCAAACCAACTATATAATAGTATAAATACATAATGATATAATATAAATATAAAATGCTAAAAAATCATTTTGTAAGCAGTTGAGGGACACAAGGTGAATTTTCACTTCAGCACACACAGATACACATACCATTTTTAACATAAAAATAAAGACTAAGTACTATCAAGGCAGAATAATTAACAGGGGTAAAGTATACAGGATAACAATGAACTATATTATCTCTGTTTTGGAAAACCATATAGAAAAGATTAGCACAATAAACTAGTCAAATATATTAAAGTGAATTTATGGAGGCAAATAGGAAATTTTCAACAGAAAGTCTCAGTTCAATCTAAAAAATTTTTCCTGATACAACTATCTAGGAAAGACACTGTACAACAACAAAAGTAATGTACAGCATGGTATGTGAGGTTCAAGTACATTATAACCAGAGATCAGGAAAAGGTGAAATATGATGATCTAAGGAGGAAGCAAGTTGGAGGTTTTGCACAATACAATGACTAATGAGGTAAATTTTATACAGGCGCACGCACACACACACATTACAGTTCTATCACCATGTTTGTTAAAATGTTAAATTATTTAACCCTAACCTTAGAGACACAAATTAATACCTTTTCATACAGGTATAACCAGTCAGAAAATAAGATCTTAGAATCCAAAACCAGGTTCTTCAGAACATCTCACAATTCAAGCTGCTATTCTCAGGAGACTAGATGTGAATTCTTTCATTTCAATCAGTCCAATTCTAAATTTGTTTTTCAAATCTTTGCCATTTACCAAGAGTGACAGGATGTTAGATTATATAAGGCTATAAGTGACCTTTGGGGTCATCTATCTCAGCTCTCTCATTTTCTAGACAAGGAAACTTAAGACCAAGAAAACTAAAGTGACTGGTGTAAGGTCACACAGGTACCAAGTGGTAGAGCTGTTATTCAAACTCAGGTACTCTGATTACAAATCCAGCATTCTTTTCACTGTTCCATGCAATACACTGATTTCCTAGGCTGGATAGGCCTTTAAAAGTTGTCTAGTCCCTCTTCTACCAGAAAGCATGCATCTTCTCTCCAACACCAATAGACAGAAATTCAGGCTCTGCTTGAAGACCCTTTAATAACCAGGACTCATTTCCTCTCAAAGCAGCCCACTCTACTTTTGGATAGCTCCAACTATTATTACATTGTTTTTCTCTATATTGAGTGCAAATCTAGTTTCCTACAGTTTTCCACCCATTGGTGCCTAGAAGTAGAAACCAAACAAATAATATCTTTAGACAGTAGGATTTTACTGGCTCATCCCAAGTTGCCTCTTCCCTTGCCTAAATATTTCCAGTTCCCTCAACCATTCAAACGACGGCACGAACTCCTCCAATCCCTTAACTATCTTGGTCACCCTGCTCGGGAAAAGCATACATTAACTGGTCAGCATTTTCCCTAAAATATGGCACTTCAAGTGGGCCTAAGACTCTAGACATAATCTGGCTAGAAGAGAATGCAGTTGGACTATTATTTCCCTTCTTCTGACATTATGCTCCTGTTAATGCAGCTTGAGATAATACTAGATTTTTATGGTTGCTCATTGGATTGCCTCAAATTGAGTGTTTTTTTTCCACAGAACTTCTGTTCTAAAGTGAATCTTTAGAATCTCCCATTTTTATGTAGTTGATTTTTTGAAGCAAAGTATAAGACTATATATTTCTTGTTAACTTTCTTCTTATTACAGCTGGCCCATCAAATTCTTTCCTACCACCAGCAGTAATGCCTTCCTTGACCTGCTGTCACCAGTATATCTGCTGAGTTAGCCATCTACATGTTCTTCTACGTTACTAATAAAAACACTGAACAAAACAGAAGCAGTAACTGACTGCTATGTCTCAACCAACCAGCCAGAGGGTAAGCTGATTCCTACATCATTTCTTATAATATCTAATGAGAACTACTGAATTGTTATGGAAATGGGAATTTAAGATCTTCCCTGCCCCTAGGCCCTTTGATAGGCTTCCAGGACTCTGAAAACCTTCCTTGATTTAAAAATATACTCTGCCCCCTAACAGGCTGAATGTGGTCACCTGGAGCTTGTGGCAGGAGGCTTGTTTTTCAGGAACGCGCACACCTTGATGCTTTGTGATTGGGCAGTGGGTCAAGAGGGTTATGACATTCTCTGAGCCAGGAGAAGGCTATATATACCCTGATGTGAGGTTTTGTTTTGGGGCTCGTTTTGGTAAGAGTTGTGTGATTTGACCAGACGAGACTCTGGGCAGCCATTGAGCCCCCCAGCTCTGAAAACCCAGAGGTTAATGCTTCCCTCTCTGGTAAATGACTAGGTATGGATGCAATGGTCAGATAGTTGGAAGCCTGTCTGCTGATCTGCTTCTCTGTATTTTTTGTCTGCTTGTAACCTCTGTATTCTCTGAAGTTCAGGGTGCTGACCTTTTCTCCCTGAACTAGGTAAATGACAGTATGTTTGATTAAAGCAAGATTGTTAACCCATTTTAAGTTGCTTTCCTTTAGAAAAGCAGATCTAAGAACCTGTGTTGGCAGCCACCCTGGGTGGCTAGGATGGGCTTAGGATGCTTACTGCTACACTAATACAAAGTCATTTTGGTTTCACATTGGGAATGAGTATAGAACATGCTAGTTTCATTCTACAGGTGCAGCATTGAAGGTCAGCAAAAGGTCTCCATTTACAAAGTAGTAAAATTTCTAAGGTGCAACTAAATTCTCTCATTTGTTTCCTATTCTCAATGAATCTACTTTTATATCTAAATTTATTTACTATTCACGAAAGAAAAGCATAAGCAGTGAAATTCTAGCATCAAGATTATTGGAGAAATTTCAAACTCTGACATTCAATATTGTACTTTAAACTTTAAAGTTGGGAACATGCTCACATCTACCTATAACTGTTATGAGCCCCCCTTCTCTCACCTTCCCACCCCTGCCAATTACCTAATAAATGATTTATTACTTTCATTTCTCAATCAAATGCCACTTTCTGGCAATAAAACAAGCAAAAAGAAAATGAAATTTGATAAAATATTCCCCCGATTCTCTTCTATGCCACAAATTACTGCAAAATCGTTACATAGTTCTATTCAAAACACAAATTCAATAAACCTTCGTTAAGTGCCTACTGTATGGAAAGCACTATGCTTGGCACTGGAGGAAATCAAATGTTAAATTAAGACTTAGTCCTTGTCCTCAAAGAGGGATAAGAAAGCAGTACAGTGGCTACAATACAATAAAGTTACATGACAGTAATGGACATTAGGAAATTATAAAACAAAATGCTGTGTGAGAAAAAGTTATCACTAACCAGGGGAAGTGACATGTGAGTTTGGCTTTAAAGAATACACAAGAAAAATTAATCAAAGTAGGCATAGGAAACTGTGAGCAAAGCCACTGAGGACTTCAAGAATTGATCCCTAGTCATTCTAAGGACTGTTTCATTACCTAATATGATCAAAGTAAAACTGGTCCACTTGACACAAACTACATCTTATGTATTTGCCACAGTATCAAGGAGACTATCAAAAGCAATAAGCAGCTAATGTAAGAAAGGTGGAATTTAGCTAATATTCACTATCTTTATGTTTCTTTGACTTACACTTTGAGCCCAGGGGAATCTTCAGTGTAAAACCTCCACATCCCCCCTGTGCCTGCTGAAGTAGTACGGCCTGCACTCCTTGTCCCACAGCTGGCATTTTTCCTACAAAAAAATTAAAATTTAGTCATATTTAATCCCCCTTCCAAAAAATTTACAACATATTAGTAATATAATGAAGTAAAATTCTATTTTGTTTTTAAAGAATCAATTCAAATAATAATGAATTAGGATAGTTGTATCATAAAAATGAAAACATTTCTATCAAATAAATTTGAACATTCCCAATTAAAGTAACCCTAATTCTAAAGGAGAATCTAAGCTGCAATCCTGAAAGCTAACCAAATTTAGCTCTGAAGCTGAACAAGGAAGAAAAGAATTTAGTCTTGAGGTCTAATTCTCACTGAACTCCTTATGGGTATATTGCTAGAAGGTTAGGCCACATTCATTCATTCATTCTTTGTTCCTTCTTTCTGCTCTTCCTCTGCTTTTCTTACTTCCTTTCTCCTCCTCCTACTCCAAGCCCATTCATTTATTCACAGAAGGTCCCAAAGTAATCTTGAAGAAAACCAGAGATCCTAGGAACTTCAAGTAGGGAATGCATTCCAGCTGTAAAATAGTCAGTGCAAAAAGTATAGGAATGATAGCACGTATGAGGAACAGTGAAAAGAGTAGTTGGGTTGAACTGTAAAGTATGTGGAGGAAGTAGTATGGAATAGGGTTGAAAACATTAGTTTGAGACCAGGTTATAAAAGGTTTTGAATGTCAAAGAGAATTTATATTTGATCCTAGAGGTAACAGTAAGTCATTACTGAGAAAAGGAATGATGTGGTCAAACTGCATTTTAGGAAAATCACTTTGCTTCAAACTGAACAGACTGGCAAAGATGAACAAAAACATGGAAAATGACCAATACTGGAGGGACAAAAAAAGAAACAAAAACCAAAACAGGAACAGGAAGGCAGAGCTAAGATGGCAGAGGCAGCAACTCACCTAAGCTCTCCCCAAAAACACCTTTAAATAATGCCATAAAACAATTTCTGGAGTGGTAGAACCCACAAAAAGAAGGGGTGAGATAATTTCCCAGTCAAAGACAAATTAGAAGGTTGGCAAAAAAAGGTCTTTTGCACCTGGGTGAGAGTAGAGCACAGTCCAGTGCTGGCCACATCAACACAGACTGGGCCCCACCAAACTAGGCACAGGCCTTTGGAGGCATTGAAACAATAGCAGCAATGGGAACTCAGCCCACAGGTCTTAAGGGAGTCGAACAACTCCTCAGGAGATTATAGGGGTCTCTTGGCTAGCACTGGGGGCTGTTGCTTTGCTCACACTCAGATCCGGCTCACAATCCTGGGTGGTAGTCCCAGGATGGGGAGGGGCACTAGCAGGCCACAGCTTGTGGCCACAGTGGAATGGGGATCCTCCTCACAGTTTCAGGGCAGAAGAAAGTACTTGTGGTCACTCATTGCCTAGAGCACAGGCCAGGAGAGTAGTAAATGTACCTCTCCTTACATCATGTCACCTGAGAAGAAGTGAAAACTCACAGGTCCCTAGAAACATCTCTGAACTAACAACAACAAGAAAATTCTGACCGTAGAAGTTATTACTATGATGACAAGGAAGATCAAAACATACACTCAGAAGAAGATAACAAAGTCAAAGCTCCTACATCCAAAGCCTGCGAGAAAAATGAGAATTGGCTGCTGGCCATGGAAGAACACAAAAAGGATACTGAAAATCAAGAGACGTAGAAGAAAAATTGGAAAGAGAATGAGAGTGATGCAAGAAAATCATGAAAAATGAGTCAATATCTTGATAGAGAAAACACAAAATAATAATGAAGAAAATAACACCTTCATAAACAAAACAGGCCAAATGGTTAAAAAAAACAAAATAGGTACAAAAAGTCAATGAGGAGAAAAATGCCTTGAAGAGCAGAATTGGTCAAATGGAAAAAGAGGCACAAAAATCTACTCAAGAAAGATACCCCTAAGGGCAGTTAGGTGGCACAGTGATAGAGCACCGGCCCTGGAGTCTGGAGGACCTGAGTTCAAATCCGGCCTCAGACACTTAACACACAAAAAATTAGCCATGTGACCTTGGGCAAGTCACATAACCCCAATTACCCTCCAAAAAGCAAAAAAAGGTACCCCTTAAAAAATAGAACTGGCCAAAAGGAGGTACAAAATCTCACTAAAGAAAATAATTCCTTAAAAATTGGAATTGAGCAAACATAAGCTAAAGACTTTATGAGAAATCAAGAAACAGTAAATCCAAAAGAATGAAAAAACAGAAGACAATGTGAATTATCTTACTGGAAAAAACAACTAACCTGAAAAATAGATCCAGGAGAGATAATTTTTAAAAATTATTGGACTACCTGAAAGCCATGATCCCTCCCCCCCCCCCAAAAAAAAGAACCTAGACATCATCTTTCAAGAAATTATACAGGAAAACTGCCCTGATATTCCAGAACTAGAGGGTAAAATAGAAATTGAAAGAATACTCCGATCACCTGAAAGAGATCCTAAAATGAAAACTCCCAGGAATATTATAGCCAAATTCCAGAGTTCCCAGGTCAAGGAAAAAATATTGTAAGCAGCCAAAAAAGAAACAATTCAAGTATCATTCAGCCACAGTCAGACTAACACAAGATTTAGCAGCTTCTACATTAAAGGATTAGAGGGCTTGGAATATGGCCTTCTGGGGGGGGCAAAGGAGCTAGTATTATAACCAAGAATCACCTACTCCCAAGACTGAGTATAATCTTTCAGGGAAAAAATTAAATAGAAGACATTGTTGATGAAAAGACCAGAACTGAACAGAAAATCTGACTTTCAAATACAAAACTCGAGAGGAGTATAAAAAGGGAAAGAGGAAAGGGAAATCATAAGGGACTTAATAAGGTTAAATAATTTACATTCCTACATGGAAAGATGATACCTGTAACTCATAAAAGCTTTCTCATTATTAGGGCGGTTAGAAGAAGTATATATATAGACAGAGGGTACAAGTGTGAGTTGACTATCTAAAAAAATTAAGGGTGAGAAAGAGGAATGCATTGGGGGAAGGGGAGAGGCAGAATGGGCAAATTATTTCACATAAAAGAGGCAGGAAGAAACTTTTACAGTGGAAGGGAAGATGGGGGTAGATGGAAATGAGTTGGCTCAAAGAGGGAATAACACACACACTCAACTGGGTACAGAAATCTATACGGGGCAGCTAGGTGGTTCAGTGAATAGAGCACAGGCTCTGGAGTCAGAAGGACCTGAGTTCAAATCTGGCCTCAAGACACTTAACACCTACTAGCCATGTGACTTTGGGCAAGTCGTTTAACCACAATTGCCCTATCTTCCCCCCTCCAAAAAGGGAGGGAAAAAAAAAGAAATCTATCTTACCCTATAGGAAAAAAGGAGGGGAAGGCATAAGAGAAGAGGGTGGCAGTGATAGAAGGGAGGGAAGATTGGGAGAGCCAGTACTCAGAAGCAAAACACTTGGAAGGACTAAAATAGAGAATAGAATAAATGAGGGGGGGGAAGAGGGATAGTGGCAGAAGGAAGGGGGATAGGATGGAGATACAATTAGCAATGATAACTATAAAAAAATTTTTGAAGCAAGTTTCTCTGATAAAGGCCTCATTTCTCAAATATGTAGAGAAAGAATCAAACTTATAAAGAGCCATTCCCCAATTGACAAATGATCAAAAGATATAGTTTTCCAAGGACATAATCAAAGCTATCTATATCATGTAAAAAAAAATGCACTAACTCACTATTGATTGGAGAAATGCAAATTAAAACAATTCTGAGGTACTACCTACATCTGTACCTATTAGATTAGCTAATAAATTAACAGGACAGAAAAGAAAAATGACAAACATTGAGGGGAAGTGGGAAAAATGAGGCATTAATGCACTGTTGGTTGAGTTGCGAACTGATTTAACCATTCAGTAGAACAATTTGGAACTACACCCAAAGGGCTATAAAACCATGCATACCCTTTGATCTAGCAATACCACTACTAGGTCTGTATCCAAAAAGAGATAAAAAACAAAAAGGAAAAGGACCTATATTTACAAAAATATTTATAGCAGCTCTTTTCTGGGGGCAAAGAAGTGGAAAGTGAAGGGATGCCCATTAATTGGGGAATGGATGAACAAATTGTCATTTGTAATTGTGATGGAATACTACTGTAATAAAAGGAATGAGGAAAAGGATGCTCTCAAAAAAATCTGGACTTATATGAGCTGATACAAAGCAAAATGTATTGTGTACAAACTAACACCAATATTGTAAGATGATTGACTACGAACAACTTAGCTATTCTCGGCAATACAATGATCCAAGACAACTCTTAAGACTTATGAAAAATGTCATCCATTCCCAGAGAAATAACTGATGATCTGAATACAGATTGAAGCATACTTTTTTTTTTCCCTTGAGGGTTTCTTTTTTGGTCTGTGTTGTCTTTCACAACATGACTAATTACAAAAATGTTTTGCATGACTACACATGTTTAACCTATATTGAACTGCTTGCCTTTTCAGTGAGAGGGGTGGAGAGAGGAAGGGAGAGAATTTGAAACTCAAAAGTTTTAAAAATGAATGTTAAAAACTGTTTTTATAGGTAACTGGAGAAAAATAAAATACTAAATAAAAAATAATTTTTAAAAAAGAAAGAAAAGATAGGAACACTGATAACACTATTGGTGGAGGTGTGAACTGGTATAGCCATGCTGGAAGGCAATGTGGAACTATGTTCCAAGTTACCAAATTATACATACCCAGTAATATAAATACAAGGCCTATGCTTCAAAGCATCAAAGAAAGAGAAAAAGGATCCACATATTCAAAAATATTCATAGACACTTTTTTATAGCAGAAAAAAACTGGAAATTAAGGGACATGCCCATGAATTTGAGAATGGCTGAACAAATTACATTCTATGAATATAAAGGAATACTAGTTGAGGAAATGAAAAAGGAAAAGTTTCAGAGAAACCTGGGAAGACTGATACGAAATGATGCAGAACAAAGGGAACAGAAACATAATAGTTTACATCACAACATTGTAAAGACAATTCTGAAAGACTTAAGAACTCTGATCAACACAATGATTAACCATAATTCCAGAAAACTAATGATGAACCATGTTACTCACCTCAGAGAAGTGAGACTCAAGATACAGAATATAGTATCATTTTTGGACATGACCAATGTAGTAATTTGTTTTGGGAGGTCAATTAGAATGAATGCAATAGTCTAGGTGAAAGGTGACTAAAGTCTGGACTAGAATGGTGGCTCTATGGTTAAGTGAAAGGGGACAAATGAGAGAAATTTTGTGTAGGTCAAGCCCTCAACTATTACTACAATTCACATTTGCTCTTTCTACCTTCTGTTGATCACTATGACTACCTGCAGCTTCTAACACAAAATTTAAATAACTTTCTATCATTTTCTAATTATTTTTACATATGTAGCCCTTGTAGATTATAGTAAGCAAGACTAACTTCTAGAGGAAAAGGGCTGTATTACACAAAATCTAACTATAAAGAAATCTGGATGACAAAGTCACAAAAACACCCACTAGTCATTACTTTGGATTTACATCCCTGTATGTTCCACGATACCTAAAACTGTGATAGGTCCAGAATGGGTATTTGATTAAAAAAAAAAATTAAGGCATCTGGAATTTAAGGTTCTTAAATGCAGCATTTTTGAAAATTCAATGGTAATATTCATAAATGAGGCATGATAGCCTATTCACCCTTCCGTCCATTACTTCTCTAGATAAAATATAATCGAATCAAGTTTCTATGCCAGGCACTGTGATAAGTGTAATATCCACAAAGAAAGGTTTAAAAAAGTGTCTTATTTGAAAGGGCTCACAAGACTACCACCATGCCCAACTCCCCTAACTTAAATCCTGAAATTCCCCTCTGATGATAACCTGTTATTTCATCTCTCCCTTTTCGTCTCATTTTAAGCCTGTTTTGTCTTCCCTGCAACTTCCATTCCCCCCATACTCCTTTTTCTCCCAAGCCATCAGCCTCATTTTCCTCCTTTCACAATTTCCGTCCTTTGTTAACCAGTTCAGTTATTCACTGCTCTCCACTCTAGAATTCTTCTCCCCCATCTTCTTCCATTGTTCCTTCTCTGACTATGCACAACCCAGAATCATCTCCACCACCTGTCTTCTTCACTAACTGAAAAGCTGTTGAAAGGCACAAAATAATGCTGACTGAATCCATTAATATTCATTTTATCTCATCCAAACTGGGCCCTCATGGCTATGTAACAATACTTTCTCTCCAGATTAACTGTCTTGTCCCAGCAAAAACTGTTTCACACTCTTGCCTCTTTTTCAAGTCTCCCTCTCCTCCTCCCTTCCAAAGGAATGTAAAATTTAACGGTCAGAGGCTCCCCACTTAACTTGAGGTTTACTGCCTAGATTCCTTCCTTCCTGTCTACTTTCACAAAACCTTAAAACAATTCACACTAAAGCTCATAGACTGGACCACAATAGGTTCCTCCATTTAATGACTATATTTTGGGCCCTGCAGGCTGAGAGTGAATATCAATGGTAACTTTTCCCAACAACAACCCTGAGGGTCTTCCCCTGCCAGCTTAATTTTTTTTCTTTTTTCCTAATTAAAGGGCCATCCCTTCACTCACTTCTTAAACAGGCCTATTCACTGAATGGGCATTACCTCTGAAAAGGCCTAAAAGGGCCATGGTCTCCCACTGCATCCTGAGTCATCTCCAGTTGTCCTGATGAATATCATTTGTTCACTGGATCCAGATGGCTCTGGGAGAAGGTGAGGCTGGTGACCTTGCACAGCCCTCCCTCACTCAAATCAAAGCCAACTGCAAGTCATGTCATCATTTCCCAGATGCCATGGTTCTCTTTGAAAATGAAGGATAAAAACAACAGTACCTACCCCGCCGCCTCCCCCCCCCCAAGTCTATTCAGATGATCTCACTTCCAACTTTACTCAGAAAATTAAGACCATCTATTGTAAGCATTACCTCAAAATTTTCACCTATCCTTGGTACACATTCTTTTTGTCTTCACCAACCATTCTATTTGGGCCTTCAATCATATCTCCTCTCTTCTGGGAGTGAGACCTTTTAAACATTCCCTCCTCCCCCAGTCCTCCCTACCTTTATTAAATTTTTTAAAAAAAGGTCCTCATATTCTATCTTTTTTTCTTTTCCTCTGCAAAACATGTAGAAAAGTTTTCTACCTCCATTTCCCTACCATGTATTTAACCTCAACTCTTTACAATGTGTCTTCGACCTCACCACACTAAGGAAAACTAATGATCCAAGGTTATCAACCATCTTTTAACTTCTAAATCCAAACACCTTTTCTTAATACTCATCTTTCTTGACTTCTCTACAGCTTTTGATAGTCAATGACAACCCTCTTCCTGGATAGTCTCACTTTTCTAATCCAGCTACCATACAGGTATCAAAGAAAATCTTCCTAAAACAGAAGTTTGATTATGTCACTCCTCAGCTAATGTGCTATTTATATTGCTACTAGAATGATAAACAAATTCCTAAGTCTGATATTTAAGGACCTCTAGATACTCGCTCCAATTTGCCCTTCTAGTCTTATTTCATGCCTCCCCTTCATGCAAATTATTACACTATAGCAAAACCAGCCTAGTATCCCTAACTTGACATCTTCCACCTATAAGCCCTCCCCTGAGACTTGCAATGTCCTCTCTCCTCATTTCTGCCTCTCCATCAGGTAACCACCTCCTCTGTGAAGCCTTCCCTCCTTACCAGTCCTCATCCATGATTAGTGCTCTTTCTTTCCTCAAATCATCTTGTATTTATTAATCTTTGTACATGTTGTTTTGATTCACTCCCAGCCCCGAGTAAAACATACTCTCCTTGAGGATGGAAATGTTTTTTTCTTCTTTTATCTGTTTTTCTTCATGTCTAATACAGTACCTGGCAAATAATGAGTACTTATTAAATATGTGATGAACGGAAGAGAGGCAGATCAGGTCTCCTCCAGGTCCTTTCTCCATGGAAGCACAATTCTTCTACTGATGATTTCCAGCTTACCCCGTCTATGTTTCATCTGTACGTAGCTGTTTGGCTGTTGTCTCCCCATTAGACTATGCCCCCCCGGAAAGCAGGGCTGTCTTTTGCCTTTGTGTTTCCATGGATTAGTGCCCATGCATACACTGGGTTGGGGACGGGCACGGACACACATGCGTGTAGTAGGGGCTCAATAAATGTTTAATGACTGACCGGCTCATGCCACCTCTGTCATTCACACACCCAAATTCTTTACTTCTACAACCATATATCCAGCACCAACTGTGTACAATAAAAGGTGAGCGCTTAATGTGTACCCCCGGCGCTTAGTACAGTATCTGGCACATAGTAGGCGCTTAATAATAGCGACTGATTGAAAGGCAGAAGACAAACGTGGCAGCATAGTGCGTGGTACACAGTAGAGCTTAACGAAAGCTTTCTCTATCAATCTCCCTGTCTTCGGGTAAGTAGGACATGGCCTTGACCTCACAGAGCTGACCCCGCACAGGGCCTGTTTGGGCACTCACCGGCCTCAACACCGAAGAGGCCCAGGGGGCACAGGCCCGGACACCCCGGACTCGCTCCTTACCTTTGCCTGACTGTGGATCCCGCGGCCCTGGCGGCCACAGCTTTGCTGGGAGATCGGCCCGAGGCGCCCACGTTGGTACCGCTGGGAGTAGGACCCGGCTGCGGACAGAAATAAAAAGACCATCTTGTATCAACGACAGAAGAAGCCCCAGCCCGGAGTCCCCGCCCGCCCCCGACCCGGGGGATTCCACCCGCAGTCTTCTCAGCGGCCTCCCAGGCCCCTAGACCCCCCAAGTGCCAGCGGCGACACCCAGGCCAACCAGAGGAGGCCCCGAGTGGGGAGTTATACCATCGCTGCAGTGGAGAAGCCAGCAGATGCGGTGGCAGACCTTCCAGCCGCAGTGTCAGGAACCGTAACCAGAAGAGTCTGCCTTTGCTTGGCTTCTCAGTCGGGGAGAGGAGGCGGAGGGACAACCTCTTCCCGTGGTGGTTCAACAAATGCCTGATTTAAAATAGGCAGAATCTCAAAAAAGAGCCAAGAAAGCGTGGTGTTATGGTCTCTCTTCTCCACACTGAACAAGAAAAAGCATATGAAAATTAGTTTCATTTGCTGAAAAACACAGACACATAAGAAGCCACGCACAAGGATTTCCGGCAATGCGTGGGACACCCTCAACTTTTAGCTAACGTGTCCAAACTCACTCAAGCCCCAAGGGGGCGGAGCCATTCGCACCGAGAAGATGGGTCAGAGGAATCGGTCCAATGCCACGCCAGCGCTATATCGACTGCGGCTGGGAGGGGTTAGGGTGGGGCTTGTTCTCGAGTCTGCGCTGGCGGGGCCTCCGGGACCGCGGCTCCTCCTGGGTTTCCCCGAGGGATGTGCGCAAGCGCGAGGGTCCAGGAGGCGATGCATCCTCGGGGGTCGGAGGGCCGCCCGAGTGGCCCGTCCGTGCTGTTTGTGCACCCGGACTTCGGCGTGGGCGGCGCGGAGCGGCTGGTGCTGGACGCGGCGTTGGCCCTGCAGTCTCGCGGCTGCCGCGTCCAGGTGTGGACGGCCCACTATGACCCGGGCCACTGCTTCTCGGAGAGCCGCGAGCTGCAAGTGCACTGCGCCGGGGACTGGCTGCCCCGCAGCCTGGGCTGGGGCGGGCGCGGCGCGGCGCTGTGCGCTTACCTGCGCATGGTCTACCTGGCGCTCTACATCCTGCTGCTGAGCGGGGAGGAGATGGACGTGATCGTGTGCGACCAGGTGAGGGGGCCATGGACGCCTGTCACCCCAGGGCCGCAGAGACCTTAGGACAGTGAGGCCCAGGTCATTGTGCGGAAACTGAGGCCTCTAAAAGTCAAGTCAAATCCGTTATGAAGCATTTGCTATGGCCTTTTAAAGCCCTACCCTAAAGCCCACCTTTCTCGATTCCCCTGGTGGTGCAATGGGTAGAATGCTAAGCCTGGAGGCAGCAAGACCTGAGTTCTAATTCGCCTTCAGAAGCTTGATAGCTCTGTGACCTCGGGGCTCTGTCTGCCTCTATTCCCCTCCACCCCACGTAAAATGAGGCTAATATTAACACTACCCTCCCAGAATTATAGGGAGGATCATTCATTCAGTAAGCATTTACGCCCAGCGCTGGGGATCATATAAGTTAATATTTGCAAGGCAATTACCATAGTGCCTCTGACCTAGAAGGAGCTTAATAAATGCATGTTCACTTCCATTATTAGAGTGCCTTTTCACTTTCAGTTATCTTTGCTTTGTCCTTTGGTTGTCTTCCTGTTAGACTGTGAGCTCCTTGAGAACAGGGACTAATCTATATTCCTTGCTTTGTATTCCCGGCAACTAGCACAGCGCCTGACACCATTTCCAGTGCCTTCCTTCTGAGGTTACTTTCCGTCTCGGTATAAAATCATATACGTGTTGCTTCTTCCATTAGAATGTGAGTGAGTTCTTTGAGGAGCAGGGATTCTCTCTAGCACACCACAGTGCCCGATGCAAAGTAAGCATCCAAAAAATGTTTGTTGACTCCTAATGTCTGGCTGCTGTGCTTAGCACTAGGTAACGCAGGTAGGGAGTGTTGGAGACTGAACTTGAACCCAGAGCCTTGGCCTCTGCTCTACGAGTGCATTATACATATGTTAGGGATGAGGAAGGAGCCTCAGTGAGGTCAGGTGGGTCAGGGTGGGTTGTATGTTTTAAAGAACACCTAAACTAGACCAGAGTTCCAAGCCCCAACTTTGCCACTTAATTTAATCGCCATATGTGACTTTGAGCAAATCCTTTCCTTTCCCTTTATTTTCCTCAGCTGTAAAAGGAGGAAATTGAGCTAGATGGTTTCTAAGATTCCTGTTAGCTCTTGATATGCCCCAAACAAGTTAGAAACAGTGGATGTTAAATGTTTTTATGAAATTCAAAGCTGTTGGGCTCTCATTCTCTCCTTGAAGTATACCTTGCATATATTTTTATTACCATGTTTTGCATTCAACCTGAATCATGTAATTCAACCCCAACTATTTGCAGATGAGGAAACTGAAGCCAAGGGAGGTTAATGATACTCTTCTGCTAAGAGAACTTCAATATGCCATTTTTTCAAAAAAGGCAGGGCTAAATTACCTAAAGTAGAAACTGCTAGAAGACTGTCAAAAATGTCCCTCGACTCCCTGCTACAGTTTTCATAGTAAAATAATAGTATTTTGTGAAAATAAATGAATTGCAAGTAATAATGGCATGCTGCCCTCCTCACCTGCCTGCCTTCTCATTTCCCTAGCTTCCATCAAAACTCAACTAAAATCCCACCTTCCTGCATGGAGCATTTAGTGGTTCCTCCTACCATCTCCTCTCCCATCTCCTAATTCCCTCCCCTCCCCCCAGTGCTCACATTCTGAGATTACATTGAATCTTGGCATATATTGTATGTGTACATAGTTTACTTGTTTCTTCAATTAGAATGTGGTTCTTTGAGGACTGGGCCCATGTTTTGGGGCATTTTTTTTTTCATAGCATAATACATTACCTAGCATATAATAAGCATCTAATAAATGCTTGTGGACTGACTGTCTTTCAACAAATTATTAAATTCCCTCTGGGCCTTGGTTTCCCCCTTTGTAAAATGGGGAGGAATTGACTAGAGGATCACTTCCACATCTTAAGTTTGTGATCTTGATCTCACTTTTTAAAAAGTTTACTAGGGACGGCTAGGTGGTGAAGTGAATAGAGCACCAGCCCTGGAGTCAGGAGGCCCTGAATTCAAATCCAATCTCAGACATTTAACACTTACTAGCTGTGTGACCACGAGCAAGTCGCTTAGCCCCAATTGCCCTGCCTATGCCCCTCCAAAAAAAGGCAAAAAAAAAAATTAAAAAGAATCTGCTGTCCAAAAAAAAATAAATTCTATGTAAGGTAACAGATAAACTATTGGGAATGTATTTGTGTTACAAAGAGATACTTGACTTTTACCAAAAGTTACTGCTAAATAAAATAACCTTGAACCTCACAATATGTATTAGAATCTAAGAATTGGAAGATTCTTCTTTAAAGATTTTTAACTGATCAGTATTTCCTTCTATAAGGTTTTGCTTTAAGACCTCCAGTGTCAGACTATTTAGTGTTCATTGAGGTAGCTCATTCTATATTTGGACAGCTCTGATGGTTCTTGACATTCTTCCTTGGTATTGAGCTGAATATTGTGCACCTTTTGTGTGCCTGATTTCTTCCCTCTGGGGCCAAGTAGACCTTGTACAAGTTACAAAGGAATCCCAGATTTTCATTCAGAGGATGCAGGTTTGAATCTCCAGAGTATTGTATGAGCTTGGGCAAGTCATAACCTTGGTGGGACTCAATTTCCTTATCTGAAAAGTGAGATTGTACTAGATGATCTTTTCCTCTCAGTTTAAAATTATAACTTCCCCATCCAAATATTTGAAGATTGGTCTGGTCCCCTTGTTTCCTCTAGGCTGAACATACAGTGGATCTTTTTATAATAGAAAGAACTGGAATTTTAACCTCTCTAGGCTTGGTTTTTTTTTCCCCTCTAAAATGATGAGATTGGACTAGGTGATGTCTATGATCTCTTTGTCATTAAAGTACTGTGATTTTTCCAGAAAGGGATTCTGTAAAAAGTGACGTTGTTTAAAATATAAAATGAAAGCAGTATTAACAGGTCCAGAGGACAAAAGTAGACTGTAAGCATTTATTAAGCACTTACTATGTGCCAAGCACTGTGCTAAGGGATAGCATTTATATCAGGTGATTTTTATGCAGTGTCAGCGTATAGTCTCACATTCCCTTCCTCCTTTCCAAATATTTTAGTTTAGTTTTCCCAGAGTTTCTGTGTCAGAGGAGCTGAGTGTATTTACCACAGACATAAGCTCATTCTTCTTTTGTCTAGTAGTGGGAAACAGCATTGTTTAAGGGTGAGTAAGATCAATGCAATTATGCAGAGGCTTAAGGATTTTTTTTTTAAATAGAAAAATTAAACGCAGCATTAGTTACACATTTGCAGTTCATTTCTGGTGTTACAGGAAATTAGGTAAGTAATACAAAGATATTCTTTAGTTTTATTTTTGTGAATTTGGGGGGACGTTTAGAAATCAGTCACCAAATCTTATTGCCATTCATTGAAATTTTGCATTCTGTCCCAGCTTGCCTCTGCTATTTACTACCAGGGTGACCCTGGGCAATTAATTCACTTATCCTCTCTTCCCTTTACTTTCCTATTCCATAACAATGAGAGACTGGAACAAGGTGACTTCTCCTCGGGTCCATTCTACCTCCAGATTTATGGTTCTATATGTGCAGCTTTTCTGTAGGAAGGGGATATGAAAATCTAAAGGGAGCCTCATCGAATTTGTGGTTTTAAGTATACACAACACAAAGTAGGCAGTTTTCTTTCTTAACCGGTTTTCATTTCTGCTTTAATTAGGTATCTGCTTGTATCCCAGTGTTTAGACTGGCCAGACATCGGAAGAAGATACTGTTTTACTGTCATTTTCCTGATTTACTTCTCACTCAGAGAAATTCTTTTCTTAAACGACTCTACCGAGCTCCCATTGATTGGGTAGAAGAGTATACCACTGGCATGGCAGACTGCATTGTGGTCAATAGCTCCTTCACAGCAAGTGTTTTTAAGAATACCTTCAAGTCTCTAGCACACATAAACCCAGATGTCCTCTACCCTTCTTTGAATGTCAGCAGCTTTGACAACGTGGTGCCTTCAGATCTCCATAACTTAATTCCCAAAGGAAAGAAGTTTGTTTTTGTTTCAATCAACAGATATGAAAGGAAGAAAAATCTAACTCTAGCTTTAGAAGCGTTACTTGAACTACGTGGGAGATTAGATCCTCAAGATTGGAAAAACATCCATCTAATAATGGCTGGAGGTTATGATGAACGAATCCTGGAAAACATAGAGTATTATAAAGAACTGGAGAATACAGTCAGCCAGTTTGATCTTAGCCACCATGTCACATTCCTGAGGTCTTTTTCAGACACACAAAAGATCTCTCTTCTCCATAATTGTACTTGTGTGCTTTATACACCGAGCAACGAACATTTTGGCATAGTTCCTCTGGAAGCCATGTACATGAAGTGTCCTGTCATTGCAGTGAATTCAGGTGGACCTCGAGAGTCTATTATAGATAATATCACAGGGTTTTTATGTGAACCTGACCCAACACAGTTTTCTAAAGCAATGGAGAAGTTTATCAGAGATCCTTCCTTAAAAGCTACAATGGGGTCAGCAGGAAGAGCCAGAGTGAAGGAAAAATTTTCATTAGAAGCTTTTACAGATCAGCTATACCAGTACATAAGTAAATTGACAGAATAATTACGTAGTTTTAAAACCTTTTCTAGAGGCAGCCAGGTGGTACAGAGGTTTTAAAGGCTGGATTTGGAGTAAGGTGGACCCAAGTTTGAATCTGGTTACTAGTTGTGTGACCCTGAGCAACTCATGTAACCTCCCTTACCCTCAGATTCCTCATTTATAGAATAGGGATAATAATATAATCTACCTCACAGGGTTCTTGCAGGAGCAAATGAAATAACACATGTAAAGCACTTTGCAAATGGTTATTATTAAATTACTATTAGATTGACTAAATTAATTGACTCCGTTTCTAGACTCAGTTGTACTTCCAAAAAAAAAACCCTAAAGCCCTTATTATGTTATTACTGTCTTTAAAATATTGACATAAAACCTGAAAAACAATTTGTAGCATTTTAATTATATCTAGACAAGTATCAGTGTTTGTATGCTTTAAGCGCCAGTCGTGTCATATGTTATGGTTTGACTAGAAAATTTGTAGTTTTAATTTTCCTTAACTGAATTAAAGCAGTATGTAAGATTAAATCTTAAGTCATAAAATATCAGCACTAAAATTTAGTATTTCTGCACTAAAAATACTTGGTCAGCTTTACATGGTCTGCCATACTTGTGGTAAAATATGTATTTTTTGGAAAAGATTAATTATCACATTTTAAACTGATTTTTGTATGGTATGCTGTTTTTGCTTGCCAAAAGGTAGAAGCAGATATGTGTGAAGAAACAAATAAAATGGTATTTGGGAAACATTTTTATTTTTTTAATTTTGGGCTGTTTTTTTTTTTCAGTGTTGGCAATAAGGGAAATATCTTGATACCAAAGCTTGAAATCACATAGTTTAAAAATCATAAAGGAGATATTTGCAGGATAGCCTGCTATACCTCACATTTTTTTATATCTGTAACAAAACATATTAAAGGATAAAAATAAGTACACAATGTTGTTAAATGAGATAGAAAAAAAATATTAGGAAGAAAAATTAGTTCTTCGTTAAAAAGGATTAATTCAACAAATATTTTGTACCTACTATGTGCAAAGCACTTTATGGGCATGTGAGGTAATAGTTCAGATCCCTGATATCATCCTTGGTGAGCATTTCTTCCAATCTGTAAATTACAACCCAGCTATATCCACTCATCTTGGGTAATTATTATCTATGTCTTTCTGTAAATTGAGGATCCACACAATGTGCTAGAGACCTTCCTCTGGTTCTTTTTCATTACCAGTGCAATGCTTGGGTTGTCCATCTTTTTTTCAGTCTTGTCACATGATCAGCTAACCTTTTCTAATCCTCAGTCCCCTTGGTGTGACGTCCTTTATGCCATCTATCAGATGCGTGAGTTCAAATGCTTTGTGATCCTCAGTAAGTCTCTTACATCTCTGGGACTCGGTTTTCTCTTCTATAAAATGAGGGGATTGGATTCTGAACTTGGAGGTCTCCTCTACCTAAATCTATGACACCGAATTGCACATCCATATTCATGTTATAATCCAGGTGATATCCTTTATTCACTTTGTTTTTCCAGTGGAAATGCCAAGAGTGATCTCCCTTGAGTGGACTTGTACCTATCAAAAAGTCTTGCAAATATTGAGATCTAGACTCAAAGGAAAAACTGGATTCTACACATGGACTACGTGAATGCCTAGCATCAATGAAGCAAGAGAATTTTTAAAAAATAATTTCTGGACAAAATAACTTGAAGGAAAATAAGTAACTTAGAAGAGAAAATGATAAATTTTGCTCAAGAAAGGACTCTTAGAAAAATAGAATAGATCAAGATAGACCATGAGCCAAAAAGAATATTAGAACAAGATCAAAATATTGAAAAAATAGAAAATACAAGATATTAAATGCAAAAAAATTACCTAGACAACAAATCAAGAAAAGATCATTTAAGAATCACTGAATTCTGGAAACCATTAAAAAAAAAAATCCTGGCCATAATATTCTAAGAAATGGCAGCTGAATACTGACCAGATCAATTAGAACTAGAAAAATAAGTAAAAATAGAAAGAATACACTGATTGTTAATTGCCTCTTAAAAGGAAGGAGTTAAAGGAATGTCAGCGAAAATCCAGAGCTCCCATAATAAAGAGAAACTACTGCAACTCCAGAAAGAAACAGTTCAATACCAAGGAAATACAAAGATCACATAAAACCTTGACCTTCAATGGAACAGAGAGCTTTCAAGCATTTCTGATTAAAAAAAAAAAAATAAAAACAGATCTGAACAGGATATTTGAAATACAGAAGTTCAGAGAAACCTAGAAAGGTAAATATATTTGGGCAATTTGAAGTTGCTGTATGATGCTGTAGTGCTAAGACTATCAAGGAAAAAGAAACAAATATCCCTTTAAAGCAGGGGATTTTGATCTGGAGTCTCCGAACTTATTTTAAAAAAAAATTTTGAGTAACTATTTCAATATAGTTGAAATACCACCTATTTTATTTATGTATTTGAAAGCATTATTCAGAGAACATGTCCAAAGTCTTCACCCATAGGCACTCATAAGTAAAGGAGTTCCTGACAGAAAAGAAGATTTAGAATTCCTTTTTGACAGATCTAGTGATTGTCTTCTGAGAGTTTGAAGAGGATAAAGAGAAGGGAGGATACAAGGAATGTACTAATGTAGAAAGGAGGAAGAAAAGGTTAGAATTTGCTATTTCTCACAATTGGAGTGTCAGAAAATTACAAATATGGAAAAGGGGAGGGAGGAGTGAGCATCCAATGAACCTCTCATTTGAAATGGGCAAAGAAGGGTCAGACACAAGTACACACAAACATTTTGGTATAGAAATTTATCAAATTCAACATGGAAGCGAGGGATAGGTTATGTCCCTACACACACACATGTATGTATATGAGTCATCTTAATAAAATGATAGTTAAACCCGTGGAAGTTCATGAGGTCACAAGAGAAAATGGAGAGGCAAAAAGAGCCCTGGACAGAGCGTTAGGCACCACCCACAGTTATGGGGCATGATGTGTATAATGAAGAGTCAGATAGGAGTAAGTGGTATCATGAAAACCCAAAGAGAATAGAAAGGATGGTTAATAGTGTCAAATGCAGCAAAAAGGCAAAGAAGGATACGGACTAAAGAAATCATAAGATCTGGCAGTTCAGAGATGAGGGGCAACTTTTGAAAGAGCAGTTTCACTTGAGGGACAAGGGCAGGAGCTGTATTGCAAAGAGTTGAGAATTGACAAGAAAGGAAGTAAGAGGCAATAGTTTGTTTTCTCCCTAGGAGTTTGGCTCAGAAAAGGTTGTGACAGTCAACAAACATCTTATCTACCCTGCACTGTGCATACAAAGAAGGGCGAAAGACAGTCCTTCCTCTCAAGGAGATCAATGTGAGCAAAAGGTTTGGGGGGTTTCCCCACATTTTAAGGATGAGCATGTTTGGAAGTATTGGGAAGGAACCAGTAGAAACAGGTTGAAAATTAGGAAGAGAGGGTTTGATTATGGGGGTAAACTGCCGGAGAATACTTGAGGGGATGGAATCAAGGACATGTAGATGAATTGACTTTGGCAAAAAGAAAAGCCACCTTATCAAAGATCAGAGAAATGAAGAGAGAGAGAGAGTGTGTGCGTGTGTGTGTGTGTGTGTGTGTGTGTGTGCATGTTTGGAAAGGCAGTTACTAAGTGGTTTTGAGATCAAAGAAGTTGGAAGGAACTTAAAGGTAATCTAGTTCAGCCTCCATTTTGCAGATGTGATAATTCAGGTAGAGAAGGCTTTCTCGAGGTCACACAATAAGTTTCCGAGGCAGAATTTGAACCCTTTTTCTCTGACTCAAAAGCCCAGTGCTCTTATCTACTGTACCATCATGCTGACTGAAGAGGGAGAAAGAAGAGAAGACTTGGAACAGCCTCAATAATCATTTCTCAGCTCCCTCCCTAATTAGTCCTTTACACATTGGTATTCCTACAGCACTGATCTCACCATTACTCTCCTGCTCAGCAAACTTCAGTGACTCCCTATTTTCTCGTAAAAATTCAAAACTCTTCTATTTTGCATTAAACTTTTCATTATCAGACTCCAGCCAGTCTTTCTAGGTTCTTTATACACTACTCCCATGCATACACTCACTGTGCTTCAGTCAGACTGGCTATTTGCTGTCCCTCATCCATCTGTTTCTGTGAGAGGCTATCCCCATGCCTGTAATGTTCACCTTTCACCAGAGGCTTTTTCCTGATTTCCCCACTTTCTTAGTGCACCACCACCACCACTCACCCCTGCCCTTGAGTTTACTTGGCATTTCTTTTGTCCTTAGATATCGGTCGTTTCCTTTCCTGACTCCAGTCCCTCCAGGCATCCCCTTTAGGGCAGATCTATGACATTCTTGTTTTTATCCTCAATGCCTAGCAAAATGCCAGGTACAGTGTATGGTGAGGGCCTTTGGGTGAGGGGGAATAAAAGCAGTATTTTCATGGAAGTATATTACAGATTGACTGGTGAGGAGGAATTGGATAATAAATTCTGAAAGCATATAAGAAAGCTGGTACAGAGGTAAGACTTGCTAGGAATGGGAAATTTCAACCATCTATACCCACTGGATCTTTGTGTCCTAAACTAAAGCAGCTAAAAGAAGTATCAACTTTCCAGTGCTCATAGACTTCAGAAGGTGGACAAACTGGCCAAGGGACCTGCTATTCTGGAATTGATTGAAACTAATAAGGAACTGGCTCGGTATAACAGAAGTGATAGGAACATCGGGTGGAATTGCCTGAGTTTTCTTAGAATTTGTGATAGAGAAGAACACAACTAAACTTTTATCTAAAACTTTGTGGGAATAGATTTCAGAGTTTAGACAGCAAAAAAGTCTAAAATTCTACACAGGTCAACTCAAAAGATGATAATAGGGATGCAAACCAATATACCATCATAAAACCACTCACATCAGCAGGCAGGTGTTTACTATTTATTAAATATGATTACCGGCAGGTACTGTGCTAAGTGATGGAGATATAAATTGATGTTTATCCTTCATTCTCCAAGAGGACCATGATATCTGGAAGGTGATGTCATGACTTGCAAATGAATTGGATTTAAGTGAGGGAGGACTGTGCAGTCACCAGCCTCACTGTCTCCTCTGGAGCCATCTGGATCCAGTGGCAAGATGGCCCCTTGGAATACAAGTACAAGTAAATTGAATGACAGTACCTACCCTCTAATGGAGGAAGACACACTGGAGGAATATGGAAGGGGGGAGGAGCAGGGCTGGGAAAGGTACCAAAACAGGGGCATAGTATTGAAAGTCAGAACTACTATTGGAAGGGGCATGAAAGTTAGCCAGCCTGGATCCCTCCCCAAAATGGAGATCCTGGGAGGGACTCCATAATGGAAGGTAACTAGCAGAGTGGAGGGCTGTTCCAAGGTGAGAAGGTTCTGGGGACAGCTAGATGTTCCAGGGTGAGAATGCCCCAGGCACTGAGGGAGGTTTTAGGATGAGACTGCAATGGCGGCATAGCTTTGAAATCCAGCAAGTCCACACACACACACACACACACACACACACACACACACACACACACACACACAC